>NW_006399924.1:206456-258544 GCF_000299155.1 Elephantulus edwardii | reverse complement strand
ATAGATCTGATTGCTATGCATACCATCAGGTGAAATCCATGTGTATAACTTGTGTTTATGTTTCTTATAAAAAGTATTTGCAATGAATAAGTCATTGATTTTACAAAATTCAATCATTCTATCTCCAGCTTCATTTCTGTCACCAAGCCCATATTTTCCAACTACTGATTCTTCTCTGTTCCCAATTTTGTGTTCCAGTCAGCCATTATTATCAATGCATCTTGATTGCATGTTCGATCAATCGCCGACTGTAAACATTGGTAGAAATCATCTATTTCTTCTTCTTTGGCTCTGGTTGTTGGGGCATATATCTAAATGATAGTGGTATTCACTGGACTTCCTTGTAAGCGTATGGATATAATCCTATCACTCACAATGTTGTACTTCAAGATGGATCCAGAAATTACTTTTTTAACTATCAAAGCAACCCCATTTTTCCTCACCTTTTCATCTCCGGAGTAATATATCATATGATCATCTGACTCAAAAACCCCCAGGCCAGTCCATCTCATCTCTCCAATGCCTAGTATGTCAATATTTATGCATTCCATTTCCTTCTTAACAATTTCAAATTTTCCTACATTCACTGTTCTCACATTCCATGTTCTAATCACTAATGTCTGCTTACAGCTATTCCTCTTCTTTTGTATTTCCATACTTGAAAGTTCTACCTAGGTTGCCCTTTCTGTTAGTCTATGTGTGTTCTGTTGTATAGTATTTCATAAATTGGTTGCCTTTTAGTGCTGCATAATATTCCATTGTGTGAATGTACCATCATTTCTCTATCCATTTGTTTATGGGCACATGGGCTGTTCCCATTTCCATCTTCTTGCTGTTGCGAACAATCTACAATGAAAATAGGTGTACATATTTCTGTTTGTGCCTCAGCCCTGATTTCCTTGGAGTATAGTGGAATTACTGGCTCTTTAATCAACAACCTACCTTGCTTTAATCAACAACCTATGACCTTGCTTGCTGAAACAGAGGACTTGAAGCTATTGCTGAAGAAGGTCAAATACTGCAGTCTTCAATATGGATTGAAGCTCAACATCAAGAAGACAAAGATTCTCACCATTTGTGCCAACTGACAACATCATGATAGATGGAAAAGAGATGGAGATTGTTACCGATTCCATTTTACTTGGGTTCACAATCTTGGCACTAGCAATCAGGAAATCAAAAGACAAGTTGTATTGGGAAAGTCTGCTGTCAGGGACCTCTCCAAAGTGCTGAAGAGCAATGATGTCAATCTGGAGATTAAGGTGTGTCTGATCAAAGCAATGGTCTTTGCAGTTACTTGCTATGCTTCAGAGAGCTGGACAATGACTAACCATGACAGAAGAGGAGTTGATGCCTTTGAGTTGTGGTGTTGGAGAAGAGTGTTGAATATACCATAAACTGCCAAGAGAACAAGCAATTCTGACCAAGAGAGGGTGAAACCAGGTTGCTCCTTGGAGGCTAGGATTTTGAAACTCCATCTCACATACTTTGAGCTTGTGGCCAGGAGGGACCAGACCTTGGAGAAGGACATCATGCTTGGAAGGGTGGAGGGATATAGCACAAGAGAAGAAGATATGGATGAGATGGATTTATACACTGACTGCAGTAATGGGGTCAAGTGTGTCAGAAACAGTGAGATTGGCTCAGGATAGAGCAGAGTTCAGAGATACTGTTCATGTGGTCACTATGAATAACATTAGACTCAACAGCACATAACAACATGGGGTTTCTACATTCACCTTTTAAAGAACATGTTATACTGCCTTCCATAGTGGTTGTACCATTTAAAAATCCCACCAACAGTGCATGAGAGTTCCAATCTTTCTACATCCTCGCCAACATTTATTGTTTGCTGTCCTATCGCTGCTGGGGTGATGTGGTATCTCATTTTTGTTTAGATTTACATATCTGTGATTGTTAGTGATTCAAACCATGCCCTCATGTGTCTGTTAGCTATCCAAATACTCTCCGCGATGATGAATCTTTTCACATCTTTTGTCTGTTTTGGATGACCAGTCTTTTCCTTGTGTAATATTTTGCACATTTTAGTTATGAGTCCCTTGTCTGAAACATCACTGCCAGATATTATTTTCCCAGTCTGTGGGATTTTTCAACTTATTGGACAAAATTTTTGATGTACAGAGCGATTTGATTTACAGAAGATCCCAGTCATAGATGTTATCCTTTCCTGCTTCTGTATTTTTTTGCTGTGTTTGCAAGCCTATTCATATCAGAGACTAGTTTTTTTTCCCCTATTTTTCTCTAATGATTTTATGTTTTACCCCCTAGTGTCTGATCCCCATTGAGTTGGCTTTTGTATATGGAGTGAGATGTAGGCCGTGTTTCCGTTTTCCACAGGTATATTTACAGTTTTGCCAGCAACATTTGTAAAAGAGGCTGTTGTTTTATCATTTAATGTTTTTTGTTTCCTTGTGAAATATTGATTGGCAGTAGATAAATGGATTGGTTTCTGCGTTCTCAATTCTATTCCATTTGTCTATGTGCCTGTCATTGAACCAATACCATGTTGTTATCATTACTATGGCTATGTTGTGAGATTAGGAAGTGTGATGCCTTTTACTTTGTTTTTATTTTTCACTTAAGAACTTCACTTATTCAGAAAAGAGAATTATACTTTATCCAGCAGGGAAAACAAGCACATCCATGTCATTGCACTCCCTGTGAACAGCATCAGAGTGTTACAAGGAATTGGCCTTCACTCAAGAGGTGAGCTTACTGGTCTGTGGGCAATTCTATTCTGCTTGCCAAGTATTGATTAAAGAATAGGCATGTTAACATGACACAACTAACAAGTGTGCAAATGAAAACGCGCTAGCCCCATTTACACATTGACATACTGGGCATTGGTGAAATACAATGGATTGGTGTGGGACATTTTTTGTCAGATAATCATGTGCTCTGCAAAAAAAAAAAAAAAAAGAATAGGCATGTGACCCAATTCTGACCGAAGAGATTTCAGGATAGATTTGCCAATGGCATTTGGAAAATGAGAAGGTGATGTGCCAGATGCTCACCATCCTGTAATGAGATTGAAGACAAAAGGCAACCCACCAAAAACAGCATTATGTAAACACTGAGGTGGAGCCCTGATCGAGTCTAAAATCTGATCTCTGTTCTTCCACTCTATGTGGATCAATCACACTGCTTACTGTTTAACGTAAATAGCGTCTGCTTTCTGTACTTGTATCTGAGAACCTCGCCTGAACGGATAGAATTCATACAGTAACCTGTTGGTTCAGAGTTGTTCTCGTACCTCCTAAGTTGTTAGAACTTTGAATAGGGTCAATGAAATAGTGAAGCAGGGTCTATGGATACTTTTTCTGCACTAGGGTTTATGGATACTTTCTCTGCAGAAGATGGCCTTCATTCGACTTCTGCTCCTCTCCCTGGATTTTGGAGGGTCTGGAGAAAGCAATACAACACTGGGTACCATCTTGCCAACAGGAACAATCAGTATGGATGATAAACAGTACGTTCTACATTTGTTCGTTTTATTTATTTATTGTTCATTTATTTAAATGTGTTTGCACACATTTAGCTTCAGAGCTGTTATTGAAAGTATGAGTTTATCAATGGAGAAAGTATTTTTTGTTTCCTTTTTTTGGGCAAATGGATCTGAGGGTGTATATACTTCTATGACTGAGAAGTGAGTGAGCTATTGGAGCTTGGGGGCCCGGGGGGTGTCAATAGTCCCATCTCTTCTTTATTCAGTTCTGAGGATAATTCAGAATAATCTAGTTGATTTTTACTCTTCTCTTTCTTCTATCTTTAAATCTCTTTCCCACACTCTCTTTCTCTTTAGCAACACTGGAATAAAGCCAAGGGAATTTCAGGGGAAGTCATTCTATAACTGGTAAAAGAATGACCATGTTACTACTGCACAGTCCAGATTTGTGACCTTCTGGTTACTAACAAAACAGTTTCCTAGGCGACTTAAGGGCCAGCTTCCTAGTAAAAGTAAACAGTACTGTGAAACCTCTTATAATGTTTTTGAGAAGCTTGAGAAATCTGTCTTAAGCCAACTCAGGTTCTCCAGCTTTTTTGCTCTTACTCTGGGGTTTTGGTTCCCCACTACATTTGAGCCTAAATAACACCATGCAGAAACATTATTCAAATATGCTTACATCCAAAAGAAATTCCACCAAGACATCAGCAGCAAATTCACCATCAAATTCAATTTTGCGATCACCTTTAAGAATATAGAGGCTTCCTTCTTCGTCAAAACCTGGAAGATACAAAGAGATCCCAAGGAAAGGTTATTCTAATGTAGAAGGAGAAATGTATGGTATGAGGTCTGGCTCTGGGCCTTCTTGACAGGGCAGTCAGGATCAACAGAACAAGTGTAAATCCAATGACTACTTCCCTGGGAAAACACCATCACTGCTTTCAGATAAGAGATTGAATTTTAAATAGTTACGAACCAACCTGTATATGAACTTTGTAAGTAAATTGTATAAAATAAAAATTTTATAAAGAAAAAAAGAACCAGTCTGAATTTAAACTTAAAAGGAAAAGTTCTTCATACTGCCACTACACTAATTTCCCAAAACACAGTGCCATGGATTTAATTCTCAATCACTTGCTATACATCATAGAGCTGTACAATAACTAAGGATAACAGAGGAAGAGTTGATGCATTGGTGTTGGAGTGCTAGCGAACAGTATTGGACCACCAGGAGAACAAATAAGATCTGTCTTATAGAGAGTGAAACCCAGTATCTCCTTGGAGGCTAGGATTTTGAAGCTCCATCTCACATACTTTGGGTACATGGCCAAGAGGGACCAGTCCTTGGAGAAGGACATCACGCTTGGAAGGGTGGAGGGACAGAACAGGAGAGGAAGACTCCAGATGAGATGAATTGACATGGTAAGTGGGGCAGTAGGATTAAGTGTGTCTGAAGTAAGACTGGTTCAGGATAGGGCTGTGTTCCAAGCTATTGTATATAGTATCCCTATGCGTCACTGGGAACCCCATACACATAACAACAATAACCCTTCCCAAAAAATAACCCTTCCCCTAAAATACATGTCAGCCTGGCTAGTATGTGCTTATCCTATTATAAATCTTCACTTCTGTGATGTTAATGAAACAAAATTAGAAGCAGTTATGTAGTGATATAATCAAGGCCCCTGATGTGATCAGTCAATTCATTTTAAGGGGATTAGGACTGCACCTACAATAACAACAATAACAACAGGGCAGGATGCTACATCCTTAATTAGTCTACGGCCCTCCTTCTATATAGAAAGCATTTCCTTGGGGTGGGGTCTGCATCATCTTTCATGTTACAAAACATGAGAGAGAGGAATCTCAATACCACCAAGAAAGAGAAGTTGGGAGTAGAGCATGTTTTTTGGGCTCAGGTTCCTATGCTATTGTTGTGTTAGGTGTTGTCAAGTATAACTCATAGAGACTCTATGAAGAAAAGATCTGAACCCTGTTTGATCCTGTGCCGTCCTCACACTTCCTGACACACATAGGGTGTGTCAAATGCCATAAGGGTCACAAAGTGGCCAGGTTTTGGTGGTGCTCCCTGATTAAGACAGACTAGGGAACAGGATTGGCTACCCACTTCTTAAATAACAGGGCTTTGAAAATCCTATGAACAGTAGAGGAGTGAGGATAGTTATAGTAGTGTAGTGGGAGAGCCCAGTTGAAATGGTGTAGTGGTAGAGTCAGTTGAAATGAGGAAAAACACTAATAAACATCTAATAATTGGAACATGGATGTACGTAGCTTGAAGGTTGGAAAACTGGAAATTTTAAAAAATGAAATGGAACACACGAACATAGACATATTAGGCATGAGTGAAATGAGATGGACCAGCTTTCACAACTTTGAATCAGATAATTATGTGGTATACTATATAGGGAATTTGGAAACAGGAGTGGTATCCACTTCCTAAACAACATGCCTCCAGAAACTCTATGAACTTTGATAAATGTCAATAGTTGTAGAGGGGCTAGGAGTCATGCTCGACTCAAAGACAATCAACAACAACATGCAGGGAACGAAAAACAGAAGAAGAATGACGTTGCATTCATAGTAAAAAAAGAAAAAGTCAACTTCAAGTTGACAAATACAATGTTGTGAGTGATAGGATGACAGCCGTACACATACGAGGAAGACCAGTTAACACGACTATTCCTGTGTTGAGAAACTCTTAAAATCAGAAAAGAAAAAACCAAAATAAAACAGAGAAAACAAGCTTTCTCTTGGATGCAGCACACTGAATTTGGACTTTCCACTCCTAAACTGTGAGAGAACGAATTCCTGTTTGTTAAAGTCATCTCCTTGTATCTTTTTTATAGGCAGCACTAGACTAGATAAATATTTTGAAAGTTGAAAAATTTCACCACCCTCCTGACTCCAGAGCCTGACAGTCTAGTCCCTCCACAATGCAGGGCCAGCCTTATCTGCTGAATATTCCCTTTGGCAGGCCTACGCTTCTTTGAGAAATACTTTCTTAATCCTTTGTGCTACTCCCACTGCTTTTGGAGCACGATGATAGGTAAGAGTGAGCAAAGGAAATGTCGTAGAGCATAACTTTCTCATACTTATGTTCACCCCTTCCCACTGCACTCTCCACCACACCCCAGCTTGGTCAGTTCTTTCAGACCTCAGCTAAGACTTATTTTCCCAGTAAGGTCAATTCAATGGTACAAGCTTTGTCTTCCATGTAGGAAACTAAGGTTTGATTCCTGCCCAAAGTACCTCAATCATAGCTGCCATTCTTCTGTCAGTAGAGACTTGATGTGGAACAGATTTCAACAGTTTCCAGACTAACACAGACTAGGAATAAAGGTCTTGTGATATACTTCTAAAACCAAAAAAAAATCCCGTTAATCTGATCTTGTTGTATACAGGACTGCCACGAGTTAGAACGATGTGGTAGCCAATGACAAAACTACAGCAGAAATCTCTGAGAGTAAGACCACAGTCTTCCTGGTATCCTACTTCCTTGCAGACTCTGGGCACAATGTTTTTGTCGTTAGGTGCCACTGAGTCGATTATGATTCATAGATACCCTATAAACAAAAGATCTGAACCCTGTTCTATCGGCGCCATCCTCACAGTTCGTGACACACGAGAGTCTGCTGTAACAGTCACCGTGTCAGTCCACCTGGTTGAGAGTTGTCCTCTCCTTCGCTGACCCTCCACCCTTCCCAGTATCATATTCCTCTCCAAGGAACAGCCTCTCCTAGCAAATGCACACTGACTATCCCATAAATGTTTATGAACAGAATAAATGCCTGTTGCGGCAGAATCTTTCTTGTATGTCTTCTTTTCCAGTTATCCGGTCAACGCTGACCGCAAGGGCATCGTCTCCTTGACTGTTCTCCAGCACTGTTAGTGTAATGCTGTGTACTTTAGCAAATGTTTGCTAGAAAATGGCATTTCCCCCAGGAATGCTAAATAGCTGAGGCTGGCATTTAGTCCAACTGTATGACACTCTAATTCCTTAGATTAATTGTTTTCAGACTCTCTATTCATTGGAGAATGCTCCAAATGAGCTCTTCTGTAGAAACCTTCAGGGCAAGAGAAGTCTGCTGTGCCCAAAGGCAATTCTGGGGATCCTCTGACACAGTGGGTAGCCCTGATTATAAATCAAAAGATGCATCAGGCCAGCTCTCTTTGGAATCAGCAATGGCTTGTCTCCATAGACGCATTAGTCAGTATCCACTGTTGGGTTCTGGTTTGAGGGAAACTACTTAGGATGCAATTGCATTAGTTCAGGCAGAACCTGATGGAAGCCAAACTAAGGCAAAGGGAGAGACGATAAAAATGAAAGGTAAAGGTCACAAAGTGCAACTACTGCCCAGTAAGCTCTGAGGATCAGAGAGCCAGAAAGATGCTGCCAGGCTGAGGTTGGAGAAAGGTTCCTGTAGACGTCGAGAGCTCCATCATGGCCTTGCTGAAAGACTATCTCCTGGTTCATTCTAATGAACACTTGCCACAACTTGTCCTCCACAAACTCGTAAATCATCCAAGTACTGCTCTTTCCTTCTAACTAAACTTACTGAAAAATCTCCCAAATTTAATTTCTCCTTAAAACCAGGGGAAAGGAGAAGACAGAGGTATCATGCTACAGGGAGGGGAGGCTAAACTCATTAAGTTGGTTTTGACTCTAGGGAAAAAATTTACTATGCTTTGCTTCCTTACTCACGGGAAAGACTACTCCTTAATTTATCTCCTGGGAAAGAGATGCCGCAGACATATGTACTAATTCACTATTATCTTATGGTCAGGAATTTTCATTCCTGTCTAACTGAAATATGGACTCATGCAATTGAAATCATTTTAGTAAAAAAATCAGCCCTTCTTGAAAAATGAAATAGTAAACAGTTGTCTTACATACTTTTACAGGATAATGCAATTTCAGGGACCTGAAAATATTTATTGAATCACCTCTAATCTTACTATTTTTTTAACTCTGTGCTTACTACTCCAAAACTAATTAACCTTTCTTCAGAGGTCCTATTCTATAATCTCCTTCTATTTTTTTAATAGCCTCTCTTCACTGGCCATGCAGAAAAAGCCAAATGGTCAGTAGATGTGGGTATGTGTTTGAAAACTGGAGGAGTTACCTGTCCTTGAGATTATGGGTTTAGAAACGTTAGAGTGGACTTCCACTTAAGTATAACCTATTGACATGAGAGATTACAACTTCTACCGTGTATCCACTTAAGTGTTCCTCTCCAAAATCCACCTCGTCAAACTTGGTGATAAGGCCCAGCTGGGCTTCAGCCTTAAATTTAGAAGCTACAGAGACCCCAGAGTCAACCCCATTAAAGCTATCTTTTGTTGCTTGCTTTAGTCAAGAGGCAAGGAGATAACAGGTGATGGAAGAAGAGATCCAACCTCTTTCAGAAAGATCTGCCTGATGGAGAAACAGAGAAGTTGGCCTTTGAACTCGATTTAATTGCAGAAAATGAAGGCTTAGTTCTTTAGAGTTATTCTGTCCAGTAAGGAACTGTTCATTGTAAGAACACAAAAATATAACAGATGGTTAATGAGAAACTTTATTCAGTTCAGGTCTGTGTTTATTTTTATGAAACTCTTTGTAAACAAAACTAAGGTATGCAGTCATTTTATATTTGTCTTAAAAGCAGTTCTGTTATCACTCAAGCATAAATGCAGTGATGCTTTGCTGTTTTACAAGAGACATTTGTTTCTTTCTGATCTAGCTCAAAAGTTACACTTACCCAGTTTTTTGGCAAGCTTGGCTTCTTTCTTGGCATCCACCATCACAAAACCTATATCTTTATGCTCAAGGACCTGTGCCACAAGCTGAAGAGAAAACAGACGGGAAGTTGAGTGGGTTAAAGGGGGGAAATTGTAGAAAATATCACAGGACAATATTTTGAGGGTTCTCCCCCTTCCTGCTACTTTCACTAATTCAAATAGCAGCTAAAGAACACTGCGTACGCTAATACCTCAGTTGAAGGATGACTCAGCAGAATGAGGATGACCAAGGAGAGAAAATATGAAACCCGACCTAGGATAAAAGAGGTGGACGAATTGTCTATTCAATGTCATATCCTCTGCTGGCCCTGCCATAGAGAACATATTAATTGAAAGAGAGAAGAATCAGAAAGGAAGTAAAGGTAGCTGAGAAAGGGCTCTCAGAATCCTGCCCTTGATTCCAGAGCAGCCAGGGACAAGGTGGGGACACAGGAGGAGCAAAGACAAATTGAAGGTTGTTAATCTACAGGAGGTCCATGCCTCTGTATTCTGGCATCGTCTTCTGGTCTCCCCATCACATGCTTGTGGCATGTTGTTAGGTGCCACTAGTGTCCCGTGCAGCAGGAGGCATTACCTGATCCCGCACCATGCTCACAAACGCTGTTGTGCTGAAGCTTGCACATTTAGTGTACCTCACAAAACCCCTGAGAAGACCTCTCAAGGTTTCCTAAAGCCCATTGAGAGTGGTGTCTCTCATGTTACTCTTTCATAGCTACTTATTTCAGTCCCAACTCCTTATTAACCTCTGATAACTGTTTACCTATTCTCCAATTTCATATCTTTTTTTTCCTTCAATAATGCTATTGAAATGGAATCATGTTGTTATTGTTGTTGTTGTTGTTATGTGCCATCGAGACACTTGCAACTCACAGAGACCCTGTGTACAACAGCCCCGAAACCTGCTTTATCCTGTGCCAACCATATTGTCTCTAACACACTTAACCCCATTACCTCAGTCACTGTACCTCTTTCTCTGTCCCTCTACCCTTCCAAGAGTGATGTTCCTCTCCAAGGACCAGTCCTTCCTTGCAATATGCCCAGAGTATGTCAGATAAGGCCTCAGAATCATACTGTCTGTAAATCTTTGGAGCTGACTTTTTAAAATCAGCATAATTCTTTCTCTGGAGAGTCATCCAGCTTGTTGTATACATCAATAGTTCAGTGCAAGATTGGAAGATCCTTGACAAGATGAATTGATTCAGTGACTGGGGTAGTGGGGGTAGGTGTGTCAGAGACAGTAACATTGACTCAGGATAGAGCAGGGTTCAGAGCTGATGTAGATAGGGTTACTACGAGTCTCAAGTGACCTGATGGCACATAATAATAACATTTCTGATATGGGAGTACTGCAGACTGATTAATCTTCCTCTGTTGCATGTCATCTGGGCAATCTAGAGGTGTAAATGGGTAGAGAGTTGTCCTTTTAACCCAAAGTTGATGCTCTCATGGAGGTTCAAATCCTCTGCTCTGAGAGAGTAAGATGAGTGTCTCCTTTTTAGTTTACTGTCTACAAAAGCTCAATATAGAGACATCATAAAAGACAAATTAAGACCAAGCTTAGAAGCCTTCGCCTATGGTATAGAGGCTGTCAAATACAGCCAGAAATATACAACCAAGAAAGGATAAAATTGATGAATGAGACCCTTAAAAGATTAAATTCCTGTGTGCATAAAAACTTTTTTCAATAGTGTGAAAAGAAAACCTACTAACTGGGAAAAAAGCATTTGCCAATACCATCTCAGACAAGGATCTCATAACAAAAGTTTACAAAATCCTACAGGACCTCCACAAGAAAAAGACTGATAACCCAGTTACAAAATGGACAAGAGACATGAAAAGACTTTTCACAGAGGAAGAATGCATTTGGATGGCCAACAGACACATGAAGAAATGCTCAAAAAAATGCACTGAAAATAAGAGAGATACAAATCAAAGATACAATGAGATACAATCTCACTCCTATAGCAGTGGCAAAGGTTAATAGAACAGCAAGTAATAAATGTTGGAGTTATATGGAGAAATAAGAACTGTCATACACTGTAGATGGGACTACAGAATAATACAACCATTCTGGAAGGAAGTTTGGTGTTTCCTCAAAAAGCTGAACATAGAAATTCCATGTGATCCAGCTATTCTACTCCTAAGAAATTAGAACTAAGATACAAATGGAGATTTGTACACCAATGTTCATACCATAGGGTCACATAATTTGGTGGGTGGAGGGAGGGGGGGTAAAGAAAATGGGAAAGATCCAGCAGGGATCAGGAAAGACAGGGTAATAATGGGCATAATTTAATGGTGATTGATTTTATAACACATAGTAAATAAGAATGATTGTATGAAACACAACGTGAATGAAGGGTAGTATGAAATACAAAGTATATGAATTCTGTATGCAAGCCAATGTAAAATTTTTTTAGAAAGTAAAAAAGATTTATACAAATTAAAAACGTACCAGCTGTGAGTCTGTCAAACAGTTAAAAAGACCTTGACTTTAACTTAATTTAGGATAATGTTGCTATAATATTCACACGGAACTTCTTGTGTGCATGTTTGTCTTACCCTCTCTGAGATAAACTCTCAGGGAAAGCAATTTCTGGTTATATAGTAGCTTCATGTCTGGAGTTTAAGGAAAGTGACAGACATTTCACATCCACCCCAGCAATGTATGAGTGACCTGGCTTCTCTGCATTCGTGCCAGTATGTGGTGTTGTCACTATTTTTATTTTAGCCATTATGACAGGGGTGTAGTGATATTTTGATGTGGTGCAGATTTTCATTTTCTCAATGGCTAATTATGTTGCATATTTTGCAATATGGTTATTTGCCATGGATTTTGATGTAAAGACTACGCACCCTTTGCCTACCTGTAGATAACAAATTTTGTTATCTTTTTTAACCCTATAGATTTTATATTTTACATTAAAGCCCATGGTCCATTTTGAAGAAAATTTTATTTAATAAGTGAGTGGCATCCACTTCCTAAACAACATGCCTCTGGAAACTATGAACTTTGAGAAAATGACGGTAGTTATAGAGAGGCTTCACGTCTTTTGTTCATAGGGTCACTGTGAGTTGTGCTCGACTGGATGGCAATCAACAACAATAACATATGAAAATCAGATTGATGTTTAATTTTTTGGTCAGTGGATATCCTATTACTCAGTACCATTTATTGAAAAGTCCTCCAATGAATTATTTTTGTACTTTTGTAGAATATCAGCTGAAATTTGCATCAAGTATATTATTTAGGTGGCATCGATTCTGTTCCACTCATCTATATGTCTGTCCCTTTACCAATACCTCATAGTCTTGATTATAATAGCCAGATAATAAGTCTTGTAATTGAGTACACTGATTCCTTCCACTTTATTCTTCCAAAGTTATTTTAGCTATTTTAGTTTCTTTACCTTTCTGTATGAATTCAAGAATAAACTTGTCTAGGATTATAAAATTTCTTGCTGAACATTGAAAATAATTGCATTAAAGCTTTTCTTTATTTTTTTAGAGAAGAACCATAATCTATTTTGTGTGATGTATCCCATTTCATGACTATAATCTTCCTCTTCATTTATCTGGGTGCTACTTGATCCTGCCTCCCCCCCACATGGACCACCAAAAGAACAAATAGATGTGTCATGGAGAAAGTGCAGCCAGAATGCTCCTTGGAGACAAAGATGGTGAAGCTTCATCTCACATATTTTGGACATGTTGTTTGAAGAAGCTATTGACTGTGTGGATCACAACAAATTGTGTCTAACCTTGAGAAAAATGGGGATCCTAGAGCACTTAATTGTGCTCATGTGAATCTTATACTTGGATCAAGAAGCATAGTTAGAACAGGGGAACACCACATGGTTCAGGATCAGGAAAGGAGTGAGTCAGGAATGCATCCTGTCTCCATACTATTTCAATCAATATGCAGAACAGCTCATTTGGAAGGCTGGACTTTATAAGGAGGAATGTGGCAACAAGATTGGAGGAAGATTCATCAACAATCTGTGTTATGCAAATGACATAACCTTGCTTGCTGAAACTGAAGAGGACATGAGGGGTTTGCTGTAGAAGGTCAAAGACCTTCTATATGGTCTTCTATATGGACATCAAGAGAACAAAGATTCTCACTGCTGGGCCAACTGGCAGCTTCATGATGGATAGAGGAGAGATTGAGATTGTTGATAACTTCAGATTTCTTGATTCTACAATCAACATTCTTGACACCAGCAGTCAGGAAATCAAGAAATGAATTGCTTTGTGAAATTTTTCTATCAGGGATCTCTCTAGAGTACCAAAGAGCAATGATGTCAGTCTGGAGGTTAAGGTGTGCCTGATCCAAGCCATGGTCTGAACAATTACTTGTTATGCATTCAAGAGCTTGACAATAACTAAGGATGATAGAAGAATCATCAATTTCTTTGACTTATGGTGCTGGAGAGGAGTCTTGAACATATTGTGGACTGCTGGGAGAACAAATTAGTCTGTCTTGGAGAGAGAGAAACTAAGCTGTTCCCTGAAGGCAAGGATTTTGAAGCTCTGCCTCATATTGTTTGGACCCAGTCCTTGGAGAGGGACATCATACTGTGAGGGACAGCACAGAAGAGAAAGACCCAGGATGAGATGGATCGACTCAGTGACTGGAGAAATGGGATTAGGTCTGTCGGAGATGATGACATTGGCTCAGGATAGGGCAGGATTCAGAGCTAAATACATAGGGTCACTATGAGTTGCAGGTGACTCAATGGCACCTAACAATAACAACAGCAATCCCTTGAGAAGGAATCTCATGCTTGGAAAGGTGGAGGGTCAGGGAAGGAGAGGAGGTCTCATAACAAGATGGATTGTTATAGTGTCCACAGCAATAGATTCAAATATGTCAGGGATGTTAAGGATGGCACAGTATAGGACAGAGTTCAGATCTGCTGTTCAAAGTTTGTTATAATGGCACTTAAAGGCGACAACTATTTGGTTTCTTTAATCAGAATTGTTTTGGTTTTCAGCATCATACATCTTTTGTTAGAGTTAAGCCTAATACTTAATTTTTTGAGATAATGTAAATGATATTCTATTTTTAATTTTCATGTTTACACACTCACTGAATCTATAGAAATAAAATTTGGTTTTTGTATGCTTATTTTGTGTCCTATGTGTCTGAACTCACTAGTTCTGAAAGGGTTTTGTCTATAAATTCTTGACATTTCTAGCACTTCCAGTGTTAAGTTGAATAATAAAATGAAAAAGGACATCCTTGCCTTGTTCTCAGTCTTATGGAGAAAGTATGCAGCCCTTTACCAGAACAATATTAGTGGGAGGTATTTTTTGTTGCTCTTTAATAAGGTGAGGAAGATCTTCTCTATTTCACACTTGCTGAAAGGTTTATTTTATGGATGAGATGATATAGAATTGGTGTTAATTCTTCTGTAAATATGTGTTAGAGTTGTCTAATGAAATCATGTAGCCTGGCTATTTCTATTTTGAGAATTCTAAATGTATAAGTTCAGTTTCCTTTTAAAACAAACACAACAAACAAACAAATCAAACAAACCACAGCCATCAAGTTGTCAAGTTCATTCTAACTCATCGTGACTCTCCATTGGGTTTTGTTCTGGGAGAAACTGCCCACCTTTCTTTTGTGGAGTGGATTCAGCGTGCTCAATAACACATAGGCCCTTATGCCAGCAGAGCTCCTTTAAATTATTTCATATTGGATAAGTAGAAGTAGTTTATGTTTTCCCTTGGAAATGAGCCTTCAAAATTCATCACGATTTACTCTAGGTGTTTCTTCCCTTTAGATTTTGCAGAAGCAATGTGATACAGATAGCAAATAGTATTTCAGCTTGATCACAGTCTAGGCAGAAAGTGTCAAACACACTAATATTTCTAGACCATATATTATACTGAGCAGGATAAATAAAAACATACACAGCTTCACATCAGTTCAGGTCGAAATTGCTACCAAACAAGCTCCTCAAAAACTAAAAACAAAACCAACTTTTTGGTTTCGTTTTGGGGTGTGTGTGTACGTGTGTGTGTGTGTGTGTGTGTGTACGTGTGTGTGTGTGTGTGTGTGTGTTTAATCTTGGAACTGTGAATAAGGGATTGGCTCTGCAAATTGTGCTACGAGCACATCTACTTTTCCTTTTATGGTTGTTTCTTCCACTTATTTTTCTGCCTCTCCCCCACATTGCCCTCCATTTCTCCAGCATCTGACTTTTCCTCTTAGATTTCTTCTCTTGTTGATGTATCTGGGGTGTTCCTTTGCCTCTTCATTTTTCCCTCTTTAACATCTCACCTTCTCCTCATCCTCTTTCTTTTCACCTCCTAATACCCCCTTTTCCGAAGAGGACTAAGGGCATTGGTAGACACAGCAGCACACAGAGCTGTTCTGTGAATTATCCCTGGTGGCTGGGGTAGTGGGGTGACAAAGGACAGCCCCCTCCACTTACAGTTTCCTTGCTTACTTGGCTTTTGGCTGGGATTAGGGAAGGTTTAGGCTCATTAGCATCAATGTTTATGTTATGACTCATCTGGAGCTTTCCTGAAATGCTTGTACGGGCCAGTCTTTCTGAAAACTCATTTGGTTTTATTCTATTGTGTTTAATCTGTTAGGCAAGGTCACTTTTAAATGAATTTTCTGGCTCTCATTGTAAGCTCTCATTGTTTATCCTATTTAGTACTGTGAGAATCTTATCTTAAATATTTCCTTGTCTATCATTCAAAGCCGATATTGGTGACAACTAATACTGTGGTCCTATTAGTAAGTTTCTATTCTTCTAGGGTAGAAACCTCTAACAGTGGTTCATACATGTGCATGAGAACCACCGGGGCATTGGGTAAAATGGAGCTTTCTGGGCTTCAGCAACCAGAGTGAAATAGAAGTGGGGTGGGGCTCAGGCGATCACATTTTTCATAAAAACCACACAGCCCCACCCCCTGATTCTGATGCAGCAGATTTCCTACCACACTCTGGAAAATGCTTCTATAAATGGTTGTCAATTCATCCAAAAGCAATCTGGCCTCGTGTTCTTCCAACTGTGACCCGTGGGGCTGAGCTTGGCTCTTTTGTCTGCCCGCCCTTTCACGCACGAGAGAAGAATTTCTAATAGTGAGAACATATGAAATGAGAGAACACAAGCCAAATTAAAACCTGAATGAAACAGTTCCCCTCTCCTAGACACATGCAGGCATGTTGGGAGTTTTTTCAGGTAGATGTAAATTGTATGCTTCTCCAGTCACATAAAACATGGCCTTGCTTGTTACTTTGCTAATGCTTATGTAACTTTTGAAATTATATGAAGATATTCTCTCAAATGAACTCGGTTCTGTTCTTCTCTTTAACTAAATATAACCAATCAGTGTTCTCTCCCACAAATGGATAAGAGAGCCAGCAGTTAGGACTCTCCTAACTTTCTTAAGAAAGATTCTCTTTTCTTTCTTAAGTTACGCAAGTCACCAGGAGCTCCGACCAGCTGAGTCCTGCCCTGTCTCCTCCTTGGCACCCTTACTGACCAACCCTGCAGCACCCTACCACTCTTGCCTCCCACCCTGACTAGACCCAAAGCATGCTTACTTGAATCCTGTCATCACTTACACCAGGCCTAGCAAGTACCCTTGATGAACCTATGCCAAGAGAGGCCTGGGCTGCTTGCTAGCTCCCAATGGGAGTTCAGTAAACTGTGTGGGAGGAGACTGACTGTGGTGAAAGCCTAGAGCCTTCTGGCCAATGCCTGCCATTACCCAATGCCTCCAGGACTAGAGACCGCTGCTGCGCCAGTGGGGCCAGCACTATGTTGTCTACCTCTCTCTTCTGGCTCGATTTTGCTTCTTCCCATGTTCCATCTCTAACTCCGTAGTTCAAATGTCACCTTCTCCTCTCTTCTTCAACCTAAACACCACAAAGCCCAGCTTCAGTCTCCTATTTCACTCCAACTCCTGTGGATGTCTTCTTTGTATCTATTCTAATACCCTGTCATAAGAACACAGCATTCTGATACCTACTTTAGTAAATAAGTACTTTTGTGCTACCCAAAGATTAGAGGTTTAAGTTCAGCCAGATACGTTGCAAATCTACTTCTGAAAATTCAACATTAGAATTCGATGCAGCACAGGGCTACTCTGGCACAAGGGATGGCCATGAACGAAGCCAACTCAACAGCAAGTGATATAGTGAATATAAGTCCCTTGTGTATTGTGAATCTTTTCTCCCTTAAGCATAAAGACCCTTATTTTTGTGCCTCTTCTTTGTATCATTCCCAGTCCTCTGAAGACACTCAGTGTTCCTGTGAATAAATAGAAAGACTGACTCACATGCCTCCTAAGTTCAAGGGGCTTGTGAACCTAAGGGAGAGGTAACAACTGTACCTATTAAAGTGACTAGGAAGTTGTAGGGACTTCTTGTGGCTGAGTGGTTACACAGTCATGCTGCCAACCCAAAGGCAAGCAGTTTGAAACTGCCAGGTGCTTTGATTGAGAAATATGAGAAATCTATTTCTATACAATTCAAAGCTTCTGAAGAAAGGTCTGCTATGAGTCAGTTCTGACTTGGCTTTTAACAACAACAGCAAATTGTATGGAGCTCTGATGACCTAGTCGATAGAGCATTAAGTTGTTAACCAAAATACCACATCTGACAGTTCGAATCCACTAGCACCTCTGCAGGAGAAAGATGAGCAGTTACTTCTTGTTAAGATTTTACTGTCTTGAAAGCAAGATGGAGGGCTGCTATGGGTTGGAATAAACTTGGTGGCAGTAAGTTTGAGAGTAAGTCAGGAGAAAAGGAAAAGTCATATCAATCTCTCAATTCCAAAAATCCCCTGGTATTTCCTATTCTAATTGCAGTATTTTCCTGTTGACATATATCTTACCTGGCTTGTTTCGTTTGATTGGTTTGCCTCTTTCCAGTAGGCCTAGCCTACTCAGTCTCTCCTAGAGAATGGGCGCTACCTCTCTTTTGTAAAAATGTGTTTTAATTCAGTCACTCACATATATATATATTTAATTTTATAATAATAATTACAACTGGTAGCCTAGCGGCAAGTAGCTACACTGCAATCCTGAAGGTATGAAGTTCAAGGACACCAGCTGCTCAATGGGAGAAAGATGGACAGTCTACTCCTATGTGATTAACTGTCTCTGAAAACGTGCTGGAGGCTCAGCTATGATGCAGTTTCAACTCTATGGTACACAACAACAACAACAACAACAATGCCATTATTTATAATCTTCTAGCAAAACCTCACTGTACTCTCCTTTCCCCTTCATTCTACCCATCTAGTCACTGATCTCTGGTCCGTCTCTGAAGACAAATCTTCCTTTCCCTCTTTCTCTCTCTCTGTATTTGTCCCCTTCCCTCTCCTCCCACACTGAACCCATTGTGCATATCTTGTTCCAGACTGGTAATCACAGCACATCTATTATTTGATCGTCCATTCACTTCAGGCTGATTTTTCCTTCCCCTAATGCATTCCAGTCCTCATTGTCTACCCATTCTATTCCTGCTCTTCTTACCCCTCAGAGTTCTCTCCTATTGATTAGTCATGCAGCATTTTCTAAGCATTAGTACAATGCTCATTCTTTCCAGTAAGATTAGAATTTGTTTTCAGTACTATAGAATCTCTTAAGTGCAAAAAGAACTTTTAAAAATCTTAAGTAAATACTATACATAATTCAAGAGTAAAATTATATATATACACACACATATACACCCCATATTGTTATTCTTTCTTCTTTTATCTTATTTTGTACATATATGTATTGCACTCTAACTAAAATGTCACCCCTATGATAATGGGATCAGATTATACTTTATCACTAAGGGAATAAATAATCCAGTTTATCCCAGTAGTTAAGAGTATAGGTCTCAGAATCAGAAGCCTGGACTCCTGACTTGATCACATGCCTTTTCTATAGCTCAGCTTTAAAATGTGGACATGGGGGATGGGGGTGGAGCAGCAGGGGAAATGTGAACATAATATCTATTTCAGAGTAGCACTGCTTGGATATTAAATTATGTAATGCATATAAAATACATATTACAGTTCTTGGCTTGTAGTGCTTAATAAATTGTATATTTTCTCTTAACATTAAGATTATTGGATAGATTCTGACACATCAATTGAAAAATACTGATGTCCAGCATATAAGAATGGGCATGTGATAATAATTATTAATAGAGGATTACTTTGTTCAAAATAGTATCCTTGGGAGAAGAGAGTATTTTGTTTGCTCTTTTAACTAAAATGCTGGTGTTTCAGATTCACCAGTGATTTTGCAGAAGATGGACAGTCTCTTCCCATAAAGATAAATAGTCTGGAAACCAAAAGGAGGGTGACCAGAAGTCAGAATTTACTTAACAGCATTGTTGGTGGTTGGTTTGTTTTCAATTCAAGGTACTATCTCCCTGAAAAATGTACAGGATACCTTTCCTTTCCAAGCTCTCTGTAATTGTATTAGGGAAGTATAACATGCACACCTGAGGAAGATAATGAAAAATAGTAACACTTTCTATTATAAGATTGTAAATGATTGTTACATGTACAAGGACTAGAATAGAAAAAAGTGCTGTGGAGATTTAAAGAGGGTGGTTTGTGGTCTGTGGTCAGGGAGGTCAGATCACAGGGAGCGGGCTGTGTTAAGTACCGTGGGTTTCCTGTCTATTGTGTTCAGGATGAAATCTCAAATCTTCAACATAATCTTCAAGGCCTTGTATGACTTTGGCCCACTTGCCCATCCAAATATGATGACATTCTCCCCCTCACTTAACACATTCCTTTTTTTCGGCTTCTCAAAGCACCAAGCCCTTTCTTGTCTTTGGTCTTTGCACAGGATCACCTTGTTCAGCTTGGCAAGTTGTTTACTGCACAAGTGTGATATAAGATTTTGTATTAAGGTCCAATATTATGTGTTACCTTGATGTCTATTAAAATCAAGAAGGTGTGAAAACACTTAACTAGGTTGCTCCCATAGAGTCCCCTAGCCAAACAACACTTAGCATAGGCACAGTGCATGCTTATAATAGTAGACCTTCATTTTCTCATCTAGTAGAATTATTCAAATAAGTCAATCACATCTTCCTGCAAAGAAACCTGGGGTTTTCTCCCTCTCTTGTTACAGATTTACCTCTCACAGCCTGATTCTTTGCTCTATTCCCAAATTCACCTGCTCTGGTATACTCTGCTGTGATTTCTCTTTTTCTCTGACCATAAGTACGTGTGACTAATAAAGCACTGTCAATTTCATTTCTCCAGCGTCAATTATTTTGTGTTTGAATCTTCTCATACCCCTATGGTAAGTAAACACCAATAGGATGAATAGGAGGTGATCCAAACAACAGGGTAACTAACTGAGAGGGACATGAAAGTCCCTGTGCTTTGCTTCTAGGACTTATGCCTGGCATTGGCTACAGATACCTGAAGGGCACTCTGTGTTCTAACTCACACAAAGGCATAAAAACATGGCCCTGCTTCACTATATACTGCTCACTCTATTGAGAAGACCTTTTCCTCTAGTCTTTACCAACTCAAATATAGCCCTGAAATCTTCATGTCAATGTCAGTTCCCCAAAAAGTGTTCCCCTGACTACCAATTTAAATAGGATGTCTTCTTACATTTGTTCATAGAATCCCATAACTTTACCTTCAAAACCTTTTCTCAGTTTGTAATTGTATAATAATTTATGGTTATCTGTCTATCAGCTGCTATTTATTTAACAGTCTCTAAGTTCAATGAGGGGAAGATGCTCCATGAGATAATTTGACACAGTGACCAGAGCAATGGGTGAAGATGGCACAGGATGGGACAGAGTTCAGATCTGTTGTTTGTGGGGTTGCTATGATTTGTAATTGACTCAAATTCAAGTAATTAATAACAAGAAGTTCTATGACAGCTGTATGTCTATGGTTTTTCCCTATGCTACCTGTAGAACTTAGTTTTGTACCTGACAAGAGTAGATCAAAAAGAATATTAGTTACATGTTGGCCTAGTGGATAGAAAGTGATGCTAACAAGCCAAAGGTGGGTGATTTTAATCTGTGGCTCTCGGATCTGGTTTAAATTGTTTTTGGTCAAACATTCTTCTAAGTGGTATAGCACTGCTCTGTCCATTTGCTGAACAGAGGTAACACTGTGACACTGATGTGTCAAATGCACTAATGGTTACCCATGGTGGACAGTGTTTGTTGGAGCTCCCTGATTAAAACAAGCTTGGAAGCAGGAGTGACATCCACTTCCTAAACAGCTTGCCTCCGGAAACGCTATGAAATAGGGAAACAATGAAAGTTATACAAGTAAGTGTTCAAGTCTTTCGTTCATAGGGTCACTATGAGTCATCTACGGCTCGATGGCACTTACCGACAAGTGAATGGATGCAAGGTGAGATTGCATAGATGAGGAAAGACCAACTAGCTCTGAATTTATGGATAGACAGAAGACAGCAACAAGATGAGTCTAGAAGAGGAAAGAGCTCAAGCAAAGGTTTATAGGAACAAATACGCAAGTGGGGTATAGGAGAATAAACTAACTTATTTGAGTCTTACTTTGGTTTTGTTCCTAGGTGCCATCAAGACAATTAAGACCCATAACAGCTCCATAAACAACAGATTGGAACCTTGCCCCAGCCTGTGACATCCTCAGATCTCCAGCATATAGAAGCCATTGTTACAGTCACTGTGTCAATCCATCTCATTGAGGGTTGTCCCCTCTTACGTTGACTATCTCTCCTAGCATGGTGACATTTTCCAAGACTGGCCACTCCTGGCAATATACTTAAAATATATAGGTCCAAATTTCACCACCTTTGCCTCTAAGGAACACTGTAGTTGCACTTCCTCCAAGATAGATTCGTTGGCAGTCCATGGAATATTTAGTACTCTTCTCTAGCACCACAGTTCAATAGCACTGATTCTGTTTCTGTCATTCTTAGTCATTGTCCAGTTTTCAAATGGATAGGAAGCAATTAGAGGAGCTCTCATCTCACCACTGGACCAAAAATGCAACATCATGAGAGATGGAGAAAAGATTTAAATTGTCATTGATTTCATCTTACTTACATCCACAGTTATCACCCATGGTTTCAATTGTGGATGTAAGTAAGACCCTTGACTAGCAGTCAAGAAATCAAAAGTCATATTATGTTGGGAAAGTCTACTGTCCCAACCTCTACAAAAATGCTAAGGAGCAAGGGTGTCAGTTTGAAGACCAGGTTGTGCCTGACTCAAGCCATGGTCTTTTCAATCACTTGCTATGTATCTGAGAGCTGGACAATGAGTAAGCATGAGAGAAAAATAAACTAATGCCTTTGAGTTGGTATGGTGGAGAAGAGTACTGAATATTCCTTGCACTGCCAAAAGAACAAGCAGATATGTCTTGGAGAAGGTATAGCCAGAATGCTTCTTAGAGGCAAGTATGGCGAAGCTTAACTCACCATACTTTTAGTACCAGAAAGGGGATATTCCTTAGAAAGAAACTTCATACTTGGAAAGGTAGAAGGTCAGGAAAGAAAAGAAGACCCTCAATGAGATGGATTAACACAGTGCCTGGAATAATTGGCTCAAGTGTGTTAAAGATAATGGGGATGGCACAAGACAGGTCAGGGTTCACATATATTGTTCTTAAGATTGCTATGAGTTGTGATTGGCTTGACAACACATAATATCAATAACAATGGTGGCCCAAGTGGTAAGGAGTTGTGCTACCAACCCAAAGACACACATTTTGAATCTAGCTACTCTAAGAAAGAAAGATAGGCCATCTTGATGTTGTGTGTTAGAGGGCACATGAAGCAATTGAAACACCATGACCAAAGTCAGGGAGAGTTATTGGATCAAAGGCTGGTTGATTTGAAGAAGACAAGGCCAACAAGAGAAGCCTGTGCAGGAGGCAGAGAGATTACCGCTGGAGAAGTAAGAGGATGAAACAGATTATGGAGTTGTGACTCCAAAAACATGGGGCCTAGAGACCTCAACAAGGAGAGGGTGGTCATATCCAGTGTCCCAGGAGTCATGGAGGGCTGGGACCACCAGGAGGCTCTCATTTCAAGACTTGTAAGTATTTGGTGACCTTTCACAGAAGAACTGGGACAGAAGCCAAAGGACTGAGAATCAAACAGTTGAGTCAGTGGCAAGGACATGTTAGAGCAGGTGTGGATCACTCATTCAAGAGGTTTACCTATGAAAGGAGGGCGTCAGCTATTAGAGCAGTGAGAGGGGGCACACTTCCTGTGTGGCGTAACTGCCCTGAGCAGAGAGGACAGCACATCAGAGACGCTGAGCCAGTGGGCATCCAGTAGGTTCTCATCTATGATGATCCGACGAGTGTCAGAATAGAACAGTGCCCCCTGGGTTCCAATGGCTGATTTTTTTCAGAAGTAAATCACTAAGTCTTTCTTCTGAGGCACCTCTCTGTAGACTCAAACCTCCAACCATTTAAATGGCAGTTGAACACATTGACCAAATGCACCATCCAGGAGCTCCTTGGGTCCCTCTCTGTCTATATCTGTCTTCTAAGTCCAGTCTTTTCAGGGACTTATCAACCTTCATTCAGAGAAATAGAAAAAGTTACATTTATGTCACTCTTGAGAGCTGCCTTTTAAGAGGAGAAAGACTTAATGATTTCACAGTCAGAGAAAGGTGCAGAGGAGCAGAGCAGTAAAAGAAAAGGGAGCAGTTACTTCTTGAAGGCTGATTAGTAACCTTCACAGGAACATGCTCATTGCTACAGATTCTCTGAGGAAACAGTCTCACACAATATTCACTGCAGGGTCAAGAATTTTTTTTTCAACATCTAAAGAACCTGAATGAGGGGGGTATATCACAAATCGTTGTTCAAAATGGTGTCACTCAGACTAGTCATTAAAAATACCCAGGCTGCAACCCTGCTCTTTCCATGTAAGCCAAGAGTCAAAGGGCTGCATTTACCCACTGTCCCTGATACCATCTGGCAGCATGTCAAGTAGTTAAACAACTGTATGTCCTCCCTTGAAATCGGAGAGCTGACGTTTATCTCCCGTAATCTCCTGTCACTTTCTACCGCCCTCAAGTAAGGCCTATGTTTAGCAGCAGGTGACACGTGATGGGCTCTTGCAGGAGGTAAGTTGAGGGGACAGAGAAGCTCTTTTATGATGCTCAAGTGAATATTGGGAGTGGCTCAAATTAACACGCACAGCTGCTAAGTGAAAGCTTAGTGGTTGGAGTCTGTGCTCTAAGTGCCTTGAGAAAAAAGCTTGGCATTCTATTTCAGCTCAGCCACTAAAAAGCCTATAGAGCACTGTTCCATTCTAACACACACGAAACTTCCAGAAGTTAGGATTGACTTGACGGCAACAGGTTCCGAGGACTGGATTGAGTGGCTTCTGGAGGAGCCCTGTGAGAGAGGTTGCTGATTGTTGTTATTGGCACACTGGTAACTCATTTTGGTGAGGATGATTTGAGTTTAGCATTTGTTAAGTCTCTCACAGAAGAAACCTAATGGTCAATGTCCCTTCCACTACACTTAGCTAAGAGATAGGAAAGCAACAACAAAAACAGCTTTTACCAGGTACATACTATCATGAGGCTCTGGTGGCCTCATGATAAGGAGCTGTGCTGTCAACTCAAAGGCATATGGTTTGATTCCACCAACTGCTCCATGGGAGAAAGATGGGCACTCTCCTTCCATGAGATGTACTGCCTCTGAAAACTTGCTGGAGAATCAGCTATGAGTTTTTGGGTGTGGTGTTTTTTTTGTTGGTTTTTTTTTTTTTTTTTTTTACTGAAAGGCACACAACAATGATAAATCATTAGCAAGGCTCCAACTACCTTTCATAGATTATTTTATTGAAACCTCACAAAAATATCATTAAATGGATATTTATAGAGAAAAAAAATATAGACATATAGAGGTTAACCAATTTAACCAGGGACACACAGTTTGTCACAGATTGAACTGTTTCACCTCAAAATAGGTGATAGTTGGCTAGGCCATGACTCAGTATAATGTAATTTTCTTTTGTGCTCTAACTCCTAAGTACAGCAGGACTGGAGACAGTTATATGATAATGTAATCATCACAAAGATGACATCTGAGATGTAATCAGCCTCACAGTTGTAAGGAAACAAGGGTTGGATACTACCACTAATTAAGTCATAGCCCTGATCTGATGCGAGGGAGTTTCCCTGGGGTCTGGCCTGTATCACTTTTTCTCTTCCAAGAGATAAAAGGAAAGAGAATAAAGCAGAGAGGAAAGTCTCAGTGCCATCCAGAAAGAAGAGCTGAGACAGAGAGTGTCTTTTGGACTCTGCTAGTACCAGGAGAAACAGAGAAAGTTTTCCCCTAGAGCCAACACCTTGAATTTGTACTTCTAGTCTCCTAAATTATAAGAGAACACTTTTGTTTGTAAAAGTGGTACCTCCGTTATAGAAGCACTAGATAACTAAGAAACAATTGTTAAGTAACAGTGCTAAGATCCAAACAGGCACACAGCCACGAAGTCCAGATCTCATCCACTCTGTTCTACTCCTAAACCTTAGAGGGACCGAGGTCCAAATCCCAGCTCTGATAGTTACCAACTATGCTAATCTGTGAAGCTCACAACTTGTTACGTCTCAATTTTCTAAGATAAAAATGAGGTCTAATTTTTTTTTTTTTTAGGAGTAATGTCAGAGATTGATTCAGTGACAGGGTAATCGGGATGGGTGTGTTAGAGACAATGCAATTGGCACAGGACAGAGCAGGGGTTAGGGCTGTTGTACATAGGGTCACTATGAATCGCAAGTGATTCAATTGCACATAACAACAACAACAAATGTCAGAGATGATGAGATTGGCTCAGGATAGTGCAATGTTCAAACCTTGTTCATAGGGTCACTCTTAGTTGTAGTCAACTTGATGACACTTAGCAACAACAAAAATAGTTATGAGCTCTGTTGGTTGTAGTTCATAGGTAGTTGAATTGCTGAGAGATGGTGTCCCTATTGCAGTTCAAATTCACTAGACTCTTTAAGAGAAAAAAAAAAATAGGCAATCTTCTCCCATGTTAATTATGGGCTTTAAAAGCCTGCTTTATTGTCAGCTTTGAGTTGGTTTTGACTCAATAGCGATGAAGTTTTATTTAAAACTTGGTTTAACAGGAGTGCTGGAGCAGTAATGGTAATGTATTGGGGTGCTAATTGAAACACTGGCAGTTTGAATTCACCAGTAACACCAAAGAATAAAGATGGTTAGATGCTTCCTCTCAATATTTTAAAACTCTGAAATCCAAAAGAAGCTTGATATGAGATAGCAGTGACTACTTAGTTTAAACTGATTTAATGAAAGAGATTGCTTTAGAGGTTAGATTTTAAAAAAAATACTAAAAACACCTTACAATGGATTTTTGAAAAAGATATTTGACTGACAAGGAGCTAAAATGTTTCTCTATTTTTCTCAAACTGTGTTCTGTGCCTGAGAACCTGTGGAAATGCAGGCTTTCTGATAAAAAGACTTGGACTTGCAGACCACTCTGGGCACATATCCTCAGACAAACCTCAGCAGGTGCACGAGGGAGCAGAGTCCAGGTCTTCTGCAAGCACAGAGTCCTATGAGGATTCACTGCCTTCCCAGACCCACAAGTTCACCTCTCTTCTAACCAAACCCTCCATCAGATGGTGTTCTTCATTTAAATCAGACAATAAAAACAGCAGGAGGACTTCAGCTCATAATGATGTCAGGTGTCGTCAAGGTGATTGGCTCAGTGACCTCACGTGACAGAGGAGAACTGCTGCTCCACACGGTTTTTCCAGGTTATCTGTAATCTTTATAGAAGTGCATAGCCAGGCCTTTCTTCTGCTGAGCTGTTGGGTGTGTTTGAACTACCAACCTTTCAATTAGCAGGAGTGCATGATCAAGATTCCTTTCTGCGTATGAGCCCTCTTGAATATAGGCAGTGACTGGTAAACGTGATCTTTATTGAAACTTTCTCTCCCATGTTGCAGATACAAAATCAGAAGAAGAACTAGTTCCTACTTGGCTGAGTTTTATAAAGATTTGACTAGCATTTCTTTTGATAGCATCTAATAATAACAGCAAATACCGTGCGTGACTAACAGTGGTGGAAAGCTGGAGTTTCATACACTTTCACACACATGACAACTTGGAGAATGGTCCCTTATTAAACACCAACTACGTGCCAGTCACCTTACACAAGAACTCTCTGAGGGAGGAATGGTGGTTTGCCTTTGACAAAGCAGGCACTTGGGAGCTGCTGTCCTGCTGACACCAATGCGACTCAAAGTGGGGGGCCCTTTCACTGAGTAGCCTGAGCTGCATAGGCTGCTGTGTGATGTTTGGACTGACATGTATAGTATGTAGTGTATTGTAGTCACTTTTCCCTTTGAGTCCTGGGGATGCTTTAATTTTATTCTTAAGTAAATCGGTTGTGTGTGACAGGACAGGAGACCTTGGGCAGTGCAAATGGTTAATGTTCCTGGAAATAACGGAAAGTCCTGATGATCTCCTTTGGAGAAACCAACTTAAACTCTGTGGAGCACAGGTCTATAAAGATACCCAAGGGTTCATTGTGAGTCACAACTGACTCCATGGCAACGAATTGTGTGGCTGAAACATCTGAGCCAGGATGGTGTCCTGTGTGTGTTGGTGGAAGCTAGATGCAGGTGAGTGTGGGAGGCACTACCTGTTGGCCTGCCTTGCTTGTATCTCTGCCCAGCATGCAGCAGATGGTAAGGAGAGGCCTGCCTGGCGTGGAGCACCCAGCAAAAGGTGGGAGCTCCTGGAACAGGCATTCGGGCACTCAGAAGCAGCTTTGACTGCCTGGCCCATCACACTGCAAGATGGTGCACTGGCTGTTTTCCTTTGTGGCTGTCCAAACAGAAACCACTTATGTGGGCTACTTCATCCAATTTATAAAAGAGGGAAGCTCCAGAGCCATTTTGAACAGGCCCAATGCTTTGGAGGGTGAAGGGAGGCTGGCTTTCCTGTTGGGACAAGTCCTTCTAGATGTGTGCTGAAGCAAGCTTGATAGTTACGTCAATATTCCACACCATTCGGTAAAGCTCAAACTGCATGCAATCCACGCTGCTGCTTTTGAAGTAAAATATTGTGAATCTGAGACCAATTTTATTTCCTATTTTTAACCATATTGCTTAGCTTGTTGTGTTGTTGTTACATACCATGGAATAGAAACCGACTCATAGCTGACCATCCAGTGGGTTTTCAGAGGCAGTAATTGGCAAGAGAAATTGCCTAGCTTTCTCTCTTGGAGCAGCTGGTGGTCTCAAACCACATGCCTTTGGGTTGGCAGCACTGGTCCTTACCACTAGGCCACCAAAGCTCAACTTTATAATCATCCTTAGGATTCTTTAATGGATACTTTCATCATATCTCTTGTTCTCACTTAAAAATTTACAGCTAGAGAGGGGTCAATGGCTCAGAGTTATAATCACTAGGTATTCTACTTCAGCTTGAGTGTTATTGAGAACTTTGGGGATAGAAATAGCAAGCAAGAAAGTTCAAGCAGTCTACAAGCCTCTGAATCAACAGTGCATTTTCCATTTTGTAAAACTCCATTTCTGTTTCTTCTATGGGCGAAAGGAAAATTTTAACGACAGTCAATTCAATTCAGACTCTCACAAGTGCACTTCTTGTCCTTCCACTAGGTTCAGCCTTATTATTGAAAAGGATACAGCAAACGCATCAAGTACTTCATGGGCAGAATTACGACTTAACAATGAACCCTGGTAGCACAATAGGTTAAAAGTTGGCCTGGTAGGTGAAAGGTCAGCAGTTCAAACCCACAGGAAAACCTCGAGGTTATTTCCTCCAGTTAAGATGTAAAACCTCAAAAGCCCCTTGGAGGGTCACTATGAGTTGGAATCAACATGATAGCAGATTATAGAGCTCTGAGGGCAGAGTGGATAAGCACTCCAAATGGGCTATGTGACCAAAAGTTCAGTGTTTCCAATTCATCAGCTGCTCTGAGAGGGAACGATAAGGCAGTCTGCACTGTAAAGATCAACAGCCTGAGAAGTTCTGCTTTGTCCTTCCGGGTCACTAAGAGTTGGGATCAATCCCCCCGGTGAGTTTGGTTTTTAAACAGGTGTACAAAGGAACCCTGATGGTACAGTGACTAATCACTCAGCTGCAAGTAGAAAGGTCTGTCATTCAAACCCACAAACGGCTTCATAGGAGAAATATGTGACCATTTACCACAAAGATT
Source organism: Elephantulus edwardii (assembly GCF_000299155.1). Classification (NCBI taxonomy): domain Eukaryota; kingdom Metazoa; phylum Chordata; class Mammalia; order Macroscelidea; family Macroscelididae; genus Elephantulus; species Elephantulus edwardii. Next base: position 229,095 of record NW_006399924.1, on the reverse strand, counting down.
ATGGCCTTAGGGACCCTTCAGGGAAATTCTATTCTAGGCCAGAATGAATCTCTGTAAGTCAGAATCTAATTGGTAGTAATAGATATAGATATAGAGTTAGAGATAAAGATATATAGAAAGGGATATAGATATATACTCATAAATCGTAGTTCTGGAGTCCAAGCACTATTGTGCTGTATGATAAATCTGTCTGCACAGTGCTGAGTCAGTTCTCATTCCATGGTATATAACGACAATGGAAGTTGAGCAGTAAGATAGAAAATATGTACTAAAATTGGCTTTGGACTCACAATATTTTTCATCAGAAGCAGCAGCTAAAAAAAGAAGTATAAAAAAGAAAGAAAACAAACAAAATAGCAGAAGCAGGGATTGGCCGTGGTTTGAGCTTTCCTGGTGGTGCACAGCAATTGATGTAATTATATCCATACTTGAAAGGAAATATGGGTATACAGAAGCCCTTGTGATACAATGACTAGCACTTTGCTATTCACTGTGCAGTTCAAAGCCACACAGCTGCTCTGATTGAGAAAGAATTAGCCATCAGCCCTCATAAATGTTTCAGCCTACAATCCTATGGGGACCTTGTAGTCTAATGTTCAGGGTGACTATGAGTTAAAAATGGGCTCGAGGGCACCAAAGAACAACAATATGGATGTATCAAGGAGCCCTGGTGGCACAATGATTAAGTGCTTGACTTCTAACCAGAAGGTTGACTATTTAAAACTAGTAGGTGGCCTAGCAGTAAGAAGCTGCACAGCAATCCCAAAGGCACACAGTTCTAATCTACTAGCTGCTCCAATGCAAAAGGATGGGCACTCTTCTCCCATGTAATTTACTGCCTCTGAAAACCTGCTGGAAAGTCAACTCTGACAACTACAACAGTAACTTCACAGGAGAAAAAAGCTTGATGGTCTGCTCCTGTAAAGCTTAAACCAGCAATGGAAGAAAACAAAACAAAGCCCACTGCCATTCTGTAGAGTTGATTCCAATTCATATCAACTCTCCAACAAGTTTCTGAAGCTCTAAATCTTAAAGGGAGACAATTACCTTATCTTTCTCCCATGGAATGGATTCAAACCACTGACCTTTCGGTTAGCAGGCCAGCACTTACCTATATTACACCACTAAAGCTCCTTTCCCGTAAAGACTAGGAGTCTCTATGGAGTACTTCTATTCTATCATAGACGGTTGTTATGAGTTGAAGTCAACACAATAGCTTGCACCGGTGTGGATATACACACGTCCCTGTTGGCTGTTGTGTGCCATCGAGTCAGAGTTGACTCTCTAGTAGGGTTTCAGAGGCAGTAAATAACATGGGAGGGGATTGCCCATCTTTCTCCCACAGAGCAACATGTAGATTTGAACTGTGTGCCTTCAAGATTGCCATGCAGCTACTTACCACTAGGCCACCAGAGCTTGTGCTGTATAGTTAATGCATTCAACTTTTAACTGAAAAAATATGGGTCTGGCTTTGCCTAGAGGTTCCATGGAAGAAAGACTGGGAAATAGAACTCTGAAATCACCAGCCATTGAGCATCCTGTGGTGTGAGCTTCTACTCTGACAGCATGGAGTGGCCATGGAGTCAGAGTCCACTCAGGTGTGGAATGAGAAGTCACTTCCTGAGAGAGTGCTGGCTGTTTGTGAAGATTGGTTCTCAAAGCCAAACCAAAATAAGCCTGAGCTCATCTGATTTTTCAGAGGGAAGCAGGTGCAAGTATGGAGAGTGCCATCTTTGGGCAGTGAGCAGTTGGAAAAAAATACCTGGAATCCTGCTTGTGTTGCTATTCTCTGCTCAGTGTTCCCACATCACTCCATCTGCAGATTTACTTGGATCCAGCAACTTCATTTTGTCCTCTTCTCTCGCGGTTTAAAAAGGCAACCACTGGGACATCTGCCAGTGCTAAAAAGGTTTGGAATGTGGGTCAGCCTTCCAGAGCTCAGGGGGGTTTGTCTATGCCGTGTAGATAATTCGGTCTGAGAGACCCACGTTGTTATGTGCTGTTGAATTAGAAGTGACTCCTAGAGGACACTCCTGCAGGTTTTCAGAGGCTTCGAATCACACGGAAGACTGCTGATCATTCTCTCACAAAGCAGTTGGTGGATTTGAACCACTTGTCTTTGGGTTGGCAGTGCAATTCCTTACTACTGAACCACCAGAGCGTCCTTGAGAGATCCATAGTAGAAAAAAATCCATTTCACCCACATTTCAGAATAATAAGGAGTCCTGGTGATACCATGCTAAGCACTTGTCTGCTAGTGTTTCATACCTACCAGTGTCTCCACAAGGGGAAAATTGTGACAATCTGCTTCGGTAAAGATTACAAACCAAATAATTCGCTGGTACAATTACACTCTGTCACGTGGGGCCATGATAAGTCAGAATTGACTTGACAGCACCCACCACCAACAAGCAAGGACAACAAATCAGAGATTCAAGCTCTTTACCCCTCTACCCATTGTTAACATTGTTGTGTACTAGTGAGTAAAAATAAACACATAGCTGACCTTCCAGCAGGTTTTAGAGGCAGTTAATCACACGAGAGAAGATTGGTGAAGAAACTGAGATTGTTAACAGCTTCAGCTTGCTTGGCTCTGCAATCAACACTCTTGGTACCAGCAGCCAGGAAATCAAGAGACAAATTTCACTGGGAAAATCTACTGTCAGGGACCTCTCAAGAGAACACAAGAGCAACTATGTAAGTATGGAGACTAAAGTGCACCTGATCCAGGCCATGGTCAATGCAATTACTTGCTATGCATCAGAGAGCTGGACAAAGACTAAGGATGTTAAAAGAAGAATTGATACCTTTGAGCTGTGGTGCTGGAGAAAAGTATTGAATCTACCATGGACTGCTAGGACAACAAACATGTTCATCCTGGAAAGGATGAAACCAGGATGCTTCTTGGAGGCAAGGATTCTGAAGCTCTGTCTGACATGCTTTTGTCATGTTGCAGGGAGGGATCAGTCCTTGGAGAGGAACATAATGCTTGAAAGTGTGGAGGGACAGTGCAAGAGATGAAGACTCCGAAAGACGTAGATTGAATCAGTGACTGGGGTAATTGGGGGGAGATGTATCAAAGACAATAAGATTGGCTTAAAATAGAGCAGGGTTCAGAGCTATTGTACATAGGGTCACTGAGTTGCAAGTGACTTGACATAACAACAACAACAACAGTAATAATAATATTTTTTTAAAGAAAATGTTTTCTTTATTTAGACAGCACTTATAACTCCTTGGCTTCTCCTTTCTCCACTCATCTGCCCAGTAAACTTTTAGCAAATACTAATAGCATAAACCCATCATTCACTCTTGTAATTTCAATTCACACATAGCTCAGCTCTGTAATTAAAACTTTGCTGAAATGTGAGTGAAAATCCAGAACACCAACTAAAAACACTTGTATTTTCATAAACTGGCAATATTTACAAACATTCCACAATCTCTTTTGGTCCTTGGAGATGTGGCAAGAACATGACATTGGGAACCAACCAGATGTGGGTTCAAAACCTGCCTCAAGCTCACTTCATGGCTTTGTTACTTGAGGAAATGTTACTGAATGCTCTGGCCTCACTTCTTTGAAATGCGAGCACATGTTACAGGAATTCAGTAACATATGTAAGTGGCCTATAATGGGCACTGTTTATGGTAAATTTGGAATGAGTGCTATTTCCTTTCTTCTCTGTTTACTCAACCTTCATTCAGCAATTTTGCTGAGTCAAGCATTATGAACCAGACGTTGATATATAGATGTACAAGGAATGAAACAAAGTCCTTGCTTTTGTGAACTTATGCTTCTTTGTCAGTTGATCAGACAGAATGAATGTACTACTGCACTGAAGCTCTGTGGAGAAAAATAAAGCTGGATGGGGAGACAAAAGAAGTGCTTTTAGGGTGTGATTTATACAGCCAGCTTTGGAAATAGTTTCTTTGAAAACCTGGCATGTAAGCATAGACCTGATAGCAACAAGTTTCTATCATACCTAAAAGAACCATCTAAATTCCAAAATCAATCTCCATAATAGTCTATGTGTTTCCTACTGCCAAAGGGGCCCTTTAGAGTAGTGAGAGAAGATCTTCACCCTGAAACCCACAGCATCCCTCTTCAGCAGGAAGTAGCTAATACGCCATCCCCTTTTCCTTATGACTCAGGGTGAAGTCTCTCTCAGGGAGGAGTGATAGGGAATGGCAAAGGATGCACTGACAAAGAAGATTAATCAGAACTGGCTTTGACAAGCACTGTGGCATTTGGACAAGAACAAACTGGGAGGAGGGTAGAGAGAATAGTGCAACAATGAATGAATGGAAACCCAAAATCTCTGTAAATGTTTATGAAAATTAATAAAATATAGGAAAAAAAATAAAAGAACCCATCTACCTCATTGCTGTTGATTCAGAACCGACCCATACCTGACTCTCCAGCAGCTTTGCAGAGGCAGTAAATTGCATGAGAAGAAATAGCTCATCTTTCCCTCATGGAGCAACTGGTGGATTTGCACCATATGCCTTTGCGTTGGCAGCATAGCTCCTTAGCACTAGGTCACCAAAGCTCCATAGTGATTGCCTATTTACTACATAAGAAATATTTTCTTTCAGATGAAATTTAGTTTAACATTATAAAATGCTCAAAGAACTTTCCCACAGCCTCCTTTAACACAGAGTAACATCTTGGTATCTCATGTTCATCTCCCTCCTGAGTTTCCAGATTTACCATCTGAAAGAGGAGATGAGACACAGTGACCAAATGGACACCTTTCTGAAGGTGAATATCATACCCTCACCTAAGAGAGTCGCTGTGGAGTGCAAAAAAACCCCAACCAAACAAAAAAACCAACAACAACCCAAACAAACAAAAATCCTTGATGTGCTCAATTGCTTCCTGAAAGTTTGGCAGTTTGAATCTACCCAGAAGCACCTTAGAAGAATGGCCTGGTAATCTTCAGAAAAAACTAGCTCTTGGCAGCCAATGGAGCATAGCTCTACTCATGGAGCTTGGATTCAACTCCCTGACATCCAATTAGTTGCACAGCAAGAGCACTCTCTGATTTGGACAATGGAATAGAAATTTTCAAGGAGGGTATGCTTTGCAAGGATTTAAAACATGCTTTTCCAAGGATGCCCAAAATGTTCATTGTTGACTGTCTGGGTGAGTCTTTGATGAGAAGAACTCAGAAAGCGGTCAAGTCCCAGAGTACAAGAGTACACTTGATTCCCTGAACCCTCAGAATCAGTGTAGTATCCCAGGAGGCTCCAAATCGCAGGCTTACTGACAAATCCAATTTCACTCAGATGATTTAACAGAGCAAACACCAAACAGGTATGACTTGATTCTGGTCATCTGGAAAATGTGTCAAATATGTAAGATTAATTCAATGCTTCTTATACCTTAAAATAACCTGAGAATCCCTTTTTATTGTTATGTGCTATTGAGTTAACTACAACTCATAGAGACCCTATGAACAATGGATCTGAATCCTGCCTATCCTGGGCCATTCTCACTGTCTCCGACACATGTCTGTCCATTGTTACAAACACTGTATCAATCCATCTTGTTAAGGGTCTTCCTCACTTATGCTGACCCTCCTCCTTTCCAAGCAGTATACCTTTCTCCAAGACTGGCCCTTCCTTGCAACATGCCCAAAGTATGTGAGACAGAGTTTCACCATTTCCCCCCCCCCCCCAATGAGAACCTGATTTCACTCTCTCCAGGAGAATTTTGTTGTCTTGGCAATCCATGGGATATCCGGTCTCTTCTCTAATATAAAGGCATTGATTCTGCTTCTATCATCTTTAGCCATTGTCCAATTTCCAGATGCATAGCAAGTAATCGAAAAGAGGATGGCTTGGATCACACTCAATTTAGTCTTTAAATTGACTTATTGGTTTTTATCACTCTGGAGAAGTCTCTAACAGTAGATTTTCAAATGCAATTCATTAACTTCTTGACCACTGTTATCAAGCAACTGATATCAAGGGGGTTTCTTGTGAATCTAAATAAGATTACATCATTGACAAATCTTTTCTCCAACTATCATGATGTTGCCTATTGGACTGATAGTGAGAATTTTTGCTTTCTTGATGTTGAGATTTCATCAATATAGAAACCTATAGTCCTTGATCTTCTGCAGCAAATGTTTCAAGTCCTCCTCATTTTCCACAAGCAAGCCTGTGTCATCTGCATATTGCAAGTTGTTGATGAGTCTTCCTCTAACCTTGATGCCATATTCTTCCTCATAAAATCCAGCTTCTTGAGTGATCTGTTCAGTATACAGAGGTTGTTGTTGTTGTTGTTACGTGTCATCAAGTCACTTGTGCATAGCAACCCTATGTACAACAGTCCTAAACTCTGCTCTGTCCTGTGCCAGTCACACTGTCTCTAACACTCCCATCCCGATTAACCCAGTCACTGAATCAATCCACCTAATAGAGGGCCTTCCCCTCCTGCGCTGTCCCTCCACCCTACCAAGCATGATGTCCTTCTCCAAGGACCGGTCTCTCCTTACAACATGTCCAAAGTATGTTAGACGGAGCCCCAGAATCCTTGCCTCCAAGGAGCAGCCTGGTTTAACCCTTTCCAGGATGAATCTGTTTGTTTTCCTAGTAGTCCATGGTACTCTCAATACTCTTCTCCAGCACCACAGCTCAAAGGCATCAATTGCTCTTTGGTCATTGTCCAACTCTCTGATGCATAACAAGTGATTGCGAAGACCACAGCCTGTATCAGACGCACCTTAGTCTCCAGAGAGACACCATTGCTCTTCAGTACTTTAGAGAGGTCCCTAACAGCAGACTTTCCCATGGCAATGCGCCTTTTAATTTCCTGGCTGCTGGTGCCAAGACTGTTGACTACAGAGCCAAGCAAACTAAAGCTGTGTACAATCTCAATCTCTTCACCATCCATCCTGATGCTGCCAATTGGTCCAGTGGTGAGAATCTTTGTCTTCTTGACATTGAGCCTCAATCCATATTGGAGGCTGCAGTCCTTGGCACTCTGCAGCAGGCGCTTCAGGTCCTCTTCAGTTTCAGCAAGCAGGGTTGTGTCATCTGCATAACGCAGATTGTTGATAGATCATCCACCATAGAGCCCAGCCTCCCAGATAATCTGTCCTGGTTAAATGTAGATTCTGATTCTAGGGTGAGGTCTGAGATTCTGCCACTCTAGTTAGCTCCCAGGTGACAGATCTTCTGATCTAGAACATACATCAAGGCCCTTGTGGTTCTCTAACTTGCCTGTGCATTGGAAACACCCAAAACCAAGCTAGATCCATTGCCATTGAATTGATTCTGACTCATAGCAACCAAGGTGTTACAGAGTTGAACCAAGTCCCAGAGTGTTTTCTTGGTTGTAACTTTTAAGGAAACAGCTCACAGGGCTTTGCTTATGAGTACAACATTGTGGGTGGGGTCAAATGACTATAACCAAACGATTGTTTGATTGGAGATATATGCCAATCACTTGTGCCACCTACAGACATAGAACCACCCAGGGAACTTTTGCAAATTGCAGTACCTAAATCTCATCTATCACCCCAAGATAAATCAAATCAGAATCTATGTCACAGATAGAACCCAGGCATCAACACACTTTACTCTCTAGGTAATCCAGTACAAGGATAAAGGCTGAGAACTAGTGCAGTTGACTAAGAATATATGTCAAGTGACAGGTGAAGGGAAAAGCCGTTGGGTAAATACAAGGCATATTTCAGGCACTTAAATAGGCATGTTATATACATTAGTTTTCCAAGTCCAACACTTGCCTATCATCCTGTGGATGCCTGCATGTTGCTATGAATCCAGACACTATGCCACTGGAATTTCAAAGAAAAGCAGGATCACTGATGGTGCCTAGGTTCCAGTGGAAGTTTCAGACTATGATAGACTAGGAAGAAACGTCTGGTGATCTACCAAAACCAAACCAAGGTGGAGGGATATCTGTTAATCATATCACGTATTGTTAGAAAAAGTTGAAAAATAATCACCCTAGCTTGGAAGGCACTAGCAGTACACCGAAACCAGAAAGCCAATCTCATTTCATTGAATGAATTCCAACTCTTAGCGATCCTTTACTGTTAACAGAATAGAACTGCCCATAGAGTTCCCAACTCTACTGATCTTCATGGAAGCAGATTGCCATGCCTTTCTCCTGCAGAGCTGGCCCTGATCTTTTGGGTAGCAGCAAGATTCTTTAAAGACTACATCACAAAATGAACTCAACAACCAGGAAGACAGCATGAGACTGGAGAGGTTTTTTTATTCTGTTATACTTGGGCTCATCATTATTCAGAACCAACCAAATAGCAACTAACAATAACAGTAACAATTTCGTATGGAGTAACTGAGGAAACCAGAATACTAATACCTGATACTTACACTGCACCTAAATTCTTATCCACTTCCTTTAATTCTCTAAGATCATTGAGCCAGTTGATCTTAAAGGAGCAAAATGAGCTGAATCTCCGGGACATGTCTAGGGTCAAAGGCAGGGTAAATGGGCGAGAAGAGCCCCGGGGGTGGGTGCCCTGCCTTCCAGTCCTTGCCTTCTCCCAGACACTGTCACTTCATCTGAGACAGACATCTGAGCGTGGCTGTGATCTTGAAGTGCACACAAGAGTCTTGTCGGTGATGCTGGGCATATTGTGGAATCTGAAAGGCTGCAATCACTCCCAGCCAAAGATTGCTTTCTACTGATAAACAGATCAATTCAGAGACAGAAGCAGGAACAAAGAAGCACCCTGAGTTGACTGAGAGCAGTAGCTGTAAGACATTTACCAAGCAAAGGCAGAACCCAGAAACCTATATGAAAAAGGATTCTGATTCCTGACTCTGGTCTAGGTGATAGGACCCATCCCATGCCCCAGCTGTCCCAGTCTATGTTTAAGGGCTAATACATACTAGGATCATCTCTAAATGTAATTGGAAAATAACCTATCAGTTCTGGTATACTGACTATAACAACACAGCTTTCTGGTTTGGTTTTCTTGGTTTGGTCTTTGTAGACAGACTTTCTAATTTTGTAGACAGTTTTCTAACAATTTGTAGGTGGTGATCCCATCATTTAATACATAAGAGGACTTGAGAGAGTCCCTAGGCATGTTGTATGTGGCCTTCTGTTGGGTTTCTGAGTTTATATATCTTTCTAGGAGGATACTTTCCCTTTTTACTCCTATGTAGCATCTTACATATTTTATGAAGACCTACAAGTAGAAAGTTTGCCCCACATACTTTGAGCGTGCTATCAGTAGGGATCAGACCTTGGAAAAGGACCCCTTACCTGGAAAGGTGGAAAGTCAGAGAAGGAAATTAAGATCATCCATGAGATGGATTGACACACAGCATAGGCAAACATAGACTTTAGTGCAGTGGAGGTTGTGAGGGTGGCACAGGATTGGGTGAGATTTCAATCTGTTGTACATAGAGTCAATACAAGTCTGAGCCAACTCTAGGAACCTAACCAAAAAATTAAAAAAAAAATTGAACCTCCTCAAGCAAGAATTGCAAAAGGACATGGATACCTTGAGACTCGGATCTTGAGCCCTGATGCCTGACAGCAGCTGCAGGTCAGCCTGGTATGTGGCTCCCATGGTTGATGTTGTGCCAAAGCCCCAGATTTGCCTGCTAGTCCATGGGACCTCGCTCACGCTCAACAAATGAACCAATTTCTCTTTGTTGGGGAAAACCTTGCTCATTCACTACCTTTCCGTCCGTCCGTCCATCCATCCATCCATCCATCCATCCACTCATAGTAAGATACTGAGTGTGTGCCAATAGCACAGAATGTTCGTGAATGAATATATCAATTAAGAGATCACAAGATGTATTTTCATGTTATCAAACACTCACCAACATGCCCTGAGAAAATCTCCTGTACCTCTCCTTAATCCAGCAATTATATATTGATTGCAGACTGGCCTATTTTGTTTCTTTACTCTCCTTGAACCCCTAAATCACAAGTAACAGCATCCACTTGGAATATGCAATATGACGTACAGTGCCTGATGTTGTTGTTATTGTCATGTGCAGCCATGTATGACGCATAGTGACCCTATGAATAACAGATCTGAACTCGGACCTGTTCCGGATCATCATCATCATCTCGATACACTTGAATCCATTGCTGCAGTCACTGTGTCAATCCATCTCATTAGGGGAATCTTCCGCTTTTTCCTGCCTTTCCACCTTCCCAAGCATTATGTCTTCCAAAAAAAAGCTTCTCCTAACAACATGTGACCAACTCAAAGGCATGCAGTTCCCAAAGGAATTTCCAAAGAAATCACCTGCTTCATTGAAGAAAGATGGGCAATTTCCTCCCATGTGATTTATTACCCCTGAAAACCCACTCGAGGGTCAGCTATGGGCTAGTTCTAATTTGTGGTACACAAGGACAAAGACATGTTCAAAGTATTATTGCAGCTTCATGAAATCCTTGCTGCCAAGAAACACTCAAACTCACCTTCTCTAAGACGTACACTCTAAAACTGAGTTCTGAAGGCTATTCCTGTCTCTTCTTTCCTTCTAGGAGTGTTTTCAAAACAACCACCTCCTCTTGCTTGCAAGTTGGTTCTGACTTATAACAAACCTCTCCTGGGTTTCCAAACTTGTAAATTGTTCTAAGAAGATACTACCCATCTTTCTCTTGTGCAGCAGCTGAATGACTAAAACGTCAGACCTTCTCGTTAGCAGCCCAAAACTTGACACACTCCACCACTTGAGCTCCCTGAGAAGCTTTAAGATGCCATGAAATTGTGTCTGTGTAAGTGTGAAGCTGACTGGGAATAAGTTTTTGTCTTTTTTCTTTCTCAAGTTGAAATATGCACTTTCTAGAGATAGAATGCTATAGACAGAAAAATATATGATGTAGTTAGGGTGTGAAGGCAAGAGCAGAGAAAGAAGGGAGAAGTGATTTTCCATACCTGGTTTAGGTGTTGGGGAGAAAGGGTATGGTTTCCGAAGAGTTCAGGGACTGTGAACATTGCACAGCTGATGCACAGTCAGCCCAGGCTTATTTTGACATCCATGTACCTTCATGCTACATCTTTTATATAATTATCACTACATCATTCATTTGGTTGTATTTGGCCAATGAACAAAGACTTAATCCTTGTGCTTGCCTAATGTGAATTTGAATATTTCCCTCCCCTTACTCCTTATTACCAAGTATGAAGAAACTCTGAGTGGCCCAAATGCATGAGCACTGAGACTAACCAAAAGATTAGTGGTTTGAAACCACTCAGAACCACCTCAGCAGAAAGACAAATGATCTAATCTTGAATGATGTCATTGAACAACCTGTGGAGTACAGTTCTTTGAAGCACATGTGGTCTCTGTGAGTTAGCACTGACTTCTTGGCATTTGGGTGTTTTTATTCTCGCCAGTATGCTTTAAATGTAGATTGGCCTCAGGACGCTTCCAATCCAGATGGGGAAACCCAGCACATGCCTCCCTAGGAAGAAAGAATAGCTTAAAAAGAGCCTGAAGAAAATGGAAACACTTCTCAAAATAAGTGAGACAGAACTATGAGCTAAAATGCAAGGGAGCATAGTTTATAAAATATTGTAGAAGAGATTGTTGAATGCTGCAGATACCTGTTGAATAAATCCTTGGAGGCCAGAGGGAGAGCTGAACACCAGGGACATCAAGAAGCTGTGATCACGGGCAAGCCAGCCCTCCTCTCTGGGGCTCAGCTGGCCATGGATAAGCAAGATGGCATCCCATCTCACCAGTCTCTGATCTCACTGAGGTAGCCTAACCTCAGTCTGGATAAGGATGCGGGTCGGCTGGCTTGTGTCTAATATCCTAACTCAAATGGATTGTGTGTGAAGCTTCTGTGTGCAAGAAGCCATGTTCTTGCCATGCCACCTCATTTAATCTTGACAACAACACTCTTCTCTCCTCTTTCCTCATAAGAAAACTGGACGCAGGAAAGGGTTTTAACTTGGAATTGAATGCAGGCCTGCCTTATTTGGAAGCCAATGTCGGAGCACACCATCTTTGGAGCATTTCACCAAGGTAGAAGACTGGTGCTGTGGAGGGCTTTCTCTGGCGGTGTTCATAGATCAAGGTGTGCGCAGTGGCTTGCCTACCAGGTTCAAGAAGAAAGAGGAAAAGGGAAAACAAAGGAATTGAGGGGAATTGAATTCATTGCTCATATCCTCCTCTTATTTTTCTGAGTTCTGTAACTGTAATAAAATTTGGCCCCTGTGGTGTGACTAAATTTGCTATCTTGGCAGAAACTGAAGAAAACAGCATGCACAATTATAACTCCTTTTCTAATTCATGTTGACACCTCAATAGAAAAAAATAGAGAAAAGATCCATGGAAAATAATTCATGAGAGAAAGTTTAGGCAAAAAAATCTAATCTAGATAGTAATCCAGGAAATAGGCATCACAACAAAAATGAAATTCTAAACAGAGATTTCAAAAACCTTGGAAATGGTAACAGTATCACAAAGTAGGGATATAATTTTGAAGATATGTCTGTTTATACAGTGCTGGCATTATAATCATCTTTTTCTTAAAATAGAAGTCCCAAAACTAACGACAAAAGAACACAGCTAACAATGCAATGAAATTTTAATGTCGTAATCCAATTGGAAAATGTGTGACTATACATAGAAGAAAAATACTGGAAAAAAAGTCTATCAGAACACTAAGCATATTAATGTCTCCTGTGATTGTTTTTATAGTCTTTTTCTTATTTTTCATATATTCTTTCTAAATTAATATGTACTTTTTGTGTATAAAAAGCACCTGACTAGGAGTTAGTATTCCATTTATAAAATGCTAGGCAAGTCACATCACTTTAGGGCAACATCGATAAAATGAGGTCTTATTCACGAAGTTCTTTTGAATTTTTGTTGTTGTTGTTATGTGCTATCAAGTATCTTGCAACTCATAGAGACCCTGTGTCCAACAGCTCTGAACCCTGCTCAATCTTTTTTTCCATATTAAGTCTGTTTCTTTTTTTAAATTTTTTTATTTTATTATACTAGTTTATTTACAAGATTTGAATACATTGTTTTTCAGACCAGATTCTTTCAATTTCCCTCACCCTCCCATCAAATTGTACAACCTTATGTTTAATCTTCCCCTCCACTCCCCACCCCCCACACGTTCTCATTCCTCTGCTTCCACTCTCCCCATCGCTTGGATCCTCATACTCATTCTACAATAATGGTTTTATGCAATATTTTTCCTTGTGGAACTGAGTCAGTTCACTCAGCCTAATGCTTTCCAGTCCCTCCCAAGCTAGGTAATAATTTGCAAAATCATTGCTCCTGCGTGCCACATAGTATTCCATTGTATGGATGTGCAATAATTTCTCAATCCATTCAGTTGTGGTTGGCTATCTAGGCTGTTTCCATGTTCTTGTGATGGTGAATAACACTTCCATAAACATTGGTGTACAAGTCTCTGTTTGTGCCTCATCTCTCATTTTCTCAGGTTAAGCCTGCTCTATCTTAAACCAATCTCACTGCCTCTGACACTCCTGGCCCCATTACCCCAGTCACCGAGTCAATCCATCTAATCTTCCTTTCTTACACTGTTATTATTTCACCCAACAAACATTTCTAGAACATCTCTATACCACACTCTGAACATAAGACCTTCCAGATCATACCTGGGCCAAATTGGGAAGCCATGTTTAAATATGGTACCTCTTAGAGTCATTCTGTCACTTTTTTTCTGCTTAAATTTTTATTGACCTTGTAATCTTACCCTCGTCATCTTTGCTTTATTAAACCTATTCTCACGACAGAACAAAAATTGGTTATGTTGTTATTGCTACATGCCATCAAGTCGACTATGATTCATAGCAACCTTATGAACAATAACTCTGAAATTTGCCCCATTGTGAGCCAGCCTCACTGCCTCTGACATATCCACCTCATCGCCACAATATGGAGGTGTAACTAACTGGCAGCATCCCAAGGTACTATCTCTCCCAGAGGGACTTGTTTATGTAAGAATCAAAATATACCAGAATGAGGTCCTCATGGTGTAATTTTAAGAGACAGCTGTTGTTAGGTGCCATCTAGTTGGTTCCTACTCAGAGTGACCCTGTGGATAACAGATGGAAACACTGTCCAATGCTATTCCATCCTTATTCACTGCTCTGCTTAATACCATTGCTGCAGCCTTTATGCCAATCCATCTCATTGAGTGTGAATTGGAAAATAGTTAAGATCTATCAGGTCTTTAAAAACCCCAGGTAGTGCCCAACTTATCATTGGAGTACTCAACCTAAGATACTCAAATTATTATTTAAAATGAGTAAATTTAGGATATAGGACCCAATCTTTTTTACATGAAACGGAACTGAATAGGGTGAAATGGAACTGAAGAGAAAATAATGCTTGGCTGCTAACTGAAAGGTTGGCGTTTGACTTCAACAAGAGGTGTCTATGAAGAAAAGCCTAGAGCTCTACTTCTGAAAACAACAGTATTGAAAGCACTGTGGGCACAGTTCTACCCCAACATGCCCGGGGTCCCCCATAAGCCAGCATTGCCTTAAGGACAATTGTTTTCTCAGAACCTTGCTCCTGTGGTTCCCTCCTGTCCCCTTGCTTGTTTGCTGGGTAAATCTCTATTCATTTTCAAAGACCAGTTTTTCTCTGTCACACCTTCCCCATCACTCCCACAGTCAGCTCTTCCTCTGTCATCTGCTCGCCCAGAGAACCTTATAAATAGCTCTACTATTACAGTGACTTCACTGCACTGTAGCTTTGTTTGTATCTTCTCTTCTGTATTAGGCCATGAGCCACTTGACGTCTCATTTTCCCTTTACCCACAGCATCTATCCCAGGCTCAGCGTAGAGTCAATGTCTGACAGGTGTGTGGCTAACTTACCAGAATTCCAAGGGCCCCTAGTAGGCAATGAATGCCTCTCCCTGTGAATGGTGCTATTTCTGGGCCTGTTCATTGAAACAGTTTAGAGCAGACAAAATATACATGATTGACCACAGTTGCTTCTTGGCTTTTATCAGAACAGATCATAGCAACCTTATGAACAATAACTCTGAAATTTGCCCCATTGTGAGCCAGCCTCACTGCCTCTGACATATCCACCTCATCGCCGCAATATGGAGGTGTAACTAACTGGCAGCATCAGTTGTGTGGCAGCATCACTCACCCTTGTGTGGTGAGTAGTAAACTTCTAATCCCCAAATCAATTTTTTTCAGGCTTAGGGTAGCCAGCTTATCATTGCTGTTGTTGTTATGTGCCATCAAGTTGGAACCAACTTTCACCTGACCCTCCAGTAGGTTTTCAGGGACAGTAAAGTGCATGGGAAGAGACTGCCCATCCTTCTCCGAAGGAGCAGCTGGTGGATTTGCACCGTGTGCCTCTGGGTCAGCAGCACAAATCCTTCACCACTAAACACCCAGAGCTCCTTTAGCATTGGTGAGTGAATTCTGTTTAATAAATTAGGCCCAACCTATTTTACATAGACTAGGACAGAACAAGATAAGGACAATTGTTTTCTCAGAACCTTGCTCCTGTGGTTCCCTCCTGTCCCCTTGCTTATTTGCTGAGTAAATCTCTATTCATTTTCAAAGACCAGTTTTTCTCTGTCACACCTTCCCCATCACTCCCACAGTCAGCTCTTCCTCTGTCATCAAGTCAAAGGAATAATAAACTCAAATGCTCTACAAATAATAAAGGTAAGCATTGTCTCACAACTATTTTTTTTCTGGGGGGTGGTGTTTATGTGTGTGCATGCATGTGTATGTGGAACTCATGTGGGTAAGTTAGGTTAAGGTCCAAAAACGTTGCCAGTTTCCTTCCTAATCTACCAAAAGGGAGACAGACTTTGCATCCCTTGCCCATGGTTAAGACCACACCACTGGTGAGGGGATGCACACTTCTGAGGCTACCTAGTCTTCCACTTTCTCCTGGTGCCACAATCACAGCCCAGGACAAGAGGGAGTTCTTAGGACAGCTTTGGGGTCCCAGGGAGTAAGAGGACAAAAATATTTGTTTTGATAATGGAAACTTAGAGACTTAATCTGTCCTCTTTTTCCAGTCATGGGATTCCTGGGACCATTTCTGTCCTGGATTCTGAGAAACAGAGCTTATACTTGGCATCCTGACAAACGTATCCTTCCCACACCTGGCCACCTCTCACTGAGGAGCTGTGTCTCCTCAAAAGCAGAGCCGTCAGGGCTCTGTGCTTCAACTCAAGGGCTGGGTGGCTCCATCTAATAATGGTTTTATTTAACTGTGACTCTTGGAACCCTCTGTATAGGATTTTAGGCAGCCCTTTGCACACTGCCTTGTTTGCTGACCAGAACAGTGCTGTATAGGGACCAGGACTGCTTTCACTAGCACAAGCTGTGACACTCAGCCTCTGTGTGCCTCATTTTATCCAGCTGTAAAATGAAGATGGTAAATTCATTGTTGTGAGAATTAAATCCATTTATATGTATGAAGGACTCACAACAGATCTCAAACACAGTAAACATTCAAACTATTATTTTATCATATTCAAACTTTATAGATATTTTTCATGTCTTTTTTTATGAGAGAGACATGGAGTAAGTAGCCCTGTGTCATCTGTCTAGTAGTGGCAGAGCTGCAACTTAAATGCAGACCTCTTGGCTCCAAGTTGGGTGTTCTTTTTCCCTAAGGAGAGCTCACTGCAGCTTTAGGAACCTGAGGTGTCAGATTACCTCCTGTCTGAATTCCTCCCAGTCCAGCTGCCCACCAGGCACCCACCTGGGAAAGGGGCATGCTGGGCTAGGTAGGTATCTGGGGGAAGGTGAGCCCAAGGGGAGTGTCCCTTCCTGTGATTTTCTTTGGTCTTTGGGGAAGAAGTGAACTTATGTAAATACATAAATATCTGTGTTTGAGTGTGTGCATGTGTGTGAGTGTGAGTGTGTGTGTGGTGTTGGTTGGTGTGGAGTCCATTCTGAGTCATTGTGGCCCCATGTGTGCAGAGGACAACTGTTCCATAAGATTAAGACTTTGACCTTTCAAAAGGAGATTGGTCAGGCCTGTGTTCCAAGGTACCTACCTCTGTTGTTGTTGTTAGGAGCCATCAAGTCAGTTATGACTCATAGTGACCCTATGAACAATAGATCCAAACCTTGCCCTGTTCTGCCCTATCTTTACCATCTCTGATATGCTGGAGCCAAATGTTATGATCACTGTGTCAACTCATCTTGAAGGTCTTCCTGGGTGGCTCAAATCTTCAATCTTTCTGACACAAACAGCCGGCCTTTCTTTCAACGTCTCTATGTACGTTAAAACCACGACCTTATCGGCTCACAGTCAACCGCTAACCAATTTGAGCTACTCAGGGACCACTGTGTATGTGTGCACACACTGGGAATACACACACACACAGGCAAACACATGTAAGTTTTTAAAGGGAGATCAGAACTGGAGCTATAACCACCCCAAATTCTTTTTGAGTCTCATTAGGAACTCCTTTTTTTATGAGGCAACTGATTCGGGCTAATGAGGCAGTGATGAACATAGAGTCCTTATGCCTTCAATTAACTCTGTAACAAAAATATCTTTCAATAATTGAATACTGCAGTGTAAGAGAGGTATGGCAATGTGCTTGATAACTCATAGGCTAAGCAGAGAAGTTATTTATCTTTTTTTCTCAGCCCAGAATTTTCCTACTTATAAAGATCAATAACTGTCCTTGCATTCTTTTCCACTTGCAAAGAAGATAGGAAATAGTACGTTCGGACTCAGGCTAGAACCTGAGGGGCTCTATATAATATGTGTATCTCCATAGTGGTGATGTTTTAAAGCATTTGGCACTATGTCAATTAACAGAGCTGCGGTGGCACAGTGGTTAAGACCTTTGACTGCTAACAAGGAGGTGGTTGGTTCAAACCTACTAGCCATTCCACTGCAGAAAGATGAGACAGTCTGCTTCCGTATAGATTTACAGCCTTAAAAACTCTATAGACAGTCCTATGCCTGTCTTACAGAGTCACTGACTCCGAACTGAGCTGAAAACAGCAGTTTTTTTGTAAAGCAGAGGTTATTTTTGGTAATGAACACATGTACAAATCCTATTAAAAAATAGATGCTTTAAATGATGATCAAGAGACACGGGATGCGGAACGTTTTACAAACTGTGAAACACATCTTTATATGTTCTGCATAATTTTCCTGCTTTTTATTACAGTCACATTTTAGAGAATCCAGATCCACATGTGTTTTCTATGGTAATTCTGGTAAACAAAATAAGTCATTAAGCTGAGTTCTCTTGTTGTACTGGTGAATAAACTTCAGTGATTCTCAAATTCTTAGGTCTGAGTGGGCTGGGTTGGGTGCGGGGGTGACTGAAGAACTCTTGGCCCCAACAAGCACTGGCTGAGTGTAAGTGATCTTAGGCTGTCTCAGAGGTAGTTCTGCCGCATTCACACAGGATTAGACAACAGGACCCAGCACCAGGCTCTAAGGAGACCACGTAATGTGGATAAAATAAAAACTGACTTCAGTATCTGCCCTAAAACTACACTGAGAAAAAAAAGTCTAACCTACCAAAGTTTCATTAATGAAGGTATAAGGATTTTCACTTGTGTGTGGAAACCAGCTCAGACGAGCAGATAATCACCCAGTGATATTCCCCACCTGATTCATCAAGTGACCAGTTTCTCCAAGATCATGGGGCATTTGAGGGTGAGGAGGGGGTGTTAGGACACTTAATCAAAGCACCAGTGATCTCTGATACAATAGTTTCAACAATTTCTTGGAAAATTAAGAAGATGGTGACGTGAGACTTTAAATGAAACCCATGCACTATACTGAATGATGTTATCTTGTTATCTCTGCTTAAAAGTCCAGACTCACCCCAGTGTTCCTCATCCTGGCTTTGCAACAAAAATATCTTCAGATGTCTGTGAGACTAAAATGAAGATACTCCCTATGTATTTTCCAGCTCATATTCCCAGCCCTCACTAAAGACACAATAAGGTATCCATGCTCTCTAAGGCAGCTCAGTCAGCACCCCCCCCCTGCTTACCTCAAGGACAATCTCTTTCAGCTGGAACTGTTTTTGTGCTATCTTATCTGAAGATACAGGCTCATGGTAGTAGAGGCAGAGCAAGTCATATTTCTTCAAAATCTGCTTGAAGTTCTTCTCTGTGAGACTGACCACACGGTCCTTCCCATCGTAGGTGGGGAAATTCAGGCCCTCCTCTGCCCTGCAGGAGGACAGCAAGCAGACCCCTGCAAGAAACAGGTGCGTTCTTCTCATTTGGGACAAGTTTTGTGCTTGTGTCCCAGGAGAGAAACCACAGGCTGGGAGAGGCCTTGCCGAGCCGTATGGGCAACAGTGAGGCTGGTTTTGTCTCTCTCCTTTGCCCTACTGGGCTCTTCACCTCCTTGTGTACAGCTAGTTCTGTAATCGAGGACTCAGGACACAGAGACCTGAGGCTCACACACTCACATACATGAGCAGAGTAAGCGCCAGGCAGGGAGGACTGGGGGGCCGAGCCTAGATAACTTACATAGTTCTGCCCAGCCCCCGCCTCATTAGGAACTCCATTTTTAGGAGGCAGTTGATTCAGGCTAAAAATAAAGCATGCAATGAATAAAAAAAAATAGATATGGCACTGTTGAGGGATTCGCTGATACAGTCTGTCAGCGTGGTGGAGAGGGAGGAGGCGGGAGGGGAAAGGAGAGCATATATTCGAGCCACAAGGAGGCTAGAAAGGTCAGAGGAGAGCTGTCCACACCAGAGGTGGGGAGAAAAGGGGGGCAGGGGAGCCAGAGCAGAGCGATAAGGGAGCCACAGCACACCAACAAGCTAATGGAGAGGTGAGAACAAACAAAATGCTGTTCCTACGTCACTGAATGTTAACTTACTTCAGGGAAGTAATTCAGCCTGTGTCCCTCTGTCCGGCTGTTGGCTTCCTACCAGACCTGGGTGCACAGCTCAACCCAAAGTGGGCTTTATGCTGGCTCTGTACCTGCCTCCCACCTCTGCCCTCTTCTCACAGAAGCCCAGCCCTCAATGTGCTGCTGGCTCTGCAGGTCACTGGACGCGGTATGTGAAGACATTTTTACCCCAATTCTGCACATATGGGGCTCCCAGCTCCCAGCCTGTCCTGACCATAGCTGAACACTACCGCATCCTTGCCCAGTTGAAAAGAAAAGAAAAATTCACCAATGCCCCCTCAAAAATTTTCTTAAGGTTTTTTGTTTCCCCTCTAGGGCCTGTGTCATATTTCTTTGTGATTTGGGGTTTGGTTTATTTGTTTGTTTTTTTTTTGTGGGTTTTTTTTTTATTCTAATATGGTCCTTTTAAAGGTCCTCTGGTGGTTCAGCCATTAAGCACTTGACTGCTGGCCAAAACGTAAGCATTTGGAACCCAGGAGCCAGTCTGTGGGGAAAGGATAGCAGTCTGGTTTTGTGTCAACTTACAGCCTTGGAAACAGCCAGGGACAGCTGTGCTCTGTTCTGTAGGTTGCTGTGAGCCATACTGACACAGCAGTAAGGGATTTGGGGGTTTTTTTGTGGCCAGGTTTTCCCTTTTCCTCTTCATTGGAGGCAGGCTGGTATAGAGGCAAGGTACAAGAGTTCTTTTATAGGGAATTCATGTTGGAAAATTACTCTACCTCTCTGAGTCTAGGTTCCCTCTCATGTAAAACGTAGCAACTCAACTCATTGTCCAAAAGTCAGAACTGACACATAGCAGCCCCCCAGGTGGTTTGCCGAAGCTGTGAATCCTGTGTGAGGAGACAGCCCTTCTTTCTCAGGCTGCAAGCATGGGGGACTCAAGCCAGCAGGAAGGCACTTCTTTTGGGTTAACAGCAGTTCCCTACAGACTCCTGCCAGAGCTCCCACATAACATGGATTGTTATAACTAAATTGTAGGGTTTGAGAAGTAGAAAGTATGACACAAATAAGTACTCAAAATAAGTAAACCAAACCTTTGCCTTGGGATCAGCCTCCACTCATAGTGACCTCCTGGAGTCAGAGTAGGACTGAAAACACAGTGTTTCAGTGGCTGAATTTTCTGAAGTAGACAGCCAGGCTTATCTTCCTCAGTGCCACAGGTTGACCTCAATCTCCAGCCTTCTAGTTAGCAGGCGAGAACATTAACCATTTGAGAGACTCCTGACAAGCAATAACTATTTTAAGTATTTCAACGATAGAATGTTGGTTGTTACAGCAATTGCTGCTGTTGTTTTGTTACGGGCCGTCAAGTTGGAACC
Organism: Elephantulus edwardii; assembly: GCF_000299155.1. NCBI lineage: Eukaryota > Metazoa > Chordata > Mammalia > Macroscelidea > Macroscelididae > Elephantulus > Elephantulus edwardii. The sequence goes on along the minus strand of NW_006399924.1, from coordinate 207,911 downwards.
AACTCATAGCTGACCCTCCAGTGGATTTTCAGTGGCTTAAATCACATGGGACAAGGTTGCCCATCTTTCTCCCTCAGAGCAGGTGATGGATTCAAACTGCCTGCCTTTGGGTTGGAAGCACAACTCTTTACCTTCCAGGCCCTTTTCTAACCATTTCTCCTTCAGTCCAACAGGTGTAGGGGAGACTTTTGCTCATTTACAAATGAGGCAACTGACATTCAGAGAGGTTTGGTAACCTACCTGAGACTGCAGGACTGCAGTGTGAGGATCAAGTCTACCTTACAACCTGATGCTCCTGGTTGCTTTATCTCTGACTCCAGCAATTTCCCTGCAGATACAGAGACTCCTTTACTTAAGTGGCTTCTTGGCCCATCTCTTCTTGAAATAATAGCACAGTGATATCTTCTGCTCTTCAAAGGGGTTTATGACGGAGTCCTTGTACAAAACGGGCCCTGAGGGAGAATGGCTTGGTGATTTACTCCCATACAGATTACAGCCTAACCAGTCTGGAAGGCAGCTTGGCGCTAGCTACCTCAAAAAACTAACATAGAAATTCCATATGATCCAGTTATTCCACTGTTTGGAATATACCCCAAGAAAATGAGAACTGAGGCTCAAACAGAAACTTATACACCAATGTTCATAGCAGCGTTATTCACTATCACAGGAACATGGAAACAGCCCAGATGTCCAACCACAAATGAAAGGATTGAGAAGTTGTGGTACATTCATACAATGGAATACTATTGCAGGAGCAATGATTCTGTAAATTACCACTTAACTTGCAAGGGACGGGAGCGCATTATGCTGAGTGAGCTAAGTCAGTCCCACAAGGACAAATACTGTATAAAACCATTATTGTAGAAGGAGTATGTGGATCCACAGCTAGGGTGGGGTGGAGAGGGTGGAAATAGAGGCGTGAGGATGGAGGGGTAGGGTGTTAGTCAGAAGGTAACACAATTTGATATGGGAAGGATCTCTCGTGAAAAACAATGTATTCAAACTTTGTAAATAAATTAGAGTAATATAATTTTAAAAAAAAGATTACAGTCTGGACAATTCTCTGTTGTTGTGTACTAGTGAATTAGAACCAACTCATTGTTGACTCTCCTGTGGATTGTCAGAGGCAGTAAATTGCCTGGTAGTTGATTAGCCATTTTTTCTCTGGAGGAGGAGCTGGTAGATGTGAACTGCATACCTTTGGTATGTCAGCACCATTCCCTACCACTAGGCTGCCAAAGCTCCTGGATAATGCCATAGGGCAATTCTGTTCTGTCACATGAAAACCCTGTCTACGAAAACCTGTGGAGCATAGCTTTACTCTGACACGTTCAAAGTTGCTGTGAGTTGGACTCAATTTATTGATAAGTGCTTTGCTTTTTTTTTATTAATCAATTTATTTTTCATGTCAATGAACATCTACAGAGATTTTGGAATTCCATTCATTCATTGTTG
>NW_006399924.1:159851-206203 GCF_000299155.1 Elephantulus edwardii | reverse complement strand
TTTTTCTCAGTCTTACCCCCACCCCGATGCCAGCCTCATTCTACAACAGTGGTACCATATAGCATTTGTCCCTCTGTGACTGAGATACCTCACTCAGCATCATGTCCTCCAGGGTCACCCATTTTGAATAATAATGCATGAGTTCCTTGTTTTTTCTTTTTATGTTCGTTTTGTTTTTTGTTTTTTGTTTTTGTTTTTTTTTCTTAAGCCTTATGATTTGGAATCTGCTAAATGACAATGGCTTTTGATTTCTTTGGATTTTTTTTTTGTTTGGTTTGGTTTTTTTCTGATGACTCTAGCCAAGTTTTCATCTTCTTTTAGTTGGAAAATGAACCTTAGAGATAGAGTTCTTAAGTACATTTGCAGAGGATGAGAGAAAAAGACAAGCCCAGTGGTCTCTTCGAGTGAGGCAAGGGCGCGCTACTGCAGCCAGAAGGCTGTGCGCTGAGGTTCGGGCTGACGGATGAGTTGTTTGCACGGGAAGCTTCATGTCCCAGGAGTCCAGGCCTGCGGAGAGCACATCATTGAAACCCGTGACAGCATTCAGAGCTTTTCAGTGGTGTAGTCTACACTTTTACAAGATGTAGCCAAGAATAATGGTTCTGAGGAACGATTAGCTTTCCAGGTCATTGGTGAGCATTTGAGATCTTTGCTTTCTTTGGAACATTTGGGATGGAGAGAGATTTTTGAGTAAAACAAAAGTATGTCATTTTTTTTTCCAGGTCAGTCTCACAAAAACCATTCCCAGTTGTCTCAATGAACTCTCTCTATTTAGAATTTGCTCCATTTATACTTCTTTTCTTTCTTCCTCTTCTTTTTAACTATTAGTGAAAAACTGAGAGCTATTTATGCCATCAGACTATTGGTACTGCCCACTGACATAACCAAGGAAAATAACCAGGGCAAAAGCATAATTTAAAAAGTCTTAGTTTAGTCCTAAAACTGGCTCACAACCAAAAGCACCTTGATAGATGGAGGCAGGAAGCCCTCATTGTGGAAAGTTGCTATGTTCTGATCTTGACTCTATTTTAGGGCCACGCGGCCCAGCCCTGAAACAGCTTGCTTCTTAACATGTGCTGTGCTTACAGGGTTACCCCATCCCGGCACCCACTGGCAGATGGGGAATCCGAAAGTATGCGTCATCCTTAGGAAGAGTCAGGTTTTCATGCTTTATTTTTAATTTGTTTTCCTTGTCCACCTTTTCTGATCTCTCTCTCTCTCTCTCTGTGTGTGTGTGTCTTACTGTTTACCAATTTTTGTTTTATTCATTTAACTAAAAGTTGTGAAAGCCAGAACCTGGGTAAAACAGAATCTTGTCAGACAAGGAAAATGTAAATATTTTCCACTAATAGCAATTTAAAATCATAAAACTTGTGCAACTCGGAGAAATAAGGCAATTGCCTTGAGTTCCAGCTCTCAAACGTTTCCTGTATTTTGTCCTTAAATCCGTAAGCAGATTTTCTCCCTTTGCCCAAGCCGGTGCGGCCATTTCAGACAAATGCGCTATGAAGGAGTCCATTCCACCTCATAGTGGAATTTCAAGGCTTGAATTCCAACAGGGTTCCAGGGCTGAAAATCTTTATGGGAGGAGTCTGGCCACAATCAATTGTGCTTAAGAATCACTTGGGTATCTTGTTAAGCTATAAATTTCTGATCCCAATACATCTACTGCAGAAATGCAAATTCTCAGCAAGGGATTAAAACAAAATGAACTGCTCAAAGCCTTGCCTAATATTCCTTCATCTCTATTTAAAACAAAACAAAACTTTAATTATAATTGGGTTGATTCTGATCTGTGATAGTCCAAGGTGTATCAAAGTAGAACTATGCTCCATGGGAGATTCAGTGACTGATTTTTTTCCCCCTTTTCTTTTCAAAAGTAGATTACCAAGCCTTTCTTCCAAGATATCTCTGTAAATTCAAACCTCCATTAGGGAACTCTGGTGGCCTAGTGGATAAGGAGCTGTGCTGCCAATCCAAAGGCATACAATTCAAATATACCATCTGCTTTGTGGGAGTGAGAAGGCCAATCTCTTCCTCTGAGATCTACTGCTTTGAAAACCCACGAGATAGTCAGCGAGGAGACAGTTCTGACTAGAAGGCCTGTAACAATAACCACCACCTTTTTTTTTCTTTTGCAGTTAAGCAATACCTCATTTGCGTCTCCCAAACTCTCCTAATCTCACCTAGCCCCTTCCATTTGTTCACACTTTACAGATGGAGGAGTGATTTCTCATCTATTATTTAATTTTCACAAATATTCCTCTTAAAGGGATCTCTGGTGGCCTAATGGCAAAAAGCTTCCCTGCAATCCCGAAGGCACGTGGTTCAGGGCCACCAGCTGTTCCCCGGGAGAAGGATGGGTAATCTCCTCCCTTGGGATTAACTGCCTCTAAAAATCCACCTTAGGGTTAGCTATGGGTCGGTTCTGACTCTATGGTAAACAACAACATACATTTAATGGGTAGGATTTGAAACCACAGGCCTTAATTTATTTGTTAGTGAAACTGTTTTTATTGAGCGTCTTTATGAACCAGATAGTTTTGTGGGCACTGGGGCTACAGACTATCCAAACTCATTAAATAAAGCCCAAGCGTCTGTCCCCGCATCCTAAGGTTTCCAGGGCAAGGACCCGGACAGTTGGCTTCTGGGCTGGCGCTTGTCATGTCTCCTTACCACTTGGGCCCTTGTTTTTAATTTCTGTAAAACAAAATAAGACTGATCTCCCAAGTTACCTTCTGATTCTAAGTTGTTAACATTTGTTACTGCTGTAGAGGATTTTTTTTTTCAGTCTTTGGTGCAGCCGTCAAGCTTGAGGAAGTTTGGTGAATGCGACTGTGAAGAAGGGTTTGATGTGTGTACACCCAGGACGAGTGGAAGCTTGCCCCTTCTCCAAGGCACACATCACCTCCTGGCACTTTTCCACCTCCGACAGGCTCCTTCTTTGGCTAAAATGCTCCACCCAGTGGACAAAGCACAACATGGCATCTTCCTTTGTTCAATCCCCTTCTTTCCAGTGCCAGTTCTACTGGGTCAATGGCCAGTGGCCAGCATAGCCAACAACCAGTTGTTGTCACATTACCTCCAACTCATGGTGACTCCATGTGTAACTTTTTTTTTTTAATGTTCGTGACGTTTCAAGAGCGGATTGCCAGGCTTTTCTTCTAAGATGCCTCTGGGTTAAGTTCAAACCTCCATCCTTTCTGTTAATGCAGTCAGATGCTTAATCCTTTGTGCCACTCAGGGACACCTGCCTTGTAAAAAGAATTCATAAATGTTTCTCTTTAGAGCCCTGTGCTCCATGACCTCAGCTCTCTCTGCGCCCCCCCCCCCACTTCTCTTAGATGATTTTCAGATGACCCTGGAGCTTCTCCCTCTCCCACTAGGTGCTTTTTAAACAGACCAAGCAGAAAGAGACCAATGCTAAGTTGAAAAGGTCCCCCAAACTCAGCAATAATCCTAGGTTTTAACAAATGCCACTTCCTCAGGAAGCCCTCCTGGCCCTCAGTAGACCAGGGGCTGATTTTCACTTCCTTACATGTGGTTCTCCTTGGACACACTCCTCACACTCACAATCCTTTTACTTTCCCAGCCAGCCTGAACCTAACTGGAGCAAACCTGGCACTGTCCACGGTTCCTTGTAAGCAGCCTGGTGCTTAGTGTATAGCAGCTTTCATTAAGTATTTATTAAATAAACAGTCTTTTTATTTAACAGGCACTTATGCAACATTGCTTTATGCCAGACTTTAAGTATGTTAAAAATTTAGGTCATTTACTCTTGTTAACAGCCTTATGGAATCAGTAATTTTATGATCCCCATTTAACAGATGGTTGAACTTGTCCAAGATCACTTGGCTAGTAAAGGCAAAGTTGGGATTTGAAGCCATCACATTGACTTCAGGTAGATATCTTTCACAGGTGGCTCATGAAGGCATATTGCTAGCCAGAAATCATTCCAGAATAATGGATACAAGTCCTATGAGCCATGTGAAGTCCTCAGTGATGTAAACTGTTAACAGACTACACGGCTAACCTGAAGGTTGGAAGTCTAAGTCTATCCAGATGTCCCTTCTTAGTGATTTCTCTTTTCTTGAATATTTGTTCAAAATATGTCAGTTGAAGCTGGCCTTCTTACTTTTTAAAAATGTTATTACTTTTAACAAATGTTTACAGAGATTTTGGATTTCCATTCTTTTATTGTTGCACTTTTCTCCCTGCCCACACCTCGCCCCAGTTAGCTCTTTTCTTTGAAAAGTAAAAGAAAAATCCTTTCATTGGTATACGATCCTTCCCACCGCCCAAGCACTATGCAGCCTTCATTCTGGACTCTTGTTATGACCATAATAATCATATATCGCTTTTAAACTGTTCTCTCCCTCATCTGTTTCAAAGCAGTACACATGATTTATCCAATTTTAAGACAGCACTCTGGTGATATTTCATTTAAGACTTCTTTGGTTTTGCAGTCCACAATGTAGTCAATATCCTTTGCCAATATCGCAATTCAAATACATTCATTATTCTTCTGGATGGTTTTGTTTGGGAGTTTTGTTTTGTGGGTTTTTTTTTTTCATTGTCTGACTTTCAAATGCATAGAGGTGATTGAAAAGCCCACACCTTGCATCAGATGTGAATTAGTCATCCAAATGATATCTTTGGGTTTTGTTTGATTTTGAGATTTTAAAGAAAACCTTTCATTGCAGATTTCCCCAATGTAATATATCCTTTGATTTCTTGCCTGCAAATTCCATAGGTATTGATTATTATCCAGATTGAATGACATTATTGACCTTTTTTTCCCTCCTCTTAGCATAGTGTTCATGGATCTAGTTGTGAGAATATTTGGGGGTTTTAAAATACTGTGTTATAATCTATTATGAAGACTGTAGTCTTTGGCTTTCCACAGTAAGTGCTTTGATCACTTATTTGTTGTTGTTGTTATGTGCCGTCCAGTTGCTTGCGACTCCTAGCGATCCTATGTACGATAGCCCTAAACTCCACTCTGTCCTATACCAATCCCACTGCCTCTGACACACCCATCCCAATTACCCCAGTCACCTAATTAATCCACCTCCTAGAAGGCCTTTCCCTCCTGTGCCTGCCCTCCACCCTCCCAAGCATGATGTCCTTCTCCAAGGACCAATCTCTCCTCACAACATGACCAAAGTATGTCAGACGAAGCCTCAGAATCCTTGCCTCCAAGGAGCAGATGCTTTAACCCTCTCCAGAATGAATCTGTTTGTTTTCTTAGCAGTCCATGGTACCCTCAGTACTCTTCTCCAACACCAAAGCTCAAAGGCATCAATTCTTCTATCCTCCCTAGTCATTGTTCAACTCTCTGATGCATAACCAGTGACTGCAAAGACCATCCCTTGTATCAGACACACCTTAGTCTCTAGAGGACACTACTGCTCTTCAATACTTTAGAGAGGTCCCTAACAGAAGACGTTCCCATCACAATATGTCTTTTAATTTCCTGGCTTCTGGTGCCAAGAGTGTTGATTGTGGAGCCAAGCCGACTAAAGCTGTGATCAATCTCAATCTCTTCACCATCCATCCTGATGCTGCCAATTGGTCCGGGGGTAAGAATCTTTATCTTCTTGACATTGAGTCTCAATCCATATTGAATGACTTATTTACCTTGTGCTTATCTGAATGATTTGGTGACCTAGTGAGTAAGAAGTTACCCTGCCACCCCAAATGTTCAAATCCACCAGGTGCTCTGAGAATGAAAGATGGGTAATCTAAATTGCTGTGCAATTTATAACCTCTGAAAAACTGCTGGAGCGTTAGCTAAGTGTAGATTCTGACTTGATAGCAATGAGTTTTATCTGAAAGATCTTTATTGTGCTTTTGTCTTTGAATTAGGTTTATGCTGACAGTTCTATTTCTCCCTGTTTCTCTCTTTATCTCTATTTCTCATTGCCATCAATTTGGAACCAAATCATACCCCAGCTTCCAGTGGGTTTTAAGAGGCCGTAAATCACATGGAAGAGACTGATGTTCTTTCTTTGGAGTTACTGGTGGCTTCTATCACTGGAAAAGCTTGGCCACTGGGTTAGCAGAGCAACTCCTTACATACTATGTCACAAGTCTGTCTTTCTTCTTTTGTTATTGTTCTTGTTATATACTGTTGAATCAAAATTAATTCATCGCACACTCTCCAGCCAGATTTCAGAGGCAGTAAATCACACGAAAGGAGATTAGTTCTCCTTCTCCATTGGAGTAGCTGCTAGATTTGAGCCACTTGGCCTAGTGGAAGGAAGCTGTGCTACCAAGCCGAAGGTGGGTGATTGTCATCTGTGGCCCTCGGCCAGGTTCAAATTGTCTTCCTGTCAAACCTTCTTCTAGGTGGTATAGCACTGGTCTGTGTGTTGCTGTACAGAGGTAACTCGTGGTTGCTGTGATGCTGAAGCCTGTGACAGTGATGTGCCAATCGTGGTAATGGGTACCCATGGTGGACAGTGTTGGCTGGAGCTTCCCGACTAAATCAAGCCTGGAAGCACGAGCGGCATCCACTTCCAAAATGGCTTGCCTCTGGAAACTCTATGTACGAACAGTGCTCAGGCTGTTCGTTCATAGGGTCGCTATGAGTCGTCTTCGACTCGATGGCATTAAACAACAACAACATCTTTGGGTTGACCAAATAAATCCTTATCACAAAACACCAAAGGATGTTCCACTATCGTCTTGATTTTGTTGTTTTCTTTAACAGTTGTCGTCCTTGCCTTTGTCCCTCTGTCCATAACTAATTTCCCTTCCCCCTGCCTATTTACAAGATTTCTTTCATAAATACTTTTGAACAGTTTGTCTATGGCATACCCTTTTTTTATTGACTATAATTCTTTCACATTTTATTTCTGTCTCTTCCTTTTAAGGACTCCAATTACACTTACATTAAGCCTCTTTAAGCTACCTCCCAGCTCACTGATGCTTTTTTCCTGCAACTTCCCCCCTCCATTCCATTTTGAACAGAATTGTTGCTCTCTTCAAATTCACAAACCATTTTTTTCAAAATATAGTCTCTAACTAATTTCAGCCAGAATATTTTTCATCTCTGACATTGATTTTCATCTCCATACGCTTCACTATATATATATTATTATACTAGTTTATTTACAAAACTTTAATGCGTTCTTTTTCACACCAGATTCTTCCAATTTCCCTCACCACCCCCCTTATCAAATTTTAGAACCCCATGATTAATACACACACGCACACACACACACACACACACACACACACATCCTCACCCCTCTGCTCCCATGCTCCCCTTTGGATCCTCATATTCATTCTACAATAATGGTTTTATACAATATTATCCTTGTGGGACAGAGTGAGTTCACTCAACATAATGCTCTGCAGTCCCTCCCAAGGTAGGCAATAATTTGCAAAAGCATTGTTCCTGTGTGCTATGTAGTATTTCATTGTATGAATGCATCATAATTTCTCAATCCATTCGTTTGTGGTTTGACATCTGGGTTGTTTCCATGTTCACTGCAGTATTAAAGACACTGCGTTATTTTTATTATTTATTTATTTCTTTGCAATTAAAAAAATGTAAGAAGCAATACCAGAGAAGTAGCAGTGTAATTTTTGTTCTCTTCCACCCTTTCCATGAAATTTTGAAGCAGAACTAGGTTTTCCTATTTCATTACTAAGGATGTCTTTCTTTATGGTTATTATATCAGGAAGCAGTTACTAATGTTTTTCTATGTAAAAAGCCAATTATTTGTTTCTCTTGTTGTTGTTATGTGCCTTCGAGTCTGTTGTGACTCATAGTGACCCTATGTACAAGAGCTCTAAACCCTGCTCTGTCCTGTACCACTTCCATTACCCCAATCACTGAATCAACCTAACTCATCAAGGGTCTTTTGCTCCTGAGCTGTTCCTCTGCTCTCCCAAATATGATGTCCCTCTCCAAGGACTAGTCCCTCCTTGCAACCAAAATATATCAAACAAAGCTTCAGAATCCTTGCCTCCAAGGAGCAGCCTTGTTTCACCCTCTCTAGGGCAAACCTATTGTTATCCTAGCAGTCCATGGTTTATTCAATACTCTTCTTCAGCACCATAGCTCAAAGGCATCAATTCCCTCTCTGTCATCCCTAGTCACTGTCTAGCTCTCTGAAGCATAGCAGGTCATTGTGTACCTTAGTCTCAAGCCTGAGGTCATTGCTCTTCAGTATTCTGGAGTTGTCCCTGACAGCTGACTTTCCCAATGAAATTTGTCTCTTGATTTCCTGGCTGCTGGTACCAAGACTGTTGACCATGGAGCCAAGCAAACTAAAACTGTTAACTATCTCAATCTCTTCACCATCCACAATGGTGCTACCAATTGGCCCAGTGGTGAGAATCTTTATTTTCTTGATGTTGAGCTTCAATCTGTATTGAAGGCTGGGCTGAAGTCCCTGACCTTCTGCAGCAAGCGCTTCACATCCTCCCCAGTTTCAGCAAGCAGGTTTGTGTCATCTGAATAACGCAGGTTGTTGATGATCTTCCACGAATCCTGATGCCACATTCCTCCCGGTACAGCCCAGCATCCTGGATGTTCTGTTCTGCATATAGATGGAAAAGGTATGCAGACAGAATACTTCCCTGGCGGACACCCTTTGAACAACAACAACAACAACAAAAAATCATCTCCAAAAGTCTGATTTAGGGCTTTTATGTCTTCCATGTCTTAATGTTTTAAACATATAGATGCCATTATAATAATTGTTTTGATGTCTGTGTCTGCTAATTCTAACATCTGTGTTAGTTTGGGGTTAGTCTCAATTATTAGTATTTTCATATTATTGTCCTTCTTTTCCTATTTCTTTGAATTATCAGTAATATTTGACTAGGTGCAAGTTCTTATGAATTTTACTTTATTGGGTGCCGGATATGATAATTTTGATTAATTTTTTAAAATTTTGTTCCAAGATACAGATATTTGAAAATAATTTTACACATTCAGATCTTGATCTTAATAATAAACTTTTTTTTTAAAATAATACCAGAGATGCAATTAGCCTGTATCTCATTATACCTGTACTGAGCAAGACTCTTCTAAGTATTCTATCCAATATCTCATTAATTATGAGACTATTCTAGGCTTGACAATGGGAACAATCACCATTACTGGTTCTGGGGGAGCCCTGGATACTAATCCCTCTAGCATAGTCATTGTGGATTGCTTTTTTCCTCAGTTTTGTGTTGTTTCCTTGCAAACATGCACTGATCAGCACTCTGATGAATCCTAGATGAGAGTTCTCTGGAGACTTCAAGGATGTCTCTGTGGAGCTCTGTTTTCTCATACTCTGGTCTGTGCACTCCAGTCTCCTTGTTTCCTCACAATCCCAGTTCCCACTCTGTGGAATGGTTGCTCCAGAGCATTCTGCTTGGTTGCCCTCCATGCTCCACAGTTGGGAAAGTTTCTCCAGGCAGTAATCTAGAGTAATTTTAGGATTCACTTTGTTTTCTTTCTATCTCTTAGAGATTATTCTCCTTTGTTGCCTAATGTGCAGTGTCTTAAAAGCTTACATTTCAAATGTATTCGGATTTTATTTTTTTCACTTTTGGTGTGAGTAAATTTGTTGCTGTTACTTTATTTTTTATTTTTTCTAATTTTTGGTAGAAGCTGAAGTCTAGAAAATAAAAATTTTGGGTTGGTATAATGGGTTATATCACCAAAAATAGACTAGAATTACTTTTATGATATATTTAGTATCTTACATGTTTTATTCATCTCAATTAGTTTATACAGTTTTTTTAGTGTCTTTCTAAATGAATAGAAAAACTAAAGGTCTGCCAGTATGAGTTACGTTAGAGAGCAAATAACAAAAACCAGTTTGTATGACTGGAAGTGGAGAGGAAAAATTGTATCAGTATGATTCAATGGCTCAAAAAGTACCATGAAGGTATTTTATGTTTTTATTTCTCTATTCTACTTTCTTTAATCTTGTCATTTACTTGATCTTCCTGGTTATTGAAAGAAGGCTGCAAACAACTCCTGAGCCCTCTTTTCTCTTTCACAAACTCACTCAGCATTTCTTAAGCTCAAGGAACTGAAGAACAAATTCTTGTTCTTGTCCTTGAGTTGCTATAATCAAGGATGCTTTAGGCAGAATATTAAATGATCCAGGAAGTATTAAAAAAAGATGGAAAGAATATACTGAGTAACTGTGTCAAAAGGCATTGGCAGACACAGAAGAATTTCATGAAACAACATAAGAGCAAGAGCCTATGGTGATGAAAGAAGAAGTTCAAGCTGCTTTGAAGAAAACAGCAAAAAATAAGGCCCCAGGAATAGATGGTATACCAATTGACATATTTCAGCTAACAGATGCTGCCCTGGATGTGCTCACCAAGTTGTGCTAAGATATTTGGAGAACGACCGCTTGGCCAACTGACTGGAAGAGATCTATATTTGTTCCCATCCCAAAGAAGGGTGACCCAACAGAGTGTGGAAACTATAGAACAATACCATTGATTTCACATGCAAGGAAGATTCTCCTGCAGATTAGCCAAAAACGACTGGAACAGTACATCAGCAGAGAACTACCAGAACTCCAGGCTGGGTTTAGAAGGGGTCGTGGTACTAGGGATATTGTAGCTGATGTTAGATGGATTTTAGCTGAAAGTGGGGAATACCAGAGGAATGTATATCTGTGTTTCATTGACTATGCAAAGGCATTTGACTGTGTGGATCATAACAAACTGTGGCTGACTCTGAGAAGAATGGTAATCTCAGAACACTGATCGTGCTAATGCGAAACCTATGCTTGGACCAAGAGGCAGTTGTCAAGAACAAAGTAAGGAAATACTGCATGGTTGAAAATTGGGAAGGGCGTACACCAGGGATGTGTCTTGTTTCCATACCTTTTCAATCTGTATGCAGAACAGATTATCTGAGAGGCTGGGCTCTATAAGGAGAAATGTGGGGTCAGGATTGGTGAAAGATCTATCAACAATCTGCATTATGCAGATGACACAACCCTGCTTGCTGAAACTGAAGAGGACCTGAAGCACTTGCTGCAAATGGTCAAGAACTGCAGCCTTCAGTATGGATTGAGGCTCAATGTCAAGAAGACAAAGATTCTCACCACTGGACCAATTGGCAGCATCAGGATGGATGGTGAAGAGATTGAGATTGTTCACAGCTTTAGTTTGCTTGGCTCCACGGTCAACACTCTTGGCACCAGTAGCCAGGAAATTAAAAGGCGTATTGCCATGGGAAAGTCTGCTGTTAGGGACCTCTCCAAAGTTCTGAAGAGCAATCATATCTCTCTGGAGACTAAGGTGCGTCTGATACAGGTCTTGATCTTTGCAATCACTTGTTATGCATCAGAGAGTTGGACAATGACTAGGGAGGATAAAAGGAGAATTGGTGCCTTTGAGCTGTGGTTCTGCAGAAGAGTATTGAGGGTACCATGGACTGCTAGGAAAATAAACAGATTCATCTTGGAGAGGGTCAAACCAGGAAGCTCCTTGGAGGCCAGGATTCTGAAGCTTCGTCTAACATACTTTGGACATATTGTGAGGAGGGAGAGGTCCTTGGAGAAGGACATCATGCTTGGCAGAGTGAGGGACAGCGCAGGAGGGGAAGGCCCTCTATGAGGTGGATTGATTCAGTGACTGGGGTAATCGGGATGGGTGTGTCGGAGACAGTGCGACTGGCACAGGACAGAGCAGAGTTTAGGGCTGTTGTACATAGGGTCGCTATGAGTCGCAAGAGACTGGATGGCACATAACAACAACAACAACAACCTAGAAACCATTCCTGTCAATCCCTGAAGGCCAAGTTGAGTCACTTACTCACCTCTAGGACAACCAGAGTGTAGAGAATGTACTTGGAGTGAATTACTTGGGCTCTGTGGTACTGTGCTCCCACCATAACCCTGGGCTGCCAGGTAGAGGTGGGACCCCAGCCACACTCAGGCCATTCTTAAAGCCAAGGGTGTGAATGGGAGCAGCCATTGTGTACACTTGGGTGGGCATCAGACTATTTGTAAGTACTTTGTCGTAAGTAATTAAATGCAGGTGTGAGGAATCTCTTTATTGCTATTCAATTAAAGCCCAAATATATTCTAATTATAAAAGATTTTGTACATTAAGTTTAGAAATCTTGTTGACATCTGGATGTGTTTATTAGTGTTTGGGTCAAATAAAGAAAATATTTATGTTTCCTCTTTACTTAGGTTTTGGCACCAAGTTTACTTGAATTTCTTGTCTTCATACGACTATATGTAAAAGGCACAGAGTATTACTGAGAGGACATTATTCCTGATCATGCAAACCTGTAAGCCTCATAATAACGAAAAATAAAGATCCATGAAAGCTCTGTAGTAGTCAAAGCCATCACGGCAGCTGAGTGAAAAGAAGAGTTTCTCAGGATCTGGCTCAGCCAATCCCATATGTTGTAATACTTGATTAAAGTCTCTCAAAACTATTTTAAATGTAAAATATTTATGTAAACATTTTTGTTACAGTAGGCTCTCTTATTCACAGTTTCTATTTAGGTTACTTTGGTTACCTTTGCCCAACTGCCACTGGAAAGCATTTAAATTGTGTGCTGTTCTGAATAACAGGACCTCTCAAGGCATCTGGAGGGAACAGTCTCTGCAGGAGGATATCATGGTTGTTCCCAACTAAAGGGTCAACCAAGGAAAGCAAGACCTTTAATGAGATGGATTGACGTGGTGACTGCATGAATTTAACCACAGTAGAAATTAGGAGGATAGTGCAGGATTGGACAGGGTTTTGTTCTGTTCTGTGCACAAGGTCTCTATGAATCAGACTTGACTCAATGGCTCCAAATGACAATATACCTTGTTACAGGCTAAGTCATGAGTGAAATGCTGAGATAAACACTTTATAAGGGGCAGCTAATGCTAATCCTCACATATATCCTACAAGTTAGACCGCTGATGATCCAGCTTACAATTAGAAAGCCAAGACACCTAAAGAAATCTAATCTCCTTGCCCAATACCACAAAATAAACAGTACTGCTGAGATTCAAGAGTTAGCGGACGGCTAGAATATATGCGTTCTTCCTTTATAATATGAAGATGGTTTTACATCTATGTTTCACACTAAATTCTGATTACTCAAGGCAGATACAAATTGCACATCTTATAATAGGTTTGTTTAAAATTGAAAAAAAAATAAGAGCATCTTAAGGGTTCTTCAGTAAGTAATGGATTAAAAACCAGTGATACAAAAAGGTATACTAACATCAAGCCATCATGGAAAGGTGGTGTTAAGGCCTTATTAAAAATTTTTATTTTATACTGGTTTGCTTAAAAGTTTATATACATTATAAATGTATATACAATAGTGTTTTACACTATTCTTCATTCATATTGTGTTCCATGCATTATGTTTTATAAAATTAATCATCATTAGACTGTGACCATCATTATCTTGATTTTTCAGATCTCCACCGGATCTTCCCAATTTCCTTTATTCCCTTCCCTAAACCCACCAATTGTGCAACCCTGTGATTTCACCCTTACACATCTTCACCACTCTGCTCCCATTCCTTCCTCCTTTGGGCCACCATAGATGTTTTATTAGTTATCTTTTCTATTTTTACAATAATGTCTTATGCAGTGTTTGTCCTAATGAGACTGGAATAGCTCACTCAGCATAATGCTTTCCAGTCTTTCCCAAGTTACGTAGTATTTTTCAAAAGCGTTGCTCCTGAGTGCTGCATAGTATTCCATTGTTTGAATGCACCACGATTTCTCAATTCATTCAGGTGTGCTTGGACATGTGGGCTGTTTCCATGTTCTTGCAATGATGATTAATGCTTTTATGAAGATTAGTGTAAAAAGCTCTGTCTATATCTCAGTTCTAATTTCCTTGTATATTCCTAGTAGTGGATTAGCTTGGTCATATGGAGTTTCTCTGTTCAACTTTTGGAGGGAATGCCAAATTTCCTTCCAGAGTGGTTGTACCATTTTACAATCCCACTAACAGTGTATGAAAGTTCCCACGTCTCCACAGCTTTTCCAACATTTATTGCTTGCTGCCCTGCTAAATTTGACCATTGCTACTGGGGTGAGATGGTATCTCATCGTGGTTTTGATCTGCATCTTCCTTATTGCCAGTGATTTTGAGTATTTCTTCATGTGGCTCTCGGCCATGTGAATGTCTTCCTCTGTGAAAAGTCTTTCCATGTCTTTTGCCCATTTTGTAATTGGCTTCTCAGTCTTTTTCTTGTAGAGGCTCAGAAGTATTCTGTGAATTTTGTTCTGATACACTTGTCTGAGACGTTATTGCCAAATTTTTTTCCCCCAGTCAGTAGGGGGTTTTTTCACCCTCTTGGAAAAAGTTTTAGGGATTTAATCTTTAGAAGGTCCCATTCATCAGTTTTGTCCTCTCCATATGTGCATTTCTAGTTGTATTTGTCAGCCTCTTTATATCATAGACTAGGCCTTGTAAGCTTGGTCCCAGTTTGTCTATTATGAACTTTATGGTTTCAGGCTTTACTCCTAAGTCTCTGATCTACCTTGAGTTGATTTTTTTTTTTGGTATGGTGTGAGATGTGGATCCTGTCTCAGTTTTCTGCGGGTAGCAGTCCAGTTTTGCTAGTATGATTTGTTGAAGAGGTTGTCATTTCCCCGTTTGATAGGTTTTATTTCTTTGTTGAATATCAGTTGACAATAGATAGATAGGTACATTCCTGGGTTCTCAATTCTGTTCCATTGTTTTGTATGCCTGTTATTGTACCAGAACAA
Organism: Elephantulus edwardii; assembly: GCF_000299155.1. Lineage (NCBI taxonomy): Eukaryota > Metazoa > Chordata > Mammalia > Macroscelidea > Macroscelididae > Elephantulus > Elephantulus edwardii. Next base: position 191,479 of record NW_006399924.1, on the reverse strand, counting down.
TGCCATTTTGGTTATTACACTGTGTAGTAGGATTTTAGGTCAGGGAGTACTATTCCTCTCACTTAATTTTTTGTTTTTAGAAGTGCTTTGCTTAATTGAGGTCTCTTTCCTCTCCAAATAAACTGACAATTTCACTTTCAAGCTCCTTGAAAACTGAACTGGTATTTGTATCGGGATTGAGTTGAACATGTAGATTGCTTTTGGGAGGATTGAAATTTTCACGGTATTGAGTCTTCCTGTCCACAAACAGGGAATATTTTTCCATTTATTTAGATCCTTGAGATTGTGCAGTTTTAACAACTACACTGTTTGCCTCCATTAAGTACTTGCTGTTGGTAGGTGCCATCGAGTTGAATACAACTCATGTGACCGTATGCACAATAAACTGAATCCTGTTGTAACCTGTGCCATACTCACAATCTCTGACACACTCAAGCCCATTGCTTCAGCCACTGTGTCAATCCACTTGGTTGAATGTCTTCCTCTCCTTCACTGCCCCTCCACCTTTCCAAAACTGATGTCACTCTCCAAGGAATAGTCTCTCCTGTCAACATGCTTAAAGTATGTGAGAGGAAGTTTTACCATCCTTGCCTCCAATGAGCATTCTGTCTTCACCTTCTACAAGACATATCTGTTTGTTCTTTTGGCAGTTCTTTTTGGCAGTATTCTCCTTCAACACCACAATTCAAAGACAATTTTTTCTTCTTCTATCATCCTTACTCATTGTTCAGCTCTCAGGTGCATAGCAAGGGACTGAAAAGACTATGGCCTGAAGCAGGTGCACCCTAGTCCTCAAACTAACACCATTGCTCTACAGTAATTTGGAGAGGTCCTTGACTATAGACTTTCTCAGTGTAACATGTCTCCTTATTTCCTGACTGCTGGGACCAAGGGTATATATTGTTGATCCGGGAGGATGGGGAGATAGCTCTAACTCAGTGTTGAATTTTTAGTAGAGGACCCTATGTTTCACACTAGTCTCCAGATTCAGAAAACATTATTTGAACACATAATCAGCTCCTCTGAGACTTGTGACTAGAATACTGGGTCAGTGATTCTCCTTGATTCTCCCTCAGGAGCTGATTTTTTCCCCCACCAGGAGACATTTGACAGTATCTTGAGACACCTTTGATTGTCATCACTCACTGGCATCTGGCGGAGAGAGGTCAGAAATGCTACAATGTACAAAAAAAAAGTTAAAAATACCATTAAAAAGAAATATACAAAATGTCACTATTTCTGAGACTGAAAAAAGCTGAGTTCAGCTGAAACACAGTTCACAATATACTCCTTGAGATTCCTTCTCTGTAGACTTTAGTTATGATACTTGAGCCTTTAATGGCAGTGATTTCATTTGAGATCGACCCTTTTCATGTAACCACAAAGCACATGAGACTTTGCCCCTTTCAGTACATGAGCAGTGTTTTTGGCCTGTGTCTCCAACCCTGGCTATATTGTTTGTTGATATTTATAGCTCTGTCTCCTTGTCTTCTAGTAAGTTTGGATTGAGACAGCCACCCTATTCTTAACTTGTTCCAGGACAAATATCTATGGCATGCCTGTTGTTTTGATTTTGTTGTGTTGTGTTATGTTTGTTTTGTTTTTCCCTAGCATGTCCTGGAGTTAAGCTATAATGAGATCCTTTGATTTAATCATTTTGTTTGTCCTGTTTGCTAGATCCTCATGGTAACAGCACATTCTCTGAAATCCCCTGGCTATCCTGTTTACAATTCCAACTAGTTTTTACACATTCAGATGATATTATTATAATTCCAATTTTATATGTGGAAAGCTTAAAACTCAGAGAAGGACTTTTCCAAGATGACATGATAAGTTAAATAATTCATTTCTGCTTTCTGCTAGGTTATTTCTCAGAAACCATTCATCCAGCCTGATTATCAAGTAGAGGTGCTAAAGCCTCTCTGAGAGTTGTTATGTACGCAAAGTTCTCAAGCTCTAACAAGGACATGGACACCTGAGAGAATTGAAACATGGGGCTGGTATTTCTGGTGTTGATGCATTTTGAGGCCTGTGGCCTCTTGCAAGCAGGTGTGATCTCCTCTGGATCATCACCTTAGTGATTACTCCACAAATAGCCAATTTCTTGCAATGTGTGGAATGAATCTGTAGTGTCCAGAAGCATTCCTCTGCCACTCCTCTGAGGGAAAGGGGACTGCTAATCCTCCTCTGACTCATACCCAAAGCCAGTTTCCAAAGTGATGTGGTTGTAGAGCTTAATAGAGCGGCCTTGTGGCTCCAAAAAGCTCCTCCACCTGTTTGATATTTCAACCAGTGCCTACATATACAGTTGACATCATTGTAGCTCCAATTTTATATCTGGGAAACCTAAAACGAAGAGAAATTAAATACTTTGCTGAGCTGGCACAGTAAGCCAAATGACCTGTCTCTATTCTTTGCTGGGCTATTTCTGAGAGACCAGTGACTTTATTAAATATCAGACAGGACTAGTCACAGTTCCGCTTTCAAAAATCTTGATGAAACAATGAAAGTTATACAAGTGTTCAGGTCTTCCGTTCATAGGGTCCCTATGAGTCGTCTACAGCTCAATGGCACTTAACAACAAGAAGTCACATTATTTATGTGTCTTCTAATTTTGATGTCGTATTCTTCAAACATTCCAGCTTCTTGAATTATTTGCTCAACATACAGATTAAATAGGCATGAAAAGAGGATACAACCCTGACACACATCTTTCCTGATTTTATTTTGCTTGATATATTTTTTCCACTCCCTTGATTTTGTTTTTTATATTGGTTTGTATACAAAATTCACATATGCTGTGTTTCACACTTTCCCTCATTCCATCGTGTTTCATACGATTATTCCCATACATGTTTTATACAATTAATCTCCATTAAATTATGTCTCCCATTACCCCATCTTTTCAGTTCCCCACCAGATATTTCCTGTTTCCTTTATCCCCTCCCTCCACTCATTAAATTGTGCAACCCTGAGATTTCTCCCCTGCCCACCCTCAACCCTCTGCTCCCATGCCTTTCCCCTTTGACCTCCATGCACGTTTTACTATTTATCCTTCTATTTTTACAATAATGGTCTCATCCAGTATTTGTCTTCATGAGACTGTTATGTTAGTTCATTCAGCATAATGCTTTTTCTCCCAAATTATGAAGTACTTTTCTAAATCATTGTTCCTGAGTGTTGCCTAGTATTCTATTGTGTGAATGTACCATAATACCTCAATCTATTTGATTATGGTTGGATATGTTCTTGCAATTGTGAATAATACTGCTATGAACATTGGTGTACAAAACTTTTTCCAATAGGGTGAAATGAAAATGTACTCACTGAGAAAAAAAATCTGGCAATGCTATCATAGACAAAATGTCTCATTAAAAGAGTTTACAGGGGCCTTCATAAGAAAAAAAACCATAAAAAAGATAATCCAATTACAAAATGGTCAAAAGACATAATAAGACTTTTCATAGAGGAAGACATGCTGGTGGCCAACAGAGACACAAAGAAATATTCAAAATCACTGGCAATAAAAAGAGATGCAAATCAAAACTACAATAAGATACCATTTCATTCTAGTAGCAGTGGTAAAGTTTAACAATATAATAAGCAACAAATGTTGGAGAAGATGTAGAGAGATTGGAACTCTCATACACTGTTGGTGGGGTTGTGAAATAGTATAACTACTCTGGAATTTAAGTGAGGCTTTATTGCTGTCATTTTGTTGTTTTCTTTTCGATAGTGTTGATGGGTTCTTTGTTCCATCTACTTTCATGTGCTATCTGTGAAGAACTCCAGCTAGTATTTCTTGTAAAGTTGGTCTTGTTTTTATTAATTCCCTTATTTCTGCTTTTCTGAGAATGTTCTACTTCACCATTATATTTGAAAGACAATTTTGTTGCATACAGGATTCCTTGTTGGCAGTTGTTTCTTTCAAAGTTTTGTATATCTTAACCCATTGCCTTCTTGAATGCGTGGTTTCAGCCGAGAAATCAGAATTTAATATTGATTCTTTTGTGTAAATAATTTCATTTTTTTTCTCAAGCTGCTTTCAGTATTCTTTCTTTGTCTTTGGTTTTGAAATATTATGTCTTGGTATTTGCAAAAGGTCTATTTTGTTTGGACCTTACTCTGCCTCTTGAGTATATATTTTCTCGTTATTCATGATGATGTTGTTGTTGTTAAGCACAGCTCATAGCAGCACTATGAAAAAAAGATCTGAACCCTGCTCTAACCTGCACCTTCCTCATACTTCCTGACGCACAAGAACCCTTTGCAGCAGTTACCATATCAATCCACCTGGTTGAGGGTCTTCTTCTCCTTCACTGATACTTCATCCTTCCCAACATCAAATCTCTCTCCAAAGAATAGTCTCTCCTAGAAACATGTCCAAAGTATGTGTGGTGATGCCTCATCATTTTTGCGTCCAAAGAATACTTTGACTGCACCTTCTCCAAGAAATATCAGTTTGCTCTCTTGGCCATCCATGAGATCTTCAGTGCTCTTCTCCAACACCACAGCGCAAAGGCATCAATTCTTTTTCTGCCATCCTTATTCATTGCCCATGTCTCAGATGCATAGCTAGTAATTGGAAAGACTGTGGACTTAATCAGATGCACCTTAGCCCTCGAACTGACATCACTACTCCTCAATACTTTGGAAAGGTCCCTAACTGCAGATTTTCCCAGAGCAATGCATCTCCTTATTTCCTGACTGCTTGTACTAAAAGTGTTAATTGTGGATCCAAGCAAGATGAAGCTATTGACAGTTTTAATCTCCTCTCCATCCGTCATGGCACTGCTTATTTATCCAGTGGTGAGAATCTTCATTTTCTTGACACTGAGATGCAACCCATACCGAAGGCTGCATTCTTTAATGTTCTGCAACAAGTGCTTCAAGCCTCCTCACTTTCAGCAAGCAAGATTATATAATCTACATAATGCAGTTTAGTGATTAATTTCCTTCAAATCCTGATGCCACACTCCTCATCATAGAGTTCAGCTTCTCGAATAATTTGCTCAGCATACAAATTGAATAGCTATGGAGAGAGAATACAACCTTGACACACTCCCTTTCTAATGCCAAACCAGTTTATGCCAGGAAATTCAGAGGACAGCTGTCTGGCCAATGGATTGGAAGAGGTCCATATTTGTTCCTTTTCCCAAGAAAGGTGATCCAATTGAATTTAGAAATTATTGAACAATATCGTTGATATCCCGTATAAGCAAAATACTGCTGAAGATCATTAAAAAATAGCAGGATTTAGAAGAAGCCGTGACACCAGGGATATCACTGCTGATGTCAGATGTTTTCTAGCTGAAAGTAAGGAATACCAGAAGAATGTCTATTTGTGCTTTATTGACAATGCAAAGGCATTTGACTGTGTGGATCATGACGAGTTGTGGTTGACATTGAGAAAAATAGGAGTTTCAGAGCACTTGATTGTGCTCATGCAGATTTTATTCCAGAGGCTGTTGTGCAAACAGATCAGGGGAACACTGCATTATTCATGATAGCTGAAAAATTTTCTTCTGATACATTTTTAACAGGCTTCCTATTTAAAAACGCTTTTTGGTCAGCAGCATGACATTGGAACCAGTTTAAAAGTTATCTACAGGAGCTGGTTTCTACAGAAGCCTGTTGGCTGGGATTGGTGAGCAGTAGGGTGGAATATTGATTCACTAAGGGCAATGAGGCAATGTGATAAGGCCTCCTCTTTAAAAATCCTTCTTTGGTCAGCTACCAATACCAAGGTGGGTGATTTTAATCTGTGGTCCTCAGAACTAGTTTAAATTGGTTTTCTGTCAAACATTCTTCTAAGTGGTATAGCACTGGTCTGTGCATTGCTGTACAGAGGTAATTCATAGTTGCTGTGATGCTAAACACTGTGACACTGATGTGCCAAATATGATAATAGTTACCCGTGGTAGACAGTGTTTGGTGGAGCTTCCCAATTAAAACAAGCTTGGAAGCAGATGTGGCATCCACTTCCAAAGTGACTTGCTTCTGGAAACTCTATGAACAGTGCTCAGGTCTTTTACTCATAGGGTCTCTATGAGTCATCTATGACTCGAGGGCACTTAATAACAACAACAAATCTTTAACAATTTTCTCAGTGCTATCCCTTTCTGTTCCAGAACTGCCACCCAAACATATATATGCACAACCATGTTTATTGCTGTGCTGTTCACAATAGCAAGGAGTTGGAAACAACCCAAGTGCCCATCAACAAATGAATGCATAGAAAAGCTGTGGTATATTCACAAAATGGAATACTATGCAACATTAAAAAACAAGGAACTAATCAAATATTATACAAAGTGGGTGACTCTGGAGTACATACACTATGCTGAGTGAAATATCTCAGTCACAAAAGGACAAATACTGCATAATGCCACTGTTATAAAACAGGGCTGACGTGGGGGCTGGGAAACTAAGAAAAGAGGGGATAAATAGTGAATGCTACATTTAAATAGATGTGGGAAAGAGCTGTCTAAAAGAAATATATGGTTAGGTATTATTTGCATGGCAATAATCCAGAATAAGAGGACTGAGGGCCAGGGGTAGGGAGGAAATTATGCAACAATAAAAGAATCTTTTAAAACTATGGGCTTTTTTTACCATGGGCTCCATGGTATAGTTGAGGCTAAGAATTACACATCACATTTGAGTGCAGGCTCAGGTCCCCAGGTGGGGGCTCCCCCTTTTCACTTGTGTTTTGATTCTTCTTTTGTTCATGGACTCTTGCAAAGCTGGTATTTAATATCTATATGCAAAATACTAAGTCTCACTTCTGGCCCTTATTTCCAAGAAACAAAAGTGTCATGACTAAAAACAAACCAGCTATTCCAAGAGAGAAAGACACACAGAATCTTCTGGTTAAGACTTATGCTTGGAAAACTGATGGAGAGTCCCTATGGGTTGAAATCCATTCAATTGCAGTGGATTTTGTTATTTTGGTACAAAATGCCAGATCTCCCTTTTACCCTTCTATTTTCAAGAAACAGGAGAGTATTAAGAATTTAAAAAAAATCTTTTGGAGATGGCGGAGGACAGAAATGTTTACCCTCAATGATATTACTTTATAGTAACTATCATTTGTAAGCTTTCCACAGAAAAAAATTTGAAATAATATATTAGAAAGAATTGCATCTGATATAAAAACCACATATGTACCCTAATTCAGACTCAGAGCTTGAAGGCATGCTGATGGCTGCTTCAGTACACAGCCAGGCTCATCAGACCCCTCCATCAGTGGCTCCATATACCCTCTAGTATCTTCAACAGCAAGGAATTCAGAACACTTTAAGATACCCACGTTACTGCTAGGCAGTAGTCCCTTGATAGTGCAAACTGGTAAGCATTCAGCTGCTACTGGAAGGTTGGTAGTTTGAGTCCATCAAAAGGCATCTCAGAAAAATAGCCTTGTGATCTACTTCTCACAGCCCTAGGGGGCACCATGAGTTAAAACTGTCTCAACAGTATTGAATTTGATTTTTTACTCATCACCAGACACTTCTGAGTTACGCACCAATCACCATCAGTAACTTTCCTCTCCTGCCTCAGATTTTGCACCTGAAACTTTGTGCATCTATCTAGTCTTGATCTCCACCTACACCTCACAAATGTCACCGAGTCTTCTGTAACCTTTTGACGTGCCTAAGAAATCAAAATGTGACAGAGGATTTGGTGGCATTTGTGAAATGTATGTGGAGATCAAGACTGGATGCACCAAGTGTAGATTCCTGGAAGGAAAAGAACTTGATTTCCGTATTCACTTGCTGCTTAAAGAGTGGTAGACGACCACCAGTATCGGCATCACATGGAAATCAGTCAGAAATGCAGGTTATCAGGCTCACTGAATCAGAATCTGCATTTTTGCAAAATCTTTTACTTTTTCCTATGCTCATCAAAGTCTGAAAAAATCCCTTGCTGATTACGAGAACAGGAGCAAGAGGCTGGATCCACTCTGTAACACAGGGGTTGACAAAGTTTTTGATTTGTAGTGGTGAGGTTGCACTTTAGGATCCTCACTCAGGAACAGGGTGGAGGTGCTTCTCAACTCCTAAAGTCAGGATTTGGGAACTTCACTTTTCTCAGTGAGACATGGAAGCAAGTTGAAACCTGGAGAGTATTGTGTTGCCAACTTTCTTTAAACAATTGTGAATACTTGTCTCAGTGGCCAGACTCCTTACATAGAATAGTAGCATATGACTGTTGTTGTCAGTAGTTCAGTTAAGTAGCTCAGTCAAGCTCAATTGTTAACTACGCAGAAATACTTCCAAAGGAAAGCATGGTGATTTGCTCTTGAGACTTGACAGCAGCTAAGGGGTTTGTTGTGGTTTTGTTGTTTTCCTTGGTTCAGGTTTTTGGTTTCTGTTGTTGTTTTCTAAATCTAGATGATAAATCAATGGAAGCATTTTTGTACAGGATAGATAGCAATTGCATTTATTTATTCTGTAATCTGACACATCATGTACACTGTAAGGAAACCACAACCTTATGACAACAAACTCTGGAAGCTTCTAAGGAGTGAGCAGAGAAGAATGATGAAGGAGAGTCCACTCAAGTGTGGGGTGGGGTGAAAGAAGCTCAAAACTCTGCCCTTCTTCACACACTTGGGATTCTCACCTTGGGGCATGCCAGTTTCCACTTAAAACTTGGGCTCAGAGGGTGGACAAAATTGTTTTCTTTTGGTTTTCCATAGCACAGCTGAGACAGCCTGACATTTTCCAAAAGAATTTAACTAAATACTAAGGGAGAACAAAAAAGAAATAATAGCAGACAGTACAAATAGTGAGTTTCCAGAGTATTGGTTTCTGATCCTAAGGTAACCAACACACACCAGTCTTGAGGATGTTGTGACAATTTAGATTATTGTTCAGTAGATTTCATCCCTCTCCCATTTGCATTGTGGGTGGAGGATACTTCCCTGTCCTGTCCATGTTGAGTATGGCTAGGTAGCCTTGGCCATAGAATGTTAGTGGACAAGAAGTGAACAGAGGCTTTAAATATGCCTGTATGGTTTGGTTCTTATCAAGTGCCAAGTGATCTACTACCGCCCTTCATCCTGTACTTATAGAATGAGACCCATGGCACAGATGTTCACCTAGTCTGGAATGAAAAGCCCAGACTAGCTGATCTGCAGCCTTCCATGCAGCCCATCCTAGATCAGCTCAACTACTGAAAACTTCCAGACCCACGTGCATGAGAACACAGGCTGGGTGTGACCGTCTGAGAGCTGACTGGCTTGTAATAGCTGACTGAAACAGATAATACAACAGCAAAAGCCCTTGTCTCATGTACATTGCTTGGAGTAAGTCTTATCCCCTTTATGACCCACTGCCAATGAACTATATTAAGAGAGCTTGATTGTTTTCCTATTGGCCAGGTAACTGAGTGAAACACCGAACTTGTCTCCAGCCTTGATGAAAGGAAAGTTTACAATTTGTACTCAGAAAACACCTTCTACTTCCCGGCTAACCATATACTGGAAAGATCCTTGCTTTCTGCTATGCTGTAGACTTACGGTCCACCAGCTGTTTGCTGCTGCACTGTGTGGCTTGAGTGTTGCTACGATGCTGGAAGCTATGTCTCAAGTATTTCAAATACAAGTAGGCTTACCCATAGCTGATAGATTTCAGCAGAGCTTCTATTGTAAAATGGTACAAACACTCTGGAAGGTAGGTTTGTGCTTCCTCAGAAAGCTGAACATAGAAATTCCATATGACTCAGCTATTCCACTGCTTGGAACATACATGAGAACTGAGGCACAAATGGAGGCTTGTACACCAATGTTCATAGCAGCATTATTCACCATCACAAGAACATGGAGATAGCCTAAATGTCCAACTTCAATAGAATGGATTGAGAAATTATGGCATATTCACATGATGGAATACTGTGCAGCACACAAGAACAATGATTTTGTAAATCACTACTTACCTAGGAGAGAATGGAGAGCATTATGCAAAGTTAACTCAGTCTCATAAGGATAAATAATGTATAAGACTATTAATGTAGAATGTATATAAGGAACCAAAGAGAGGAGGGTGGGAGCAGAGTGGTGAAGATGAGCAAGGGGGTGGGGCGTGGGGGGTTAATTATAGGGTCGTACAATTTGGTGGGTGGAGGGAGGGATGGGTAAAGGAAATGGGAAAAGTCTAGTGTGGAAAACAGTATATATATGAACTTTGAAAGGAAACCAGTACAAAATAAAAATTTCATTTGAAAAACAAACCCAGACAGACTAGAATAAGAGGTCTGGTGATCCAATTTTGAAAATGATCTATGGATCGTAAAAGAATATTTCCTATATTTTGTTGGGTTTTTTATGTATTATCGAGTATACTTAGACTCATAGAAATCTTATGAACTAGAAGTTGGAACCTTGCCTTATCTTATACCATCCTGTGTCCAATATCGCCCTGGAAGATGAGCTGCTTAGGTTGGAAGACATTCCAAACAGACAATGGTTGCAGCAATGAACTAAAGCTTGTCAATAATGGTGAAGATGATACAGGACTTAGCATTGTTCTGTGGTGTTGTACAAGGCATCACCATAAATTTATGCTGACAACCAACAATAAGCTTGTAATATGTGATATCTGAGAATGACACACTGGCCGATACAGTGCAATATGACTTAGAGCACCTGCATTGGTGTAAACCTTTCTTTGCATCTGCTGTTTGAACAAATTGGAATGTCCACCCTTCCCTCCCACAGATTTAACCCTCACAGACTTCCCATCAGCAGACTTTAACTCTCATATACTTCAGGCATGTTCTCAGGAGAAGACAATCCCTAGAAAATGACATCATTCTTGGTATAGCAGAAGTTCACCAAAAAAAGCATGGTCTTTAACAAAAATGGGCTGACACAGTGACCATAACAATGGGCTCCAGCATGGCAGTAATTGTGAGGATAGCACAGAGTTGAGTAATGTTTGCTCTCTTCAATGTAGGATCACTGTGAATTGAATCAATTTGATGGCACCAAACATCAAAGCTTTAGCCGTTAGCTCAGTAACCATTTTCTCACCAGGCACTTACATAATTTTCACAATATTTAACAGAGGTATAGTTTTGCATTTAGAGCCTCCTTGCCTCAGAGACTGCAAGATTTCATGGAGGCCAGCACTAGCTTAAGATTGCTTTTGATTCCTGGCTGTGTATGCAGTGATCAGTATAGTGCTGTGGAACCAATTATACTCCTATTGACTCCATGAATATCAGAGCAGAATTGAGCTTCAAAATGTTTTCAGTAACTGATTTTCAAAAGTAGGTTACCAGGTTTTTCCTTTCAAAGCACTTCTGAGTGGATTTGAACCACCAACCTTTTATTGGTTTGCAACTGGATAGAATACCTATTTACACCACACAGGATCTCCCCTTGGCACATAGAACCTCTAATAGATATTGACTAAATAGAACAGGCTTCCATCTCTCTCCAAGCAGCAGATTTGCCTCCTTACTGGGCAATCCTTTGGTTTCCTGGTTTCCTATAGGAAGGTGTGCTGCCAACCCAAAAAGGCACACCTCTCTGGAAGTTTGAATCTACCAGTGACTCAGAGGGAGAAAGATGGACAACTACAAGTTTTCTTAAAGCTTCCCAGAATTGAAAAGGCAGGCACAGGAAGGAGTTTTCCCTCACAAAAATATCTTATCACTTGCATCTTGGATATAAGGGCACTTGCCCATCAATTAACAAAGGAGGAAACTGAGGCACAATGCCTGATCTCTGTTTACTTGTACACACAAGTGTTAGAGGTGTTGACAGGAAATTGGTTCTGCCCTGTTTCATTGTCAGTGAGGTATAAATTGTTTTCCTCCTCCAGTGATGACTTTGGCACCAAATACCTTGGGTCTGTAACATCCATTTCTTGTTAAGCAACCCTGGCTTTAGAGGGTCTGTGGTGAATCAGGATGGATTGGGAGCCGTCCATGGGCCAGGTGTTCGGAAGCAGCTGCCACTTGCCTTCCTTTTGTGTTTTCCACCATCCCTGGTTTTAACCCTCATCTAGAAGGCCACTTTATCTGGGACGGGGAGATAATTTAGTCTCCTGTCTGTTTGGCAGCTCCCTGATTACCAGCTGAGCCTGATTACACAGTCTGTATGCCTGTCCCAGGACAGACGCTGCTGCTGCGCGGCACTGAAAGAGGGAGGCAGCTCCAACTGTGAAACTGCATTTGGATTCTCACTCCCAACACCTCTTTGTGGTGAACTCCGGCTGCCTCGGCAGCAGTCGGGCTCCTGGTCTGTGGAAACTTCAAAATTCCTGTGCTCACTGTTTATTTCCAGTAGGGGGGGCCCAGTGGATAGACCAAGCTCTCTGCTCTCCCCAGACCACAGATCTGCCCCCTCCTAGTCCTTAGGGTGTTAGATTTGTTAGGGTGTCTTTCATTTTTCCTTGCAAGAACAACTCCCACTTGTAATTTAGCAAGTTTAACTAAGACATTTGACAACCATTTATTAGATAACTTTTGTGCCAGAAACACGAGAGCTAAGTTGAGTAAGACACAGTTTTGACCCCTGGAGCTTTCATATTAGAGATGGAGACAAATAGCAGTGTATTTAGGATAGGAGTGATACTGTATTTTGATGCAAATTATTTTATATGGTTTTGCAAACTATTTAACCTCCTTCACTCATTAGTTTACTATACAAACTGTGTACCATGCATGTATGGAAGTAATACGGCAATAGTAGGAACCCAAGAGAAGAAGTTCTTAAAGAAGAGGTGGAGGGAAGTGATTCTGAGAGCTCACAAAAAAGTATTTATTAATTTCTAGGTTGGAGCTCTAATTGCCTAATGGAAGCTATGCTGCAATCCCAAAGGCACAAGGTTCAAATCCACCAACTTCTCTGTGAGAAGAAAATGGACAATCCCCTTCCATCTGAGAAACCACTGGAAGGTCACCTACCTATGAGTTGACTCCAACTCAACAGCATATAACAGCAGTAAACTTGACAGGGAGCGCCGGTAGCCTATGGGGTAAGGAGCTTCTCTAATAACCTCAAAGACAGCAGGTTTGAATCTACTCTTCAGAAAAAAGGTAAGCAATCCCCTCTGTGTGTGTGTGTGTGTGTACCTCAAAGACAGCAGGTTTGAATCTACTCTTCAGAAAAAAGGTAAGCAATCCCCTCTGTGTGTGATTTTCAGCCTCTAAAAATACACTGGAAAGTTAGCTATGAGTCACTTCTGACTCAATGGAACAAAACTACATTGACAAATGTGACAAAGTACCATAAAGTTTGGGTGGATTAAAATAATATACATTTATTGTTTCACAGTTCAGGAAGTTAGGAGTTCAAATTCAAGGCACTTATAGGGGGAGGCACAATTAGACCCTTAATTTGATGCCATCTTGGCTGGAAACTATGTGTGTGTGTGTGTGGGGGGGGGAACCCAACTTGTGTCTTTTCCAAATTAGGGAGTGATGAAAGTACAGAGCCAATCTCACTGTCCTTGAGTTGATTTTGGCTGCTACATTGGGTTTCTGGGGCTATAAATCTTTACAGAAGACTCTCTCTTTCTCCTACAGAACAACTGATAGACTCAAACCTCTGACTTTTCAGTTAGCAGCCTAGTATGTACACGACAAACAGAAATGTGAAAATCTGGTGAGTATAGTGAAGAGTATAGAATAGTAATCACATCCTTGGTGGTCTGCACATTGATGAGTGGTAGGATATATCCGGGTGACACCGCTGAGAGGGCCCAGAGAAGTGGAGGCATAAAAGACTGAAAGTGGGGTTGTGATTAGAGCGTGAAGGTGTTTAATGACAAGCTAGTGAGGCAGGAGGGCAGAGTTCTCAAAATGGACCGGGTTGTTATAGATAGAGTTGTGCCTCCCGAAAGACATTTTAAACTCTTAACATCTTCCACCTGTGAAGTGTCTTTGTTTAGAAAGAGGGTCTTTGAAGATATTATCAGTTAACAGGAGCTGGTGTCAGAATAGTGTAGGCTCTAATCCTAGCTGAATGATACATTTTTTTCTAAAAAAAATTTAGTTTATATTGGTTTGCATATAAAATTAGTATTCCTTGTGTCTCGTTAATCTACATTGTGTTTCACATATTCCTCCTCTCACATGGCGTTCATATGATCATTTCCATAAAATATGTCTTTTAAAAGTAATCACCATTGGTCTATGTCCATTATTACCCCATCTTTTCAGGTCCCCATTGGATCCTTCTAATTCCTTCACCTCCTCCCTCTGCTCACCTGTGGATGACCCTGAGATTTTCCTCCCTTCCCATCCTCAGCACTCCCAACCCTCTCCCCTTCCCTCTATGAATATTTATACACATCTTACTATTTATCTATTTAAAAATAAAGATCTTGTGTAGTTTTTGTCTTTTTTATACTGAGTTAGTTCACCCAGCATAATGTTCTCTAACTTCTCCCATATTATATAGAATTTTTCAAACCCATTATTCCTGAGTAAACATAATATTTTATTTTATGATTGTACCACAATTTTTTTCAACCCATTTGTTTGTTGATGGACATGTGGCCCGCTTCCATGTTCTTGTATTTAAATTACATTGCTATGTATATCAATGTACAAATCTCCCTTTGTGACTCAGGTTGTGTTTTTTTCCCCTTGAAGTATATTCCTTTCAGTGGAATAGCTGGATCATATGGAATTTCTATGTTTAGCTTTTTGAGGAAACACCAAACTGCCTTCCAGAGTGCTTGCACCATTTTACAATCCCATTAACAGCGTATGAATGTTCAAATCTCTCTACATCCTCTCCCACATTTATGGCTTCCTGTCCTGTTAAATTTTGTCATTGCTACTGGGGAGAGATGGTATCTTAGTGTGGTTTTGATTTGCATCTTTCTTATTGCCAGTGATTTTGAGCATTTCTACATGTGACTGTTGATCATCTGAATGTCTTTCTCTGTGAAAAGTCTTTCCATGTCTTTTGCCCATTTTGTAATTGGGTTATCAGTCTTTTTCTTGTGGAGGTCCTGGAGTATTTTGTAAACATACATTATGAGGCTCTTGTCTGAAATGTCATTACAAAATGTTTTTCTCAATCAGTAGATTTTCTTCTTATATTATTGGAAAATTGTTTTATGTACACAGGGTTTTAAGCTTTAAAATGTCCTACTTATCAATGTGACCCTCTTCTCCTTGTACATTTCTGACTGTATTTGATGAGGTCTTTATAAAATAGATAAGACATAGAATGGAAATAGGCACGTGAACACCAAGAAACACTTGGATCTACAGAAGCATTAAGAAACAAGGAAAGCTTTCCCCCTGGAGTGAGCAGAAAGCAGCCCCTGCCATGGTCTTGCCAACACACCAAGCCTTTAGAACTACGAGATGGTGATTTTTTATCTCAGAAACTACTTATTGGTGGTACTTTGTTACAGCGCCTCTAGTAAATTAATATGCAGGTCATCTAGCTTCTGTAGAAAATGCCACTTTTGTATGAAAAATGTGTGATCTTTTCCTACCATATCCATTTCTGAAGAAAAATGTATGTTAACATAAATATGCTAAAAGAGATGACACGGTGACTTTATAAAGAATAAGATTACAAAGATTATAAGACATTTTACAAAGTGTATTTCAAAAGATTTTGTAAAGTGATAACAGGGTCGGGTGTGAATCACTGTAAACTGAAAAGCAGTGACTGACTCCTACCCAGCATTTGCCATG
Organism: Elephantulus edwardii; assembly: GCF_000299155.1. Classification (NCBI taxonomy): domain Eukaryota; kingdom Metazoa; phylum Chordata; class Mammalia; order Macroscelidea; family Macroscelididae; genus Elephantulus; species Elephantulus edwardii. The sequence continues at coordinate 175,804 of NW_006399924.1, read as the reverse complement.
TGTCAGATGTAGTAGAAACACTTTGCGTTGTTAGACCAATCACATGGCTCCCCAACCCATGTACTAACCTCTGTACTATGCGGAAGATGGGCCAAAGTCCTAGGTTAGTAATAGAACTGTTCCTGTGGACAGTGCAGAGCCACAGAGTGTTCATGGCAAAGCGGAGCTTTTTGTTGAGCTCTAAGTATGGAAGTCTATAGGATATTCAGTACACTTCTCCAACACCACAAAGAGTGCTCTTTAGAGGCAAAGATAATAAAGCTTAGCCTCACATACTTCAAGCATGTTGCTAGGAGGACCTGTTCCTTGGAGAGGGACATGATGCTCTGAAAGGCAGAGGGTCAGTGAAGGAGAGGAAGATCCTCGACTGGCAACTGCTGCATTCAGCTCTAGTGTGTGTCAGGAAGTGTGAGGATGGCACAGAATAGGTTCACATCTGTTGTTCACAGGGTCACTACGGGCCATACTCAACTCAGTGGCACCTAACAACAAAAAACAAGTATAGCAGAAGGGATACTTTCAGGAATCTAGCAAGGACAGGGCTTCAAACACTGAGAGCAGCTTGAGGCCTTTGGGAAACTTCAGGCTGGTGGGTGGGTCCTCTTCCTAAAGTACAACTTTGCTTCAGCTGTGCATCTAAAGCGCTCAGCTACATAGAGAAATGGGCTCTGAGCATGGGCTGCTGTGTGCAAAGCTTTCTGTGAACCCTCATGGAACAGATGACTCTAGTTGCATACTGACATTTTTCTCATCCAAATACAAAAACACAAACCCATTGCCTTAGGGTCAATTACAACTCTCAGCAACACTATGGGACAGGAAAGAATTGCCCCTTAAAGTTTCTGAAACAATATATATTCTTGGCTTCCGTATAGCAGCAGCTGGTGGACTGAAACACCCAATTTTTCAGTTAACAGCTAAATGCTTAACTCACAGCACAACCATGGACCTCAAGTCACCCTCAGCAGCTGCAATTGTAAAGTTCAGCAGCTCTCACTTCATGTCTGCTTTTCTCCAGTAACTGAACTCTGTAATCCAAGGACCACCTCATAACCTTAGATGGAAAAGACCTTTATGTCTCCAGGCTAAAACAGTGCATGTGAATGCCCCCCAACTAGCAGAAGTAAACCCGCCATGCTCATGGCCACTGGCAAGAAGCTTCCAGAATTCTTGCAGCATGAGATTCCTTCCTCCCACAGCCCCCTATTCTTTTCCTTTAGAGTCACCACTGCACAGCCTGGATCTGCTTTGTTCTCTTGTGACTACCTTTCCAGGCGTACCTCCGAATTCATTTCTGCTCTTCTCAGGGACTACAAATCCTCTGTAATGAGTCACCATCTGCAGATTTCATTTTTATGCGGTTCCCCTCCCCCTGCAGATTGGTAATAAAATTATTAAACAGGACTAAACCCAGTGCTGACCCCTGCTGCACCCTGCTAGACAACTCCCCTGGGATTGACTGCCTTTTATCACAGCCCTTTTCTTCTTTCAGTTGTTTGGCCAATTTCTACTCCTCTCCCCCTGTTCACAGCCAAGTCAATCTGAACTGATTTGGAAAGGAAAAATGTCTAGAGGTAGCCCAAGCTTTTCCAGTTAAACTCTAAATCAAAATTTATAGGAAGTCTGAAGTCTTTTTTCTATACAGCAGGAAACAATTTTGCCAAAAACTAAACTACAGAGCCAATTTCTTTCCTTTCCACAACAGGATATTAACTATCAGCAGATTTTAATGTCATCTGGAGAGTTAACTTTTATTTTCAACAGGTATTTTTTTAGACTATTGTGTTCATGCACATAAATAGTAAATATTTCACTTGTTTCTTTTGTTTATCACAAATTAGTCTTGACACCTTTTTGGGCTTCGGTTTCCTCAGCTGTAAATAAAGCAGACTTGCTAGTCTATGTTTATTACAAAGTCCAAGGAAGTCTTTGTTAGAGCTAGAGAGATTGTTTATCACTGAGAAGTGCTTTTGTCTTTTGACAAATAAAGTCCCCTGGTTTGTGGATCCTGCTAAAACACAAGCTGGGAGATCCATTGCCTTTGTATTCTGCCACTTCCAGAAGTCTTAGAAGAAAAAGAGCAGCGTCTTCTCACTCCCATGCTGGTTGCATCCTGAGGGTGTTGGACATCCTATGGAACATAAATATGTCTGGTTTTTTGCCCTCCCAAGAATTGGGGTTCAAGAAGTCAAAAGCTCACGTGACAGCATAGAGCCATGAGAAGATCTCTTTGTCAACTCTGTTTATGTTTATCTCTCTGAGTCCTCATCAGAATAATGAGAACAGATGGAAATTTAAAAGAAAGTATAATGTAACATATAGGCCAGACCAATTTTTAATCTACACTCATAAGATATAACTTCCATCTTGCTTACCACAAGAGTGACATGCTCATTTAGTTCTGAATTTTTTTCCCTCATTCGAAATATTCACCAAACCCACTCACTGGAGGGCAGGTATGGGTAGCCTCTACCTCACTGGTATACAACAGCAACAACACTGTGATGAAATTAAAAAATAAAATGAGAAAACAGAAAAAAAATATTCATCAAGTCGTAGGTCTCCTAAAGAAAGAAACTTCATTATTTAGAGCCTTTTAAAAATATTCCAATTTTTTTTTCTTTCTTGGCCTATACTACTTTAACAGCCAGAAACACTTCCAAGTTGGGACATTTTGCTGCAATTTTTACATCACAACTGAACAAAGAAGCATAAGATATCCACATTTATTTGTTTTTAGCTACTAGTAGATATACCAAAAGCCAAAAGGATTGTATAGTTCACAGGATATATTTTCTTTCTTTTTCATTATAAGATTACACTCTTTACAATGTATAGAAAGATACACGGTAAAGAAATTTTTAAAAATAATCCATAAATTTATACACAAACACATAATAGATGAATTTATTCTAAACACATAAGATTTGTTGTGTTGTATATTACGGAGGCACATATGTTTGTAAATCTATTTATAAAAACATAGAAATGTAATTTCAAAATGAGACTCCTAGAGCCCCACTGGCTAGAGTCTCATTGATATGGTGATGTGGGTCCCCAGCCAGGCTTTCTTTGTATCTTGGTACATCAGGTCTCAATGGCAATGGAGTGGGAGCTGTCCCTTGTCAGAGTCCCTGAAGCCCAGGTTTGTGTTTGTGTATGGGGAGAGTTAATGAGAACAGAATGGCTTTCTTTCCCTTGCTTCCCCAATCCCATCTGTTCAAACAAAAGGCTGAAAGGGAAAGAGAACTGAGACCCTGCTGGTCAAGGGGGGAGGAATAATAACACACATCCTTGGGCAACATTTCAGCACATGCAACCCCTTTATACTGTGCTAAAGCTTCTATTCAGACAAAAGAAGTCAGACCAATGTAGCTTCCATTTAAAAGACATAATCAGTAGTTTTTTAAAAAAATGCATTAGGCTCAAAGGTTAGTCTCCCTCCCCACCCCCTATGATTATATTTGTAAGTTCAGATTCAAAAAATGAAATTATGGAAAGGGGGGGAAGAGTAATTTGGTTGTAGTAAAATCTGCTGAGTAACTCACCTGTGTAGTGAGTTACAGAAGACCAATTTTTGAAGTTCAAGATCCCAGCAATTAGCATTCTAACAAAATGAATTTTTAAAAAGTCACTTCCTTCTCTTTCTGAGAAGAGTCCATGAAAATAATTGTCGTTTCCAGTGACAGACAAGAAAACTCATTGCCCTTCTTTGTTCGGGTCAATGACTTTTCCACCAAAACAAGGCCAGGACTGTTTGGAAGGTCAAGACGACTTTTCGCCTCTGCAGTCCATGGCGGTTGACTGGAGAGAGTTAGCCCCTGGATCCTAAGGAGACTTCCTTAAAGGGTTATTTTTTGCAGACGCTTTGATATATGCTATTGTTCATGAAGGCAGGAAAAAAGATTTCCTGAGTAGTATTTTAATGGCCTAGTAATAAGAAGCTGTGCTGCAATCCAAAGGCATGCAGTTTGGATCCACCAGCTTCTCCATGGAAGGATAGAAAATCATCTCCCATGTAATTAACTGCCTCAGAAAAATCTTCCAGAGGGTCAGCAATGGGTCAATTTTGATTCAAAGGTACACAACAACAACAAAGAAAGAAATTAAGAGGGGATACTCTTACTATAGAGGGAAAATTGAATTTGCCACCAAACTGGTAATTTCTTTTGTCTGTATAAGCTATGTGTTTTAATGAATCAGTTATTCCAAAGCTGTGTTGCCATCACATTGGTACAAATCATACTCTTTTTTTTGTTTTCAAAAGTGCACAAAATGAATTCCACCTAGTTGGTAGGAGTTAACTCTAATGTTCTCACTCCTGTGGAAGGGAAAACAATGAAATGATTCAAAAATTAAGATTGCCAAGGAGTTCCAGTGCTTCTTGCTGTTATGTGCCATCAAGTTGACTACAACTCATAGTGACCCTATAAAAAGTAGCTCTGAACCCTGTTCTATCCTGAGCTGATCTCATTGTCTCTGACAAACCTGCCCTCATCAATCCAGTTATTGTGTCAATTCATCTCATCTGGGATCTTCTTTGTCTGCATTGTCCCTCAACCCTTCCAAACATGGTATCCTTCTCCCAAGACTGGTCCCTCTGGGCGACATGCCCAAAGTATGTGGAACAAAGTCTCAAAATCCTTGCATCCAAGGAGCAACTTGGTTTCACCCTCTCCGGGACAGGCCTATTAGTTCTCTTGGAAGTCCATGTTATGTTCAATACTCTTCTCTAGCACCACTACTCAAAGACATCAATTTTTCTTTTGTCATCCTTGGTCATTGTCTAGCTTTCTGATGCATAGCAAGTAATTGCAAAGACCATGGCCTGGATCAGGCCCAACTTAGTCTCCAGACTGACATCCTTGCTCTTCAGCACTCTAGAAAGGTCCCTGACAGCAAATTTTTCCAAATGCAATTAGTCTTTAGGTCACTTTAGGTCATTTTGAGGGGAGGGAGAAGGCCATAGTTTCAAAACATTTTCCAAAGAGTAAAAAAGATAAAAGGGAGAAATAGAAAGCAAAGAGAAACCTTAAGAAATATTGCTTCTACAGGGACTAGACAAGGATGTTTACTGTTACCACTTATATTCAATATTTTACTGGAAGTGCTTTCCAGGGAAATACGACAAGAGAAGAAAATAAAAGGCATCCAGATCGGCAAAGAGATAGTTAAACCATTGCTATATGCAGATAATATGATAGTGTACACAGAAAACTCCAAGGACCAAACAAAAAACAAAATAAAACAAAACAGACCTGTTAGAGCTGTTCTTGTTTACCAGTGAGTCTGAACCAAGCCATAGCAGACACTCCAGTGGGTTTTCAGAGGTAGTTAATCGCATGGGAGGAGATTGCCCATCCTTCGCCTGCCAAACACCTGTGATGGCCTCGAACCTGGTGGTGGCCTTGAACCACGTGCCTTCAGGATTGCCACACAGTTTCTTGCCACAAGGCCACCAGAGCTCTCCTTGTTAGTGCTAGCAGACTAATTTAGTAGAGTGGCAGGATATAATATTAATATCCAAAACCAGTGGGATTCCTCTACAGTAACAATAAGAGCTCAGAGAAAGAAAGCAATATCATTTACAACCAACCAAAGATCGAGATACTTCGGAATGAACCTAACTAGAAACACAAAAGACCTGTACAATAAATGGAAAAATGTGCCCTATTCATAGATAGGCAGGCTCAATATTGGGAAAATGACAATCCTACCAAAAGCAATCTACATGTTCAATGCAGTCCCAATCCAGATACCAAATTCATTTTTCAAGAAGATCGAAAGGAAAACTGTCAAGTTTATTTGGAGAGGAAAGAGATCCCAAGTTAGGAAAGCACTTGTGAAAAACAAAAATTAAGTGAGAGGCATTGCACTCCTTGACCTTAAAACTTACTACACAGTGGTAGTAACTAAAACAGCATGATGCTGGTACAATGACAGGCTCAGAGACCTATGGAACAGAACTAAGAACCCAGAAATAGACCCGGCTATCTCTAGTCAACTGATATTTGTACAGGAGATCAAAGCTATCAAATGGGGAAATGACAACCTCTTCAACAAATGGTGCTGGCAAAACTGGACTGCTACCTGCAGAAAGCTGAAACTGGATCCACATTTCAAACCATACACAAAAATCAACTCAAGGTGGATCAGAGACCTGGAAGTAAAGCCTGAAACCATAAAGTTCATAAGAGATAAACTGGGACCAAGCTTAGACAACCTACTCTGTGGTATAAACAGACCACCAAATACAGCCAGAAATGAATAATCTGAAGAGAAAAAAAAAACTGATGAATGGGACCTTCTAAAGATAAATCCCTGTACACATCAAAAACATTTTCCAACAGAGTGAAAAGAAAACCTACTGACTGGGAAAAACATTTGGCAATACCATTTCAGACAAAAGTCTCATATCAAAAGTTGACAGAATCCTGCAGGGCCTCCACAAGAAAAAGACTGATAACACAATTACAAAATGGGCAAAAGACATGCAAAGCATTTTCAGAGAGGAAGATATCCAACAGAGGAAGATGGCCAACAGACACATGAAAAAATGCTACAAATCATTGGCAATAAGAAAGATGCAAATCAAAACCACAATGAGGTATCTTACCCCAGGAGCAGTGCACAGTTAAACAGGACAGTAAGTAATAAGTGTTGGAGAGGATGTGGTGAGATAGGAACTCTTATATATTGTTGATGGGATTGTAAAATGGTACAACCACCCAGAAGGCAGGTTTGTGTTTCCTCAGAAAGTTGAACATAGAAATTCCATATAACTCAGCTATTCCACTACTTGGAATATACCCCAAGAAAATGAGTATTGAGGCACAAATGGAGAATTGAACACCAATGTTCATAGGAGCATTATTCACCATTGCAAGAACATGAAAACATCCCAAATGTCCAACCACAATCGAATGGATTGAGAAATTATGGTACATTCACATGATGGGATATTAGGCAACACGTAGGAGCAATTATTTTGTAAATTACTACTTGGGAGGGACTAGAGAGCATTATGCTGCATGAACTAACTCAGTCCTATAAGGACTAATACTGTATAAGACCATTATTGTTGAAAGAGTATGAGGAGCCAAGCAGGCAGGAAAGGTGAGAGCAGAGGACCAAGGATGGGCCGGGGGTGGGGGGGGAGGTGTTAATCATAGGGTCACACAATTTGATGGGTGGAGGGAAGGGAAGGTGAAAGAAACAGGAAAGATCCAGTAGGAACAGCAGTGTATATAAACTTTATAGATAAACTAGTGGAAAATAAAATTTTAAAAGTCTCATCTTAGATGTCCTGGGAAATGTAAAAGCCCAAAGACATTAGGAAGAAAGAGATGTTCTCTGGAGAAGGTGACTGATTCCTGCTCCAGATGTTCATCCAAAAGAAGCATCATGGTGCTTCGACAGGACAGAAGACAGTTGCCCCACAACTGCCAAGGTTGTACTCTCAATGGGGGGAAAAAATTGGTACCTCTTTTCTTTCCTAGAACAACTCATAGGTTCAAACCATTGATCTTTCTGTTAGCAGTCAAGTACTAAACCACTGTGCCACCTCAAAGGTCCATCAAAAGAAGCTACCTAAAGAGGAACCAGGCTTAAAACCCAAGAATACTTTGTCTCTGAAAAAGGAACACATTTCCTGAAGGAGCCCTTGGGGTTTAATAAAGCAAAAAGTTTAGCAGATCTTGATCACCTTGGTTGCAATAATTTTTCATAAATGTTAATTTTCATTGTGTAGTCAATGCTCAATTATGCATGCAAACAGAAGGGAAAGCAGGGAGGAAGCAGTTCCAAGCAGTGATTGATCAAAGCTGTATTTATATTGGGCTTTCACCTGCATCGTATTATTCTTCTTTTGCAATGGATTTCTTTCCTCATTATTTATTTTTGGCTCAGGCTAATTTTAAAATGGGTTTGTATTCCCCAGGTACACTGGTCAGTGTCAGCCCAGAATGAAAAACACCCCCTCCCAATAATCCACAGAGAGTGTAATCCACAACATTAATAACTAGCAAGCGGAATGCATTTGTCTATGCCATTTCCCTCTTCTATCCCTTAAGGAAAATAGGACCATAAATATCCCTACTTTGTAAAATAGATGAGTTTTTAAAGGTTTGGCTGAAAAAAAATAATTTCTGCTAAGATAATTCTATTTTTTTCCATGAATGTCTCTCTCAAAGCTAAAGTTGTATTACCATGTGAAGAATCTTGCTCTAGGGTATAATTGGAAACACACTTAGAAGATAATAAAACTGTGAAGACCATACATTTTAGGGGAAGGTGATTATGGCTAATTGTTGAATAATCTTTATTAAACTGTTCACATTTACAAAACACAAATACACATAGCTAGGGCAGACTCCTTACGTATGACTCCCTGATTCATACTCAACCCGACAGTTTCAGCTAACTTGGAAGAATACTTTCTCTTTGTTGCTTCCAACATTCTATATTAGGTTATCAGACAGGTAAATTGGGCCCCTTCTCTCTGACAAGATGTATACATGTTTGAATGAAGACAGTGGTAGTTCAGTGTTAACATTCTCCTGACCATTGCATCTCAAATGAAGTCACCATTTACCTGTTAGCAGAGGCTTGCATATTTCTATGAAGCAGAATAGGTTTGGGCTATGTTCCCAAATAAAGATGAACTAAAAAGAAAAGTCTGGAAATACTGTTCTCAAAATCAGTTATTGAAACGCCTGTGGATCACAAAGACCCAATCCACGGCCAGTCACAGGGATGTTTCAGGGCTGAATAGCATTTTATTCCTTTGTGCATGAGGTCACACTGAGTCAGGGATTGAATCTATATTGTTGTTGTTGATTGCCTTCAAGTTGACTCACAGTGACCCTATGAACAAAAGGCCTGAGGCCTTTCTATAACTATTGACATTTATCAATGTTCATAGGGTTTCTAGAGGCATGTTGTTTACGAAGTGGATGCCTCTCCTCCTTCCAAACCTGTCCTAAACGGGGAGCTCCAACAAACACTGTCCACTATGGGTAACCATTATGGCATTTGACATCGCAATGGCACAAGGTTCAGCATCACAGCAACCCCAGGTTACCTCAGTACAGCATATTGACTTAAGAGTGGTATACCACTAAGAAGAATGTTCCCCCAAAATATAATAACAACCAACTTTAAATACAAACATCCTCCCCAAGGTCTTGTTGACTCTAAACAGGTGACTTAAATAAAAAACAACCAATATAGTATGTTATTGTTATGTGCCATTGAGTCACCTGCAATGTATATCAACCCTATGTACAGCAGCTCTGAACCCTTCCCTGTCCTGAGTCAGTCTCACTAATTGTGACACACCAACCCCCATTGCCCTAGATACTGTATCAATCCATCCCATCCTGGGTCTTCCTCTCCTGCACCGTCCATCCACTCTTCTGAGCATGATGTCCTTCTCCAAGGATCGATCTCTTCCATCCAGGTGCCCAAAGAAAGTGAGGCAGAGCTTTAAAATCCTAGTCTCCAAGGAAAGACTTGGTTTCACCCTTTCCAAGACAGATCTATTTGTTTTCTTGGCAGTCCGTGGTATGGTCTTCAGCACACAACTAAAAAACATCTGTTCTTCTGTCATCCTTAGTCATTGTCCAACTTTCTGAAGCATAACATGTAATTGAGAAGAACATGGCCTGGGTTAGGTGCACCTTTGTATATAGACTGACATCGTTGCTCTTCAGCATTCCGGAGAGGTCCATAATAGCAGATTTTCCCAATGCAATTTGTCTTTTGATTTTCTGATTGCTGGTACCAAAAGTGTTGATTATGAATCTAAGCAAGCTATAATTGCTAACAATCTCTATCTATTCTGCATCTATTACGGTGCTGCCAATAGGTCCAGTGGTGAGAATCTTTGTTTTCTTGATGTTGAGCTTCAATCCATATTGAAGACTACAGTCCCTTACCTTCTGCAGGAAGTGCTTCAGGTCTTCTTCAGTTTCAGCAAGGAAAGTTGTGTCATCTGCGTATTGTAGATTGTTAATGAGTCTTCCTCCAATCTTGATGCCACACTCCTCCTCATAAAGCCCTGATTCCTGAATAATATGTTCTGCATACAAATTGAAAAGGTATTGGGACAGAAAGCATCCCTGACACACTCCTTTCCTGATTTTGAACCATGCTCTGTTCTGAGGACTTCTTCTTGGTCCAAGTATAGGTTCTGTATAAGCACAATCAATTGTTCTGGGATTCCCATTTTCCTCGAGGTTAGCCACAACTTGTTGTGATCCACACAATCAAATGCCTTTGCATAGTCAATGAAACACAGATAGACATTCTTCTGGAACTCTGTGCTTTCTGCCAAGATCCGTCTAACATTGGCAATAATGTCCCTAGTGCCATGACCTCTTCTAAACCCAACTTGCATTTCTGGTAATTCTCTGTCAATATACTATTCCAGTAATTTCTGGATGATCTTCAGCAGGAGTTTCTGAGTGTGTGATATTAGTGATATTGTTTGATAATTTCCACATTCTGTTGGGTCACTTTTTTTTTAATGGGAATAAATATGGATCTCTTTCAGTGAGTTGGCCAAGTAGTTGTCCTCCAGATTTCTTGGCACACCTTGGTGAGCACATGCAGGTCAGCCTCTGTTTCCTGAAATACATCAATTGGTATTCCATCAGTTCCTGGGGCTTTTTCCCCCCAAGTCATCCTGCACTTCCTCCTTCATCACTATTGCCTCTTGATCATATGATGTTTCTTGAAATTCTTCTGTGTTAGCCAATTCTTTTTGGTACAATGACTCTATACTCCTTCCATCTTCTCTTAATGCTTCTTAAATCATTCCATATGAAATGTAGTTACTGTAGTTTCACTGAGGGCTACAAACAGCCATGGAATACATGCAAAAGGACTCAGCTGCACCACTTGAAAGCAGACAAAAAAAGTCAAGATGGGTGGGACTGAAAGCAGTCTCACTTCTTGGCGCAGGCATCACCATGAAGAGACCTTGGAGAAGTTTCAGTCAAACATGAAAAGTTTCTGGTGTCTTGATAAAGTTGTTATGAGTGCAGTGAAACTCTTCCATGAGTACAAAGATGTTCCCTTGGAAACTATTCAAACTTAAGATCTATGTTATGTCTCAAATGAGTTGCCATGACCCAAGTTAACTGCTTGGAAAGCAGTTATGCGTAATGATTTATCCACCCTATGAAATCATGCTTTGCTGTATGCTTTCGTTGTCTGCTAATAAAAGCAGGGGCTCTGAAGCTGCTCAGCACCATTAGACTGAGTGAGCCACTGGTCCTCTGGAAAACTTACATTTCACTTTGCTGGTCTTCCTTTGGCTCTACTCAGGAGAAACAACACAATATTCTGCCCATAGAATCTTTAAACATTGCACCTTGTGGTTTGAATTTTTCTTTAGTTATTTCAGCTTAAGAAATGCTGAGCGAGTTTGATCCTTTTGATTTTCCAACTCCAGCTCCTTCTACTTTTCATTATAATATTTTGCCTTGTCTTCCCTTTGAAATCTCCTGTTCAGCTCCTTAACTTCTTGAATTCTTCCCTTTACTTTGGCTTCTCGGTGCTCTAGTGCAATATTCAGAGTCTCTTCTGACATCCATTTTGGTCTTTTTCTTCTTCCTTCTTGTAATTACTTTTGGCGTCTTCATGAACCATATTCTTGATATCTTCTCACAGCTTATCTGGTCTTTGTTCACCAGTGTTCAAGGCCTCAAACCTATTCCTGAGTTGATTTTTAAATTCATGGGAGATAGACTTAAGGTCAAATTTTTATTCCTGTGGATATGATTTAATCTTCTTTAGTTAGCAAACAGCAAAAAGGTAGTCTCCGAATTGTAGAGTGTTTAGAACTTTGCTTCTTCCTGAGGGAGAAATTGTGAGAAAATGCATATAGGAGATAAAGGGGGGGGGAATACTAACTTATATGAACATGCTCCAAGCATCAGGATACATGATGGAAATCATCAGTAGGAAAACTATCCATATGGCAAGAGCACTGAATTTTGAACTTGATAGCGCTGATTTTACTTGACAAAAAAAAAATCAAGGCTTCATGAATTTTGATGAGGAAAGAATGGTAAAGAAGAAAAAAATGAAGAAGAGGAAAGAGATATGATTTAGAAATTTACAAAGAAGTGATTAATTGGAGTTTTGTAATTTTAAATTAAATCAGAGGCTTCAGTTCCTTGAAAACATGGACCCAAAAGCAAGTTGATTTACTAAAATCAACAGGCAGATTCAGGAAGCAAAGAGATGTTGCAACAAAATATATGAAGGGGGAAAGACCATATGTGCAACTCTAACTAATTTTGTTTAGAAAAGCCATCGTCAAAAACAACTAGGAGATATCTCACCCCAGTAAGAGTAGCAAAATTCAACAGAGCTGCAAACAACAAAAAATGGCAAGGTTGTGGAGAAACAGGGACTCTTATTCACTATTGGTGGGTGTGTAAAATGGTGCAACTGCTATGGAAAGCAGTATGGTGCTTTCTCAAAAGGTTGAAAATAGAAATACCATTTGACCCAGCAATTCCACTACTGGGAATATACCCTTAAGAAACCAGAACTGCCACTCAAGCAGGTATATGCACACTCATGTTTAATGATGCTTTGTTCACAATATCAAAGAGTTAGAAACAGCCCAAGTGCCCAGAAACAAACGAATGAATAGAGAAGCTGTGGTATATTCACCCAATGGAATACTATGCTGCATTGAAAAGCAAGGAACTCATGAACTATTATAGAAAATGGGAGACCCTGGAGGACATTATGTTGAGTGAAATATCTCAGTCACAAAAGGACAAATACTGCATAATGCCACTGTTGTAAAACGGGACTGACATCTGGGTTGGGGGGAACATAAGAAAAGAGGGTATAAATAATGTATACTGCATTGAAACAGATGAGGGAGAGAATCGTTTAAAAGGAATACGTGATTAGGTATTATTTTCATGACAAGATTCCAGAAAAAGAAACACATAGTAAAGTAGACTGTGAACTTGGGGGTGGGGGTGGGGATTGTGTAACAATGAGAGAATTTTTTTTTCTTTTCAAAGATAAAAATAAAAACTGGGGGGGGACAGGGAGGAAAATATGCAACAATGAATGAATGGGAAAAAATTAAATGGGAAGAATATGCTGTAAAAATATATATGTTGCATTAAAAAAACCTTAAAATAAAAAAATTTTTAAAAAGTCAGTATTGATACAAACTTAAAAAAAAAAAAGAAAAGCCATCATCATTCCCAGGAATAATCCGTGTGATCTAGAACCTTCTAGATTAAAGTCCTTAAAGTGGCAAAGCATCACTGCAGTCTAATTTTTATTATTAAATTTTGTTATTATTTGTGTCTCATGTATGTATATATACATTTATTATATATGTACATGTTACAGATTGAATAGTGTCTCTGAGGAAGATCCTAGCCTCTATGTCGGTAGTAATTCAATTTGGAAATGGGATATCTTTGTTATATTTAATCCCTTTTAAATCTCAAAAGAGACTGATTCCTGATGCCCCCTACAATGATCTTATTTCCTGAACATAATAAAACAAGAAAGATCGCCAGCAAAGATGAGGAAAGGTAGTTGCCAAACAACCTACAGCTCTCCAAGGACTCAGAACACGGAAGATCCAGAAACAAGGAAACTTCCCCAAAGCTGGAACTCTTTCCCTAAAGCTAGCACTGTAAATTAAAACATCTGAACCTCCTAAAAAGATGAAAAGAATGCCCAGAAGCATTTTACTAGAAAGAAAGAGTCAACATACAGTCATTTCTGGAGGTATCACGTGACCAAGAACCAATGATATTGAAGGAAAAAGTCCAAGCTACACTGAAAATATTGGTAAAAAACTATCAATACCAGTTGAGATATTTCAATTAAGATATGCAACTCTGAAAGTATCCCTTCAGCTTTGCCAAGAAATTTGGAAGCTAGCTACCTAGCTAACCAACTCAAAGAGATATGTATTTGTGTCTATTAAAAAAAAATCAACTTACCTCCTCCTGTGAGATTTACTGCCTCTGAAAACCGGCTAGAGGGTCAGCTATGGGTCGATTCCAATTCGACAGCACACAATAACAACAATATAATAGACAATTATAAAACACTATCATTAATATTGCATGCCAAGTAAAATGAGATCATTTTAAAAAGACTGCAGGGATACATAAACAGAAATGCCAGAAATTCAAGCCAGACTCAGAAGAGGGCATGGCACATTGCCAATAGGATTTTGGCTGAAAGCAGAGAATATATAAAAGTGTGTATCCGTGATTCGTTGACTATGAAATAACGTTCGAGTATAAATATAATAAAAACTTAGGGATGGCATTGCTAAGAATGAGGATTCTTAAATTCTTAATTGTGTTCAAGCAAAACCTGTACATAAACTAAGAGGCAGTGATTTCAGTAGAATAGGGGCTATTTTGTGATTTCAGATCAAGAGAGATGTGTAGCAGGGCTGCATTCTTTTACTATATATATCCAATGTCTCAAAGGAATTGGCAGAAGAATTTAATGAAACAACATATGAGCAAGAGCCTATGGTGATGAAGGAAGAAGTTCAAGCTTCTTTGAAGGAAATAGCAAAAAAATAAGGCCCCAGGAATAGATGGTATACCAATTGACATATTTCAGCTAACAGATGTTGCCCTGGATGTGCTCACTAAATTATGTCAAGAAATCTGGAGAACAACCACTTGGGCAACTGACTGGAAGAGATCCTTATTTGTTCCCATTTCAAATAAAGGTGACCCAACAGAGTGTGGAAATTATAGAAAAATCTCATTGATTTCACATACAAGCAAGATTCTGTTGAAGATTAGCCAAAAACAACTGGAACAGCACATCAGCAGAGAACTGCCAGAAGTCCAGGCTGGGTTTAGAAGGGGTTGTGGTACTAGGAATATTGTGGCTGATGTTAGATAGATCTTGGCTGAAAGCAGGAACTACCAGAGGAATGTCTATCTGTGCTTCATTGATTATGCAAAGGCGTTTGACTGTGTGGACCATAACAAACTGTGGCTGACTCTGAGAAGAATGGGAATCCCAGAACACTTGACCGTGCTAATGCGAAACCTATATGTGAATCAAGAGGCAGTCTTCAATCCACCAGATGCTCTGCTTGAGAAGGAGGGGGCAATCTCCTCCTGTACCAGTCAGATCTGATTTGACGGTACTCGTAAAAATAATACAATAAAAATAAGGAAAAAAAAAGAGGCAGTCTTCAGAACAGAACAAGGAAACACTGCATGGTTCAAAATTGGGAAGGGCGTACAGCAGGGATGTGTCTTGTTTCCATACCTTTTCAACCTGTATGCAGAACAGATTATCTGAGAGGCTGGGCTCTATAAGGAGAAATGTGGGGTCAGGATTGGTGGAAGATCTATCAATAATCTGTGTTATGCAGACGACACAACCCTGCTTGCTGAAACTGAGGAGGACATGAAGCACCTGCTGCAGAGGGTCAAGGACTGCAGCCTTCAATATGGATTGAGGCTCAAAGTCAAGAAGACAAAGATTCTCTCTACTGGACCAATTGGCAGCATCAGAATGGATGGTGAAGAGGTTGAGATTGTTCACAGCTTTAGTCTGCTTGGCTCCACAGTCAACACTCTTGCAACCAGCAGCCAGGAAATTAAAAGACATATTGCGATGGGAAATTCTGCTGTTATGGACCTCTCTAAAGCACTGAAGAGCAACGGTGTCTCTCTGGAGACTAAAGTGCATTTGGTACAGGCCATGGTCTTTGCAATCACATGTTATGCGTCAGAGAGTTGGACAATGACTAGGGAGAACAGAAGGAGAATTGATGCCTTTGAGCTTTGGTGTTGGAGATGAGTTTTGAGGGTACCATGGACTGCCAAGAAAGCAAACAGATTCATCTTGGAGAGGGTTAAACCAGGCTGCTTCTTGGAGGCAAGGATTCTGAGGCTTCGTCTGACATACTT
>NW_006399924.1:159172-159751 GCF_000299155.1 Elephantulus edwardii | reverse complement strand
CTCTGTGATTTACAGTCTCTGAAAACCTACTGGAGGATCAGGTATGAGTTGGTTTCAGCTTGAGGGCATATAACCACATAGGAACACTAGATAGTGTATATATATTAAAACATATCTATATTTTTCTATATAATATTTCCAGTCCCTAAAGAAAAGATGAGATTTATGAAAATGATAAGAAATGAAACAAAGAAAGAAACACAAAGAATGAGGTACCCAGCTTACATCAGAAATGACTTAAAAAAGAGTCATTGAGACAAAGTCTTATGACATATTGGGGGCCACCAATGTACAGGTTTGCTCTGCAAACATGTTGAATTGGTAGGGGGAAAGGATACAACACTGATGTATACCTTTCCCAATTTTAAACCATGATCTATTCCCTTGCACTCTTTGAACAACAGTTTCTTGATTAGGTAAAGGTTTTGTTTGAGCACAGCTAAGTGTTCTGCTGTACTCCTTTCCTTTTCAATGTTAGCCATGCCTCTGCATAGTCAGTAAAACACAAATGGACATTTCTCTGGTATTCTCTGCTTTCAACCAAGATCCATCTGACATCAGCAGTGATATCTCTGGTGT
>NW_006399924.1:155087-158697 GCF_000299155.1 Elephantulus edwardii | reverse complement strand
CTATCCTCCCTAGTCATTGTCCAACTCTCTGATGCATAACAAGTGATTGCAAAAACCATGGCCTGTATCAGGCGCACCTTAGTCTCCAGAGAGACACCGCTGCTGTTGAGTACTTTAGAGAGGTCCCTAACTGCAGACTTTCCCATCGCTATACATTTGTGTTCAATAATTTCCACATTGTGTTGGATCATCCTTCCTGAGGGTGGGAAGTAATATGGATTTCTTCCTGTCAGTTGGCCACACAGCTATCCTTGAAATATTATCCTGTTGAGCGAACATTGAATGTGCCAAGTTGTGAGGTGTGAGCAGACCATTGTAATAGTAGTAGTGACTACCTCCTTTGATTTAGTTGAACTCTTCCACACAAAATAGGCAAGAGGCATTAACTGTTTCCTGCAGAGTGGAAAGTCTGAAGCCAACAACTGGAGAACAGCTTTTTGTCAGTCTCATTATAGAATGAAAGCAATTCTTCACAGGGTCGCTGTGAGTCGTACTTGACAGCACATAACAACAGCAGCCTTTTGGCTTAAAGAAAACAATTTCATATACAAATATCATTCTTTTGTTATATCATCAATGCCTAAGATAGTTCCTGAGGAAAAAAAATGAATTTACTGAGTAAAATATTTGCATGCTGCTGATGTTGATGCTAATTGCCCGAGTCAACTCTGACACCCGTCAACCTTATGTGTAACAGAAAAAAACATTATTGAGTTGAGTACCATCTTCATGACCCATCTGTGATCTCTATGTGTGAGTCCATCTCCATGAGAAATTCCCTCATTTTTAATAACTTTCTGCTTTATCTGATTCTGTTATGCCTTTTTACAACAATAAAGCAAATATTTACATTGTTAGGTATCATTGAGTTATGACCTATGGGGACGCTGTGTACAACAGAACCTTGCCTCACCTACACCACACTCATGATTGCTGCCATGCTCACACCCACTGATGCTGTCACTGTGTGGAATAATTTTGTTGAGGGTCTTTCTCTCTTTCTTTGACCCTCCACCTTCCTTAGCATGATGTATTTTTCCTCCTGAAAACATGCCCATAATTGGTGGGGTGAACTTTCACCATCCTTGCCTCTCAAGAGCACTTCGGATGGACTGTCTGTGAGACAGATCTCCTCGTTCTTTTGTAACTTTTCCAATACGCTTCTCCAACAGCACAATTCAAAGGCATTGGTTCTTCTTCATTCTTCCTTATGCATTGCCCGATATTTACATTGTTGTTGTGTACCATCAAGTCAGAACCAACTCATTGCTGACCCTCCAGCATGTTTTCAGAGATAGTAAATTGCACTGGAGAAGACTGCCCATCTTTCTCCCACAGAGAGGCTGGTGAATTCAAGCTGCATGCCTTAAAATTGGCAGCACAATTTCTTACCACTGTTGTTGATATGTGCAGTAATTATGTCAATGATGGAGACTGACTGTGTCAATCAGTTTACAAAGACTGGTACCTCCTGACAACATGTCCAAAGTATGTGAAACAAATTTTCATAATTTTTGCCCTCAAGGAGCAAGCTGGTTTCATCCTCTCTAGGTCAAACCTGATCGTTCTCTTGGCAGTCTGTGGTATGGTCAATACTCTTCTCCAGAACCCCAGCTGAAAGACATCAAGTCTTCTGTTATCCTTAGTCATTGTTCAGCTTTCAAATACATAGCAAGAAATTTCAAAGACCATGGTCTGGATCAGGTGCACCGTAGCCTCCAGACTGACATCATTGCCCTTTAGCACTTTGGGGAAGTCTCTGACAGCAGAACACGGAATGTACAAAGCATGAATTTTGTCTCACATACTTCAGGCATGTTGCTTGGAGGGGCTACTCCTTGGAAAGGGACAGAAAGGCAGAGGGTCAGCGAAGAAGAGGAAGACCTTCAGCCAGGTGGATTGACACAGTGACTGCCACAATGGATTCTAGTGTGTCAGGAAGTGTAAGGATGGCACAAGATAAGACAGAGTTCAGATCTGTTGTTCATAGGATCACTATGAGTTGTACTCGACTTGACAGCACCTAACACCACCAACCCACAAAGTCTTACTGCAAAGCACAATCTCCTTGATCTTCAGCTTAGGTATCAAGGTGGAACTGACTCATGGTACTAATCCAGCAGTTAATCACATGAGAGAATTACCCATCTACACCCCACCCTTCCCTCCATCTCCCCCACACAACAATTAATGGATTTGAACTGTGTGCCTTTGGGTTGGCAGCACAAGTCTAGAGTCAGGCTTAAAGATGCTGGATGGATCACGTGCCTGATATTCGTAACTATGGAGAACATTTCTTCCAAGACTTTTTTTATGAAAGAGGCCATAATGTGGTTGCCAGGTCCCTGCTCATGCCACATGCCTCCTCACAGCTCAGCTATTAAGTGTGAAATTCCTCAGCCCTACTAGTCAAAGAATCCATATTCATTAAAAAGCCACATGCACCAAAAACTTAATCACAAAGAAGACATTGAAGCCCCAAAGGAAAGATCACACTAACAGGCACAAGCTTCCCTTCTGTCTTAGGAGAGTAAGAGAGTGGACCCAAGTTCATTGATCCAAATGGGCTTGAAGCACTATACCGCTGTCCCCATACCCTCCTCATATCTCGTCATATGTAAAGTGTTTTTTATTTGAAGGATAGAGCACGGCTAGATTAATGGCAGGGCTAGTGACCCCTATCTGTAAAGGGCCATGGTCTCTCATAAAAATACTTAATAGAGTTCTTTCCCTTTAATTGCATGCCACAATCTTTGGGGGTCTATCCGTCTCTATGGATGCTCCAGGCACTAGCCTCCCATTGTAAGTGGTCTGCCTGAGTCTGGAATCAGCTGATGAGGCCAGGGGTCCCCAAGCAGAACACCATCTGGTCAAGGTCATGGGTGGCAGATTACCAATTAGGAAGCATGGCAGGGAAGATGTTGTGTGGCTGGGGGCCAGGAATAGATAGTGGATCAGGCGTCACTAAGGGAACTGGTGTAGGTGTTGCAACAGAATAACACACAAATCTTTGGTCTCTGGGGTTCCTGTATGAAATCTTAGGTTTGGTCACTAGGAATTTTCAGGGATAAGTAATAAAGCACATGTATTAAAAGGTGAGCATGCACTCAAAACACTGTCTCACCACTTTTAATACGCAAAAGAATCACCTGGGGATCTTATTAAAATAGTTTTTATTCAGTGGATCTGGGGTGGGGCCGTAAGTTTTGCACTTATAATAACCCAGGTGATGCCAATGTTGTGGGGCGAGGGACCATATTTCAAGTAGCAAGGTCTTGTAGCACAAAAGGAAAGAGGATTGCCATATCCTAAGGAGCAGCTGGTGAATTCTAACTACCTGCCTTTGAGGTGACAGAACAACCCCTTACCACTAAGCCACTCAAGCTTGCTTTAACGTATTTATTTGTTGTTGTTCTGTGCTGTTATAACCACACACACACACACACATACACACACACACACATACTCAGAGCTCTGGTGAATGAGTGGTGAGAGGTGAACTGCCAAGTTGAAGGCTGCTGTGAAGAATTTACTGTTATTGCCTCTGATAACCCTCTGCGGGGTCAACTATGGGTCAATCCCAAGTCGCCAGTACCTCACAACAACATAA
>NW_006399924.1:149992-154987 GCF_000299155.1 Elephantulus edwardii | reverse complement strand
TCGAATGTCTATGCTGAACAAATTATCCACAAAGATAGACTGTATGAAAAGGAATGCATCAGGATTGGAGGAAAACTCATTAACAACCTGTAATATGCAGATGACACAACCTTGTTTGCTGAAAGCAAAATAGACTTGAAGCACTTACTGATGAAGGACAAAGCCTACATACATCCTTCACTAAGGATTATACTTCAACATAAGCAAAATACAAATTCTCATAACTGGACCAATAAACAATAGCATGGTAAATGGAGGAAAGCTTGAAGCTTTCAAAGGTTTACTTTTACTTGGGTACATATTTAACACTCATAGAGGCAGCAGTCAAGAAATTAATAGGTGTTTTGCACTGAACAAATTTTCTCAAAGGATTCCCTTGAAGGGGAAAAAACAATGATGGTGTTTTTTAGGGGTAAGGTGCACTTAACCCAAGTCATGGTATTTTCAGTTGACTTGTATACATGTTATAGCTAGACAATGAGTCAAGAACACTAAAGAAGAATTTATGTCTTTGAATTATAATATTGGTGAAAAATACTAAATAGGCTTTGGGCTACAAGAAGAATGAACCAGTATCTCTTAGAAGAAGGACAGCCAGAATTTTCTTTGTAAGTGACGTTGGCAAGCCTTTGTCTCATGTATTTTAGTCATATTGTCAAAAAGGACTAGTCTCTGGGAAAGACATAATGTTCTTAAAGCAGGCTTTTAAAGTAAAGCTGCAGTGTAAAAGAAGTATACTTTCAATGAAATAAATAGTAACTACAATAATGAGTTTAACATAGACAATTATTTTGTGGATAATACAGGCTTTCTATGAGCCAGAACTAACTTGACAGCCCCTAAAAACAACAGCATACTCTCTGAAACTATAAAAAGAAATAAATTAATCAATATCTGTCTACTAAGTATATTCTTTTCTGGTACTTTTTCACAGCAAGCAGTACTAAATTACTAAAGCAGAACTTGGTACTGAAATAGTGGGATGCTGCACTAACAAATACCTATAATGTAAGAAGGAGTTTTAGAATTGAGGAATGTTTTAGAATTGAGGACTTTTAACATGCTTAATAGGGAGCACTTGCTATACATCTGAGAGCTGAACAATGAATAAGGATGACAGAAGAATGCACGCCTTTGAGTTGTGGTGTTGGAGAAGAACACTGACTATCCCATGACAGAAAGTACAAACACATATGTCTCAGAGAAAGTACAGCCGGAGTGCTCCTTAGAGACGCTAAGAGATGGCGAAGCTTTACCTCACATACTTTGGGTATGCGGTTAGGAGAGGCCCTTGGAAAGGGACATCATGCTTAGAAAGGTGGAGCGTCAGTGAAAGAGAGGAAGCCCCTCAATGAGATAGATTGACACAGTGACTGCAGCAATGGACTTTAGTCTATCAGAGTTGATGAGGACAGAATAGGATAGGACAGGGCTCAGGTCTGCTGTTCATAAGTAACTGTGAGTCACACACAACTCGAAGGCACCTAACTTTAGGGAGGCCTGGTGGTGGAGCCCATAGTACGCTATGCTGCTAACTCAAAGACCATTCCTCTTTGGTGATTCGAAACCTCCAACCATTCTGTAGGAAAAAGATAGGCAATCTCTGCCCATGACATTCACAGCTTCAAAAGCTGAATGGATGATCAACTATGAGTTGGTTCTGATACAATATCACTGAGTTTATTACTTTTTTAAGAGCAAAAACTTGAAGAGACTATAGAATTATGATTATCAAAAGTGATTTTTATGAAGGCTCTAAAGGAAATGAGACCTAAAGAGAAGTTTCTCTCATCTAAGGAAAAACGTTTGATATAAACAAAAGAATGAAGCTAGAAATCTGGACATCAAATGTGCTTCTGGTGAGATGGTAAAAGAAAATGAAGAATATACAATTGGACAATGAAAGGAAGGCAATGCTTATTGTGCAGTGGGAAAGAATTGCCTTGATTATTTTCAAATATTTGGTAAAAGACTTTTTTTTAACTGACAATTTAGATTTTATTATAATTCTTTAAATTTTATTCTAAGTATTCTCTAAACAATTTTTTTTTGTAAGACTTTTTAAGAGATGAACTTGTGTCACTATCTGAAGAGATTTCTAAGCAAGATTTTAAAGGGATCATGTGGGGGTTTTTGCTACTTACAGTGAAAGAGGGAGCTCTGGTGGCCTAGTGGCCAGAAGCTGCACTGCAATATCAAAGACATGTGGTTTGAATCCACCAGCTGCTCACTGGGAGAATGATAGGTAATCTCCACCTGAGCAATTTACTGCCTCTGATCCGTTCCAACTCAACAACAACACAGCATCATAGTAAAATGCAAGGGGAAAGAAACAGACTTAGGAATGAACTGTGCAAAATAAAAAAAAAAGAAGATTTTAGAAAACTCTGTTGTACAAACTAAAGACATATAACTGAGAATCTTTACCAAGGATGTGTCAAAGATATCCTGTGAGTCATGAATCTAACCAACTACTGCAGAGGGAAACTCGTTAGCTTAGATTAAGTGGGCAGAGGAAGAGTAAAAGGAAAGACTAATGTTAGACTCCTGGAATTCTACAGAAAATTCTACAAAAAAGAAAAGTCACCTCCACAGAGCAACTCAGAGGATCAGCAGAACAATAAAGAAAGCATGGGAAGCAGAGCCTTCTGGGTTTCAAAGGATGAGGTCACCATCCCCAGATCTTAAAAGGTGGGGCCACATTTCAGAGTTTAATTTGTACCAACTCTCTTCTGGATGATAGAACTTTCTTAAGGTGTTCCAGAAAGGTGGAGCTGACAGTCAAAGAAAAGAAGACATGGGACTTCATGAAGATTAAATTCCTGTACACATAAAAAACTTTTTCCAGCAGGATTAAAACAAAACCTACTGACTGGGAAAAAAACATTTGGCAATACATGTCAGACAAGGGTACCGAACAAAACTTTATAAAGTACTACAGGACTTCCCAAAGAAAAAGACCAATAACCCAATTACAAAATGAACAAAAGACATGGAAAGACTTTTCAAAGAAGAAGACATTCAAGTGGCCAATAGACAGACACATGAAGAAATTTCAAAATCACAGGCAGTAGGAGATGCAAATCAAAACCACAGTGAGATACCATCTCATCCCGGTAGCAGTGGCAATAAATGTTGGAGAGGATGCAGAGAAATAGGAACTCTCATACACTGTTGGTGGGATTGTAAAATGGAACAATCACTCTGGAAGGCAGTTTGACATTGCTAGAAATATACCCCCTCTTTTCTGGTTGCTGCGGTGCTAGGAACCATGAGGAGCAAAGTCTCTCATGACACCCTCTACGAGGTGGTGCAGGAAGTCCTGCATGGAAACCAGCGCACACGCAGAAAGTTTTTGGAGACGGTAGAACTGCAGATCAGGTTGAAGAACTGTGACCCTCGGAAGGACAAGCGCTTCTCGGGGACCCTCAGGCTTAAGTCCACCCCACGCCCCAAGTTCTCAGTGTGTGTTCTTGGGGATCAGCAGCACTGTGATGAAGCTAAGGCTGTGGATATCACCCACATGGGCATCGAAGCACTGAAATAACTCAACAAGAATAAGAAACTGGTCAAAAAGCTGGCCCAGAAGTATGATGCCTTTTTGGCCTCTGAATCCCTGATCAAGCAGATCCCGAGAATTCTAGGTCCAGGGCTAAATAAGGCTGGCAATTTCCCTTCTCTGCTGATCTGCGATGAGAACGTGGTGGCAAAAGTAGACGGGGTGAAGTCCACCATCAAATTCCAGATGAAAAATGTCCCGTGTCTGGCAGTGGCTGTTGGCCATGTGAAGATGACAGATGATGAACTTGTTTATAACATCTACCTGGCTGTCAACTTTCTGGTTTCACTGCTAAAGAAGAAATGGCAGAATGTTCGAGCTTTGTACATCAAGAGCACCATGGGCAAGCCCCAGCATCTGTACTAAGATACAGCTCAATAAATCTTACTGTTAATGGAAGAAAGAAAGAAAGAAAGAAAGAAAGAAAGAAAGAAAGAAAGAAAGAAAGAAAGAAAGAAAGAAAGAAAGAAAGGAAGGAAGGAAGGAAGGAAGGAAGAAAGGAAGGAAGGAAGGAAGGAAGGAAGGAAGGAAGGAAGGAAGGGAGGGAAAGAAAGAAACCCTGAGGAAATTAAAACTAAGAGAGAAATGGAAATTTGTACAGCAATGTTCATAGTAGCATTATTCACAATCACAAGAACATGGAAAAGAGCCCAAATGTCCATCAACAAACAAATGGATTGAGAAAGTATGGAACATCCACTTCATGGAATATGATGCAGCACTCAGGAACAACAATTTCGAAAATTACTACATAACTTGGGAGAAACTAGAAAGAATTATGCTGAGTGAACTAAGTCTCTCAAAAAAAAATACTGCATAAAACTATTATTGCAGAAATAGAAAGATAATTAGTAAAACATGTCTGAGAATCCCAGAGGGGTAGCAGAGGTGTGAGGATGGGTGGGGCGGGGAATCATATGGTCACACAATTTTGTAGGCAGAGAGAGGAGGAGTAAAGGAAATGGGAAAGGTCTGGTGGGAATCTGGAATGATGGAAATAGTGGGCATAGTTGAGTGGTGATTCATTTTATAAAACATAATGAATGGAGGGGGTATCCCATAATTATTGTATAAAACACAATGTGAATGAAGGATAATGTGACAATATTAACTTGGTAAGCATATGATATAAAATAATTTTTAAAAGTTGCCAAAGAAATGAGCAAAGAAAAAAAAATGCTAAAGAGACAAAGACGCCATGCCCAAGAAGCCAAAGACCAGGGCCTGAAAGTATTGAGGGGATAAAGTAGACAGTTACATGGACTAGGAGAATGGGACGTCCAAAGCTGAAGAAGGAAGAGAAAACTGAAGCCCAGAACCCAGGGGCCTCCATCCAGATTCCAGAAGTGTGACCAATGCCTAGGTGGGCAGGTAGGGCCATTGCCCACACAGTTACAGAGACTAGGGAATTAATTTCAACACTTGAAAGCTAATAT
>NW_006399924.1:132679-141562 GCF_000299155.1 Elephantulus edwardii | reverse complement strand
AGTTAATTGAACACAGGAGAAGACTGCCTGTCTTTCTCCCATGAAACAGCTGGTGCATCTGAACCATGTATCTTTGCTTTGGGAGTGCAATATATAGATAGAGATAAACACATACACATATACACATACATACACATATATGCATATATATACACACACATACACACATATCCATATTCCTGTGTTGCTGCTATTGATTGCCATTGAGTCAAGTACGACTCATAGTGATTCTAAGAACAAAAGATCTAATGCCTTTCCATAGCTATCGTTATTTCTCCAAGTTCATAGAGTTTCCATAGACATGTGGTTTAGAAAGTGGATGCCACTTCTGCTTCCAAACTGGTTTTACAATTGGGAGTTCCATTAAACCCTGTTCACATTGGGAGACCATTATGGTATTTGATACTCTAGTGGCACAAGGTTCAGTAACAGAGCAAACCCAGATTAGCTCAGTATAGCAAATTGACAGAAGAATTGATGTGTGTAGTAGAAGAATGCTCCTCCAAATATAACAACATTAGTCTCACTTAGCAGTGGTTGAGTGTCGACAAGTCAAATACAACTCATAGTGACCCTATGAACAAAAGACCTGAACTCTGTTCTAGAATTAACATTATTTCTGTATTATTATAGAGTTTATAGAGTTTCCAGAGGCATCTGATTTAGGAAGTGGATTCCACTCCTGCTTCCAAACCTGAATCAATCTGAAAGCTCCTCCAAACACTGTCCATGATAGACAACCATTATGGCATTTAACACAACTGTGTCACAGTGTTCAGCATCACAGCAACTCCAAGTTATGCAGTACAGCAAATAGACAAAGAACTGCTGTACCACTTAAAAAATGTTCATTTTAAAATTAATAACTTTGGCCCGAGGGCCACAGGACTGAGGGACCTATGGAATTTTAAAGACATACCACACCCTTTAGAAGGCCTCCACCCTTTGATCCTTGTTGGCCAAAAGGGACCAAAGGCCAACTGACACTCGCTTGTGGAGGAAAAACGCAAATCAAACACAACCCAAAACTTTCCTTACGTGGACCCCATCAAAATGGGAGAAACCAGTTTCCAGAGTGGAACCACTGCACAGGAGCTTCCAGGCCAGCTGCAGATCCAACACCTCACTACAGAATTTTAAAGACACACCCTTTAGCAGGCCTCTACCCTTCGTCTTACACACACACACACACACACACATACACACATCCCGCAATGGTAAGAACTTGCCCTACAATTCCAATTTACATATTGTTTGAATCTACCAGCTGCTCCACAGAAGGATGGGAAATCTCCTTCTGTGCAATTAACTGCCTCTGAAAACCCACTAGAGGCTCAGCTATGGGTCAGGTCCAACTCAAAAGTACTCACTGATAACAATATACATACATATATACACATATATATGTGTGTGTATATATAATATATATGTGTGTGTATATAGTGTGTGTGTGTGTCCTCTTCTGTTCAGTATGGCATCAGGATCGGAAGGAGACTCATCATTAACCTGTGTTATGCAGATGACACAATCTTGCTTGGTGAAAGTGAGGAGAACTTGAAGCACTTGTTGCAGAACATCAAGAAATGGAGTCTTCAATAAGCCTCTCAATATCAAGAAAACAAAAATTCTTACCAGTGGACCAATAATCAACATCATGATGTTGTGCATTTTATGTGCCGTCAAGTCTCTTGTGACTCATAGAGACTCTATGTACAACAGCCCTATACCCTGCTCTATCCTATGCCAATCTCATTGTCTCTGACACAACCTACCCTCATTACCCCAAGTCATTGAATCAATCCATCTCATCCTGGTTCTTCTTGTGCTGCTCCTCCACCCTGCCAAGCATAACATCCCTCTCCAAGGACTGGTCAATTCTTGCAACATGTCCATAGTATGTCAAACAAAGCTTCAGAATCCTTGCCTCCAAGTAACAGCCTGATTTCACCCTCTCTAGGACAAACATGTTTGTTCTCCTAGCAGTCCCTGGTATATTCAATACTCTTCTCCAAGACCAGAGCTCAAAGGCATCAATTCTCCTTCTATCATCCTTAGTCATTGTCCAGCTTTCTGACGTATAGCAAGTAATTACAAAGACCATGGCCTAGATTGGGCTCACCTTAATTTACAGACCAACATCATTGCTCTTCGGTACTTTGGAGATATCTCTAACAGCAGACTTTCCCAATGCAATTCATCTTTTGATTTCCTGACTACTTTTACCAAGAGTGTTGGTTGTGGAGCCAAACAAACTGAGCTGTTAACAATCTCAGTCTCTTCATCAACAATCATGATGCTACCAATTGGCCCAGTGGTGAGAATATTTGTTTTCTTGATGTTGAGTTTCAATCCACATTGAGGACTGCAATCCTTGACCTTCTGCAGCAAACTCTTCAGGTCCTCCTCAGTTTCAGCAAGCAGGGTTGTGCCATCTGCATAACGCATATTGTTGATGATGCCAGATTTCTCAACATATAGCCCAGGCTCCTGGATAATCTGTTCTGCATATAGATTGAAAAGGTATAGAAATAGGACATATCCCTGGAATACACTCTTCACAGTTTTGAACCATGTAATGTCTCCTTGCTCTGTTCTGATGATTGCCTCCTGGTCCAAGTGTAGGTTTCACATAAACAGTGTGATAAATGGAGAAAAGATTGGAATTGTCAGCAATTTCATCTTACTTGGATCCACAATTAACAGCTTTGGTATCAGTCAGGACATCAGAAGACATATGGCACTGGGCAAGTCTGCAGTTAGGGAACTCTCCAACTTATTGAGGAGTAATGATATCAGTTTGAGGACTAAGGTGCATCTGATTAAGGTCATGGTCTTTCCAATTGCTTGCTATGCATCTAAAGACCTGGGCAATGAGTAAGGATGAATTAATAATTGATGCCTTTGAGCTGTGGCATTGTAGAAAAGCACTGAATATCCATGGACAGCAAAAAAACCCAACTATGTCTTGGAAAGGGTGCAGCCAGAGTGCTCTTTGGAGGTAAAGATGAAGAGATTTTGCTTCACATACTTCTGGCATATTGTTAGGAGGGGCTATTCTTTTGAGAGGGACATGATGCTTAGAAAGATAGAGGGTCAGTAAAGTGAATTGACAGAATGACTACTGCAGTAGGCTCTAATGTATCAGGAAGTGTGAGCATGTCACAGAATAGGACAGGGTTTAGATCTCTTGTTCATAGGCTCACTATGGGTCATACTCAACTCAATGACACTTAACAACATAACTTTTTTAAAAAAAAGTATATATGTAACATGTATGAGTCAGGAAATCTTTATGCTGAGTGAAAATCTCAGTTACTAAAGGACAAAGACTGTATAATCACACTGTTATGAAATCGGAGTGACTTGGCGGCAAGGATAATAGGAAAAAAGTGGATAAATAATGAAAACTGCAGTGGAATAGGTGAAGGAAAGGACTGTCTAAAAGAAATTGGTGATTAGGCACTGCATGTATATCAATAAACAGCCTGGTAAAAGGTATGTATTACAAAGGGATGTTAGGGGAAGGGGAGGGAGGAAAATTGGCATTAATGAATGAAAATCTTTCTGTAAAATTTCACTAAAATACAAAAATTAAATAATTTTACATATATGTATATTTGTGTGTGTGTGTATGTATGTATGTATGTATGTATATATAATTAGTGGTGTGCTGTGTGCTTCTACTCTGTCACACCGGGAGGAATATGAATACTTGTCAAACCTATTGCTGTCAAATTGATCTCAACTCATAGTGATCCTGTATGTCAGAACAGAACTGCCCTGGAGGGTTGCCAAGGCTGTAATCTTCACAGAAACAGACCGTCACATCTTTCTCCCATAGAGTGATTTCTGGGTTCTAACCACTAATCTTTCCATTAGCAGCTCAGCACTTAGCCAATGCACCACCAGGGCTTATCTGTTTTGCTTTGAGAAATGTTAAATTGATCTGAAAGATCAGGTGAGATGAACCTAAACCACCCGTTATAAAGTCCTCCATCACCCTCTCCTTTGAGTGTTAACTCTCATCAGTAACCATTGAGTGCACTCCTGAAATTGTTCCTTTAACACCTCCTACCTACTCATTACATTTTATCAATTTTCTCTGCTTGACTGTGAATTCCCTCAAGGCAGGATTATGTTTCCTTCTGTCTTCAGCACCTAACTCAGTACTTAGTTACAGCTGGTACTCAATATGCAGTTATTGAACAGGTGTATCCTTCCCTTAACATCTCTGAGATCAGGAGACGCTTGCCATAGATTAGTTCAAATCCTAGTAAAATCATCATGGATGTTCTTTCCCATAATTCTGCCCAGTTCTAGGCTAAGTATCTGCCTCAACAATTAAGTATTTAAAATATGACTGGCGTTCCCAAGGTCCTTGGTGTCTATATTGCCAAAGGCAAAAAGAAGAGATAATTCTGTGTGATCCATCTCCCTCGCTGAATCAGAGAAATACATCTCAGGAGCAGACATATGACCATAGCTGAAGATTCCTGAGAGTCGTGAGCAGGGACATATTTGAGATCATAATTTGCTATATGGCTGGATGATGAATAAGGATGACAGAAGCGTTGATGCCTTTGAGTTGTAGTGTTGGAGAGGAGTATTGAATATCCCATGGACTGCCAAAAAAAGCCCAAACAATTATGTCTTGGAAAAAGTGCAGAGTATGCTCCTTGAAAGCTAGGATAATGAAATTTCCTCTCACAGATTTTGAGCTATTCTTTATCTCACAGATTTTGCTATTCTTTGGAAAAGAATATCAGAATATCATGCTTGGAAGGATGGATGGTCAGGGAAAGAGAGGAAGACACTCAACTAGATGGATTGACCCTGTGTCTGCAGCAATGGGCTTAAGTGTGTCAGAAATAGTGAGGATGGACAGGGTTCAGATCATAGGGTCACTATGAGTCATAATCAAGTTGATGGCACCTAACAACAACAACAACAACATATGACTGTAAGCTCATTTGAACCCTGATAACTAATGTTCATACTAAGCCTTTTATTCCTTTTCCAAATAGTCTTTAAATTTAACATGTAACTCTTGGAAATTACCCCATAGAACAGCTCTTCCATCAGGCAGGTACTAGAGGTTCTCAGTATATTTGTGACATAAGAAGGGGAAGGACGATTTGGTTAAATATTCGTACTAAACAAGGCTTTTGGAAAATAAAAGGTTAATAACAACATTCCCAGCAGGGGGAGCCCGTGCCAGTGAAGCTGCTTAAGTTATTTTGGCATGATAACTACTAAAAGGAGATAGTTACTGGAGTCTTGAGGCCACTTTTTACAATAAATACATGATATTAAAAGGGAACAGCTAAAGTTTTATATTTCAGTTGTTGGCAGCTAAATGCTCTTCCCTTTTAATTCTATTGTTAACTTCTACACACTGATACTTCATTGCTTTCTAGATTACTACTCATAGACACCCTATGCACAACAGAACAAAACTCAACCTGGTCCTGGTCCATCCTCACAATCATTACTGTGTTTGAGATCATTGTTGCAGTCACTGTGTCATTCATCTCTTTGAAAATCTTTCTCTTTTTTCATTGACCTCTCCTACTTTACCAAGGATGATGTACTTTTCCAAGTTCCAAGTTACTCCTGGTAACACATGCAAAGTGTGTGAGACAAAATCTTGCCATTTCCACTTCTAAAGAATATTCTTACAAGATTTATTTGCTCTTGTACTAAGATGTACTTCTTACAAAATATATTTTGTTCTTGTACCTTTTGCTGGCAATCCATGGTATATTCACTATTCTTTACCAGCACTATAGCTAGAAGGCACCAATTCTTCTTCAGGGAGCTCTGATGGCCTAGTGGGAAGTAGTTGCACTGCCAACCCAAAGGCACGTGGTTCAAATCCACCAGCTGTTCTACAGGAGAAAGATGGGCAATCAACTCCCGTGGGATTTATTGCTGAAGGAGGGTCAGTTATGAGTCTGTTCCAGCCTGATGGTACACAACAACAATAATTCTTCTTCAGTCTTCTTTATTGATATTAGGCTTTTTGCATTCATATGAGGTGATTGAAAATGCCATTGCTTGATAATGTCCTTAAAATATACCTGAAAACACTGATTCTCTACTGGAAAGTCTATGCCCTCTGGAAGATGTTTAACAAAGTCTCGAGACATTTTTGGTTTTCATGAGTGGGAAATGGAATGGAGAAGCTACTGCCATCTAATGAGCTACTAGAAAGCAGAGATGAAGCTAAATGTCCTACAATAGTCCCTGGGATAATCTCCAGCAACATATAATCCCAGTCTCTTATCTTTCAGATGAATTCCTTTTGCAAGTTCCTTAGGTTCTCTTAAGTGATACAAGGACAAATACTTATGTTATTCCTTTAAAGCAAATGTCTAATATTCTACTTGTAAATTCTTCCTTATGAATCTTTCTTATGTGTATCTAACATGATTTTTAAAAAAAAACACTCCAAGAATGAAATTTATTTTTTTTTCTTACCAGACAAATCTTTTCTCCAGCCCTACCCAAATAGCCTATTCAATATTCTTTTTTGTTGCTTTCAATTTTACGTTTAACACTTTAGTGTTTTAGCAAGGAGAAACTACAAAAGTGATGATCAATTAATGAAGTGAATGGAAACATCTCATTGGCTAAAGTATTTATTTGCTATGAAATAAACCCCACATTCCCTATTTCATGATTTAGGATGGCTCCCAAGGGTCTGGTAGAAACAGTCAGTCTAGAATATCTGGGGAATCAACCGAGGCACTTTATGGGCCACTTGGATTAAAAATTCAGAGATTGGTATTTGACATGAGTGCTTTGCTGAATTTGAAACAGGAAGCTGTGTCATTGCTGAATTATTCTAAACTTTCTATCTAAAGTGGTAGAAAACATAAGTGATAGAGTTGATGAGTTTCTAAGACTCTCAGGTGCTTGGTCTTGACTGTAAAATAAAGGGGTATCTCCAGGACTTCTTCCAGATTCACATACAGACTTGGTGTCCACTATCAGTGACTACTGAAAGTCTTTTAAAATCTGGTTAGGAAAACTAACAAGCTAAACAGCCAGGACAAGTTGAGTTGCAAATAGGAAGATTTTCAGGAAGAGTAGATTTATCCCCTTTCCTCTTTTCCTAGTAGTTGTTGTTGTTGATTGCCGTCAAGTCGAGCACAACTCATAGTAACCCTATGATCAAAAGGCCTGAAGCCTTTCTTATAAACTGTCGTCGTTTCTCAAAGTTCACAGAGTTTCCGGAGGCATGTTGTTTAAGAAGTAGATGCCACTCCTCCTTCCAAATCTGTCTTAAACTGGGAGCTCCACCAAACACCGTCCACTATGGGAAATGATTATGGCATTTGACACCCAATGACACAAGGTTCAGCATCACAGCAACCCCAGCTTACCTCAATACAGCAAATTGACAGAAGAGTGCTGGATCACTTCGAAGAATGTTCCTTCAAAATAAAATAACAACCGACTTTTAAATACAAAGGTAATGTCTTTGCCTGATTTTGTTATAACGGTTATGCTTGCTTCATAGAATGGCTCTGAGAAAGTTCCTTCTTTTTCTCTTTATTTTTTTAAAAATAATTTCAGTAGAATTGGTGATAGTTCATCTCTGAATGTTAGGTAGAAGTCACCTGTGAATCCATCTGGGCCAGGACTTTTTTTTTGTGGAAGAAGTCTTTTTATGACCTGTTAAACTTCTTCTTTTATCATGAGTCTATTCAAGTGTTCTGTATCTGTCTGTATCAGTCTGGGTAAGGTGTGAGTTTCCAGGAATTTGCCTATTTTTTTCTAGATTTTCAAATGTGTTAGAATATAATTTTCCATAATATTTTGGAATTATCAATTTAATTTCATCTGGTTCTGCTGTGATGTTACCCCTTTAATTTCTTATTCAAGTTATTTATGTCTTAATTTTTTTTCTTTTGTTGATTGTGGAACAGACCACCGATTACTCATATGCAAGTTTAAGCTGAAGCTAAGGAGGGTTAAAGTCAAATCCACAGGAACCAAAATTTGACCTTGAGCCTCTCCCACTTGAATTCCAAAACCGTCTCAGGAACAGATTTGAGACCTTGAATACTAGTGAGTAAAGACCAGATGAGCTGTGGGAGAATATCATGAATATCATCCATGAAGGATGTCATTACATAGTCAGAGGAGGAAGAAAAGACCAAGATGGATGCCAGATAGGACTCTGAATATTGCACAGTTTGCTGAGAAGCCAAAGCAAAGGAAAGAAAACAAAAAATTAAGAAGTTGAACAGAAGATTTCAAAGGGCAGAATGGGAAGATAAAGCAAAGTATTATAATGACATGTGCAAAGACTTAGAGTCAGAAAATCAAAAGGGCCAAACTCACTTGCCATTTCTTAAGCTGAAGGAACAGAAGAACAAATTTAATCCTTGAGATGCAATATTTAAGGATGCTTTGGGCAGAATATTAAATTATCCTGGAAGTATTAAAAGAAGTTGGCTGACACAGAAGAAGTTCATGAAACAACATATGAGCAAAAGCCTGTGGTGATGAAAGAAGAAGTTCAGGCTGCTGTGAAAAAATTAGCAAAATACAAGGTCCGAAGGAATTGACAGCATACCAATTGACATATTTCAAAAAAACAGATGCTTCCCTGAATGTGCTTACTAAATTGTGCCAAAAAATCTGGAGGGCAACCACCTGGCCAACTGACTGGAAGAGATTGGTATTTGTTCCCATTCCAAAGGTGACCCGGCAGAGTGCAGAAATTATCAAATAATGTCATTAATATCACATGCAAGCAAGATTCTGCTGAAGATTATCCAAAAGGGACTTGGAACAGCATATCAGCAGAGAACTGCCAGATGTGCAGGCTGGGTTTAGAAGAGGCCATGGTACTAGGGATATTGTAAATAA
>NW_006399924.1:131199-132239 GCF_000299155.1 Elephantulus edwardii | reverse complement strand
AATTGGCAGTGTCATGATAGACTGTGAAGAGACTGAGATTGTCAACAGCTTCAGTTTGCTTGGCTCCACAATCGACACTCTTGGTTCCAGCAGCCAGGAAATCAAAAGATTAATTGCATTGGAAAAGTCTGCTATCAGGGACATCTCCAGAGTACTAAAGAACAATGATGTCAGAATGGAGACTAAGGTATGCCTGATCCAGGCCATGGTCTTAGTAATTATACGCTATGCATCAGAAAGCTAGACAATGACTAGGGATGCTTGTTATGTTTGCCAATGGTTTGCCTATTTTATTGGCCCTTTCTAAGACCCAGCCCCTGGTCTTGTTTATAGTTTCAGTTGTTTTTCTGTTTTCTCTCCCATTGATTTCAGCCCTTGTCCTTATCTTTTTATAGAGTCTATGGGATTAGTTTGTTGTTCTTTTTCTATTTGATAGAGATTTGGGGTCTTAATTTTGCTTCTTCATTCCTTTTTTTATATGTTTGCTTAATGCTATGAAAGTATACATACAAAACCAAAACTCATCATAATTTTCAATGGAGAAACACTGAAGGCATTCTCCTTGAGAACAGGGACCAGACAAGGATGGCCACTATCAACACTCTGATTCAATATTTTAATGTACTTACTAGAACAATAAGACAAGAGGATGAAAGAAGCATCCAAATTGGCAAAGAGGTGGCAAAACTGTTGTTATTTGCAAACAATATGATAGTGTACAAAGAAAACCCCAAGGAATCAACAAAAACCTATTAGACCAGTAGACCTCTTTAGCAGAGTGGCAGGATATAAGATCAATACATAACAATAAGTGGAATTTCTCTATAGCAACAAACAAAACATGAAAAAGGAAACCAGAAAAGCAATACAATTTACAATAGCCAACCACAAATTGAGATGCTTGAGAATAAACCTAACTGAAGACACAAAAGATTTTACAATGAAACCTATAAAACACTACTGTGAAAAACAGTAAGTGATCTAATTAAATGGAAAAATAATTCCTGTTCATGTACAGGAAGACTCAACATAGTGAAAAT
>NW_006399924.1:119900-125095 GCF_000299155.1 Elephantulus edwardii | reverse complement strand
ATGCAAGGATGGTTCAACATAAAGAAAACAATTAATGTAATTCATCACATCAACAAGGCAAAGGATTATATTAATTTTTGAGAAGTTTCATTTTAGTATGTGATTCAAATAGCCTATAAATTTATAGTACAATGATGCAATATTGGATCACTCAGTAAGCAAGGTGAGCACCAGCAAACTTGTGCTTATTCACTAGCCTGCAGAATCAAAGCTTTTCCCCCCCAAACTTACAGTTCCTGGTAGAATATCTAGCAAGAAAGATAAGTACGGGCTTGTCTATTAATCTGTAGTAAAGACTTTCACATGTTTTTCACCACATACAGAGGACATGGTGAAACCCACATGACACTATTCACTACAGATTGGTAAGAACATCATGCTTGTCTCATTTGTTAATCTGCTTCTACAGTCTTGCTGTATTGCATTCCTCAGGTATGCTGAAATTTCTCACATATATTGTTCAGACTGACTTCATTTCAGTCTCTATGGATCCAGTTTTGACACAACTATCTAGCAAAAGAAATAAACTGAAGAGGTGCAGGGCGGGAAACTATACTTTTTTTAGAAAGTTGAAAATTAAAAGGTCATGTATCCTGTTGGATAGTAGAAGAACAAAAGCAAGATCCCACAGGCTGCTGAGAGA
Source organism: Elephantulus edwardii (assembly GCF_000299155.1). Taxonomy (NCBI): domain Eukaryota; kingdom Metazoa; phylum Chordata; class Mammalia; order Macroscelidea; family Macroscelididae; genus Elephantulus; species Elephantulus edwardii. The sequence goes on along the minus strand of NW_006399924.1, from coordinate 124,452 downwards.
ACAGGAGTGTCATGTCTGACTCTTGCTCACAGCTCCAAATGTCATGCCCAAACCCTGATTGCTGTGCCAGATGTCACATTAGGAGATACTCAGATTCAGTGGCCAATATGAAAAAGCTGAGACACCACTTTGTTCACAGTGCACACAGAGTGCAAGGAGGAGGTAAGCCATGAGCCAAGGCAGGATCTTCCCCCAAAAGGGGGGAAGTTCTTATAGTGCTGAAGACAAAGGTGGCACTCTGCTGAACCTTATCACACTATGCACCTGCGCAGTTACACTTAGTCTCATATAATACTGATTCAACAAAATAGTACTGCGCTTGCTAAAACATAGCAGTGGTTTATCTCAAAACTACTTGTCACATATATATGGAACATTATAGTACCCAAAGCTGCCTATTGTGTATATGCAGTACATTATAGTATCCCCAAGTAGTGAGGTGTTAGAAATTTTGAATAAGCCAGAAGATATCTTCACTCCATATCAACTATCAAATTGATACCAAGTGGTCCAAAAACATTGATTCTTCTTTGGTCTTTCTCAGTCATGGTTCAACTTTCAGCTGTATATGAAGAAATTGAAAAAACAATGGCTTGAGTGAGGTATACCTTAGTCTTTAAACTGGCATTCTTGCTCTTTTCACTTTAAAGAGGTCCTTGACAGCAGATTTTCCCAACACAGCAACTCTTTGATTTATTGATTGCTACTACCATGGGTCTAAATAGGAAGAAATCCTTGACAATATCAATCTTTTATCCATATTTCATGATATTACTTATTGGTCCAGTTGTGAGGATTCTTTTTTCTTGATTTTGAGGTATAATCATACAAAAGACTGTCTCTGATCTTCAGCAACAAGAGTGTGTCATCTGCACAACATATATTGTTGATAAGTCTTCCTCCTATCCTGGTGCCACATTCTTATGTACTCAGCACAAGAATTGCATGTTGTTGTTATGTGCTGTCAAGTTACCTGTGACTCACAGCAACCCTATGTACAACAGCTCTAAACCCTGCTCTAACCTGTGCCAATCTTATTGTCTCTGACACATCTACCCCCGTCACTGAATCAATTCATCTCATTGAGGGTCTTCCTCTCTTGTGCTGTCCCTCCACCCTCCCAAGCATGACGTCTGTCTCCAAGGACTGGTCCCTCCTTGCAACATGTCCAAAATATGTCATATGAAGCTTAAGAATCCTTGCCTTCAAGGAACATCCTGATTTAACCCTCTCCAGGATAAACCTGTTTGTTCTATCAGTCCATGGTATATTCAATACTCTTCTCCAACACTACAGCTCAAAGGCATCAATTCTCTTTTTATTATTCCTAATCCTTGTCCAGCATTCTGATGCATAGCAAGCAGTTTCAAAGACCATGGCCTATTTCAGGTGCACCTTAATCTACAGACTGACATCATTGCTCTTCAGTACTCTGGAGATGTCTCTGGCAGCAGACTTTCTGAATACAATACATCTTTTAATTTTCTGACTGCTGGTACCAACAGTATTGATTGTGGAGCCAAGCAAACTAAAGCTGTTTAGAATCTCAATCTCTTCACCATCTATCACAATGCTGCCAACTTGCCCAGTGGTGAGAATCTTTGTTTTCCTGAAATTGAGCTTCAATTCATATTGAAGAATTCCATAGATATGGCAAAATTATTCAACCCTGACACACCTTTCCTGATTTCATGGTCTATGTACAGGTTTTGCACAAGCATAATTAAGTGTTCTAAAATTCCAATTCTTGTCATTTCTAGTGATAAAAAGGCAATATATACAATATAAAAAGGCAATATACAGTGGAACTAATCACAATTTGACCAAAGTGAATGAATAGGATGCATGAGTAAAATAAAACTATGGTAAACACTATAACATAAACAATTTTTCAATAAGAGTAAAACAGTAGGTATGTAGTTACCCAGGTAGATTTGTATGCTAGATAAGTATATAAAAGTATATGTTATCACGTGTTTGTTCATATGGAGGTGTATTTGTAGGTATACAAAATCATATGATAGACTACTACACAGTATGTAGGAACAATGATTTTGAAAATCACTACCTAATGGGAAAGATTGGAGAGCATTATGCTACATATACTAACTCAGTCTCATAAGGACAAATACTGTATAAGACCATTATTGTTGAAATAGAAAACTAGTGAAATGTGTATGAGGAGCCAAGGAGGGGAGGGGAAGAGCAGAGGGGTGAGGATGACCAGCAGGGTAATCATAGGGTGGCAAAATTTGATGGGTAGAGGGAGGAGTGGGTAAAGGGAATGGGAAAGATCCAGTGTGAAAAACAATGTATACAAACTTTCTAACTAATCTAGTATAAAACAAAAATGTTATTTAAAAGGGAAAAAAATATACAACAGACATGAAAAAAGGAAGAAGAACTCTCCTAAGATCCTTTTAACTTGGAATTGAAATCATTCACAATTGTCTTTCAGTTACATTCTGTTGTTGCTGTTCTGTTGTACTTTAAAGGCAAAATAGACTCATATCCTCCAGACGGTTTTCAGAGGTAGTAAATTGCATGAGAGGAGACTGCCCTTCTTTCTCCTACAGAGCATCTGGTAGATTCTAACCATGTGACTTTAGTTTGGCAGTGTAACTCCTTATCACTAAGCCACCAGAGCTCTCTAGTCACAATGTTATTGTTGTTGTTGTCGTTATGTGCCATCGAGTCGTTTGCGACTCATAGCGACGCTATGTACAACAGCCCTAAACTGTGCTCTATCCCCCGCCAATCTCATTGCCTCTGACACACCCATCCCAATTACCCCAGTCACTGAATCAATCTACCTCATAGAGGGTCTTCCCCTCCTGTGCTGTCCCTCTACTCTACCCAGCATGATGTCCCTCTCTAAAGACCTGTCTCTCCTTACAACATGTCCAAAGTATGTCAGGCGAAGCCCCAGAATCCTTGCCTCCAAGGAGCAGCCTGGTTTAACCCTTTCTAGGATGAATCTGTTTGTTTTCTTGGCAGTCCATGGTACATTCAATACTCTTCTCCAGCACCAAAGCTCAAAGGCATCAATTCTCTTTCTATCCTCCCTAGTCATTGTCCAACTCTCTGATGCATAACAAGTGATTGCAAAAACCATGGCCTGTATCAGGCGCACCTTAGTCTCCAGAAAGACACCGTTGCTCTTGAGTACTTTAGAGAGGTCCCTAACCACAGACCTTCCCATTGCAATACGTTTTTTTTTATTTCCTGGCTCCTGGTGCCTTGTTGTTGTTAGGTGCCTTTAAATCAACTATGACTCATAGCAACCCTGTGGACAATGGATCTGAACCTTGCCCTATCTTGCATCATCCTCATCATGTCCAGTCTACCTGAACTCATTGTTATAGTAACTGTGTTAATCTATCTCATTGAGGGTCTTCCTTTCTTTTACTGACCTTCCACTTTTCCAAACATGATATCTTTTCCAAGGACTGGACTCTCCTAACACATACCCAAAATATGTGAGATGAAGCTTCACTATCCTTGCCTACAAAACACCCTGGCTGTACCTTCTCTGAGTCACATAATAATAGGTTGTCTGATAAAATAGTTATCACCCACAAGGCATATGTTCCCTTGAGCAGTCAACTGTGGGAACCCAGAGATGTGGGCCCTTAGATACCCTTTAAGCCTGGAACCGAACCTATCCCTAAGGAATCACCTTTCAGTAAAACAACAAACAAGCATATAAAGCTCTATTATTCTCTATCTGCTGCTGCCTGGTCTCCTGCTATGTTGTACATAGGGTTTTTGAAGGCTTGTTGTTTTGAAAGTGGATGGCCAATCCTTCTCCCTAGTCTGTCTTAACTTTGGTGCTCAGCTGTAGAGCAATACTAGACAGACAAACATATAACCCAAAAGAAGTGATTATGTAGGTAACAGATCAAGTGTTGGTCCTGGGGACCCACTTCTTCAGTGCATTGTTTTTGTGTTGTCTTCTCACTCTCATGCCCTACTTACTTAACTGAGCTGCCAACATCCAGCTCAATTCCTTCTTGCCCCTCCAGCATCTCCTATCCCCTGCTACCAGCCAACTCTGGCTTGATAGCTCAGGCCTCCCACCACCTCAGTCCTCCCAGTCCTTTCCACTTACCTGTGATATTGGTACTCCTGGCTCAGGGGAAGGAGGGCAGTCTCCAAGCAGCTGAGTGATCTCCACCCAATGAAACAGTCTAGCAGGAGGGTTCCAGCAGCAGGTGGGTCTATGCACAGATTAGTCTGGCACCAGGTTGGTCCCATTTTTTGCTTACACCAAGTAGAAAACCCCTCATTGCTCTAATTTAAAAAAATAAAACCCAACACACAAAAACCCACCTTCACTGCTATCAAGTTGGAACCAACACACAGCTGACACTCCAGTGGGTTTTCAGAGGCTATACAGTGACTAGGGAGGATAGAAGGAGAATTTATGCCTTTGAACTGTGGTGCTGGAGAAGAGTATTGAGGGTATCATGGACTGCTAGGAAAACAAACAGATTCGTCCTGGAAAGGGTTAAACTGGGCTGGTCCCTGGAGGCAAGGATTCTGAGGCTCC
>NW_006399924.1:100642-119620 GCF_000299155.1 Elephantulus edwardii | reverse complement strand
TACATAATAAAGGAGATTATCTATTTTCTCTCCTAGGGCTGCTGGTGAATTCAAACTGCCAGATATTCAAATTTGTCTTTGGATTAGTTGTATAACTCCCTACTGACTAGACCATCAGAATTCTCTCTCATTGCCATAAATCTCGAAATCTCATATGCAGCTGATGGCAATATGCTGCCTTCTCCTAAGACTGGGATTCTGATGTTGGAGAATAGCCCAAATTAGATGATCAATCCCCAAATAGGCTCCTGCTGGCATCAATTACTGAGGAACTTTCCTTCTAGACCTCCTACTCACTTACTATGTTTTTTTAAAAGAAAAAATTATTAGTTTTAAGATTTTTTTATTTTGATAATACTTTCACACACATACTTTCCTTCATTGACATTGTTTCATACAATCATTCCCATACATGTTTTATAAAATTAATCACCATTGGATTATGTCCAACATTACCCAGTCTTTTCAGGTCTCCACCAGATCTGCCCCATTTTCTTTACTCCCTCCCTCCACCCATGAAATTGTGCAACCCTGTGATTTTGGCCCTACTGGGCCTCAAGAAGAAAAAGACTGATAACCCAATTATAAAATGGGCAAAAGACATCGAAAGACTTTTCACAGAGAAAAACATTTGGATGGCCAACAGACACATGAAGCAATGCTCAAAATCGCTGGTAATAAGACAGATGTAAATCAAAATCTCTTATACTCTTGACTCTAGGAGCTAACTGGTCATTAAATTCTCAGTTTCCATCACCTCAGAGTTCTAGCCCCACTTCTTATTTCTGCTGCTAGTAGACTTGTAGGAGTTCTGGTGGCAAGGAGTTGTGTTGGCAAGCCAAAGGCAAGCAGCTTGAATCCACCAGTTGCTTCAAGGGAGAAAACTGGACTGTCTCCTCCTGTGCAATTTACAGCCTCTAAAAACTGACTGGAGGGTCAACTATGAGTCAGTTTAAACTCAATGGCACACAACAGTGGGCTTTACAATTTAAAGTCTTATCTCCAAATCTTAAACCATTTAAATCATGTCCTCTTCTACTGTAGTGTCCCTAACCACTTCACCTCTGGTTTATCCTCATATTACTGATCATATTCATTATAATTTTGAGATAATTATGAAAGTTAAGCTTTTCAACCACTGCCTGTATCATAGTGGAAATGCAATGAATGTTCACTATTGTCAGATCTAATGAAATAATTACTCAGTTTGCTTGGCTCCACAATCAATATTCTTAGTACCAGAAACCAGGAAATAAAGAGAAATTGCGTTGGGAAAATCTGCTGTCAGTGACCTGGCCAAAGTACTGAAGAGCAATGATTTAGTCTGGAGACAAAGGTGCACCTGATCCAGGCCATGGTCTTTGCAATTACTTGCTATACATCAGAAAGGTGGAACAAGGAGAAGGAATGATAGATAATTAATGCCTGTGAGTTGTGGTGCTGAAGAAGAGTAGTGACTATACCATGGATTGTGAGGAGAACAACAAACCAGTTCATATTGGAGAGGGTGAAGCCAGGCTGCTCCTTTGGGCAAGGATTCTGAAGCTCCATCTGACATACTTTGGGCCTGTTGTAAGGAGGGACCAGTCCTTGGAGAGGGACATCATGCTTGGGAAGACAGAGGGACAGGGCAAGAAAGGAAGACCTTGAATGAGTCTCAGTGACTGGGTAATGGGGGTGGGTGTGTTGGAGATGGTGATAGATGATAGATGATGATAGGCTCAGGATAGAGCAGGGTTCAGAGCTGTTGTACCTAGGGTTGCTGTCAGTCACAGGCAACTCGACAGCACTTAACAAAAATGTAGATGCTCTCACTGATACTCTACTTTTCAGAATGAAGTCCAAATTCCTAAGCACAACATTCAAGAGTCTCAATAATCAGAACATCACCTTTTCCTGAACTTCCCTGGTTCTGTGTCTTGAACATTTCCTCTCACTTGGAATGCCGTTCCTCAAATTTGCCTGTTGAAACCTGCCCCTTGAATTCAATGTAAATTCAATTTCCATGAAGGATTTATTGAAACAAATCACAATACATTTTGGGGTCCCATATGGTCTAGTCTATATTTCTGTCCTACCTCTTTTGCCCTTTTTATATAGCTAGTTTTGTGTCTGATTCCTCACCTCTTTCTAATTAGAGAGTAAACCCACATAGTAAACAAATATTGGCTGTATTGTTGAACATACGAAATAGTCAGAGTTAGCAATAGAGAATATGTGAGAGGGGCATACCAAGTTCATGCTAGAAAGAGGGAGGAAAGGTTATTTGGAGGAAAATTATAGAAAATGTATGAAATCAATATATTTAAGGGAACCTTGTCAGAGTCAGTGCAACCAAACTGGGTTTCCAAGGCCAGAAGGATCCCACACAGTCATTGGTACTAAGACATCTGTCTCAGCAGAGATTACGTGGACTTTAAGTCCAGACTGATTTTTTAAAAATTTCTTTTTATTTTATATTGGTTTGAATAAAAAAATTCATATAAATTATGTTTCATTTCTATACATTGTGTTTCATAAAATCCTTCATTCACAAATTTCATACAATCATCCCCATACATTGTATTAAATAAAATTAATCACAATTGATGGATGTCCCATCTTTTCAGGTCCACAGCGGATCCTTCTCCACCCACCAGATTCTGTGACCCTGTGATTTCCACCCCTCTCCACTCTCAGCCCCTTCGCTCCTTCTTCTTCCCTCTCTGAATGTTTATACACATCTTACTAGCTATCCTTATATTTCTATAATAATGGTCTTATGCCGTATTTGTCCTTATGAGACTAAGGTAGCTCACTCAGTGTAATGCTCTCTAGCCTCTCCTGCGTCACATAGTATTGTTTTAAACTATTATTTCTGGGTGCTGCAAAGTATTCCATCATGTGAATGTACTACAATTTCTCAATCCATTCCTTTGTTGATGGACTTTTGTGCTGTTTCCATGTTCTTGCTTTGGTGAATAATGCTGCTATGAACATAGATGTATATATCTCCATTCATGCCTCAGTTCTGATTACCTTGGGGAATATTCCTAGCCGGGTCATATGGAATCTCTATGTTGATGTTTTTTAGGAAACAACATCAAATTGCCTCCCAAAATGGTTGTATCATTTTACAACCCGAAGATCTGTATATGAGAGTTCCAATCTCTCAACATCCTCTCCAACATGTATAAGTTCCTGTACTATTAAATTTTGCTACTGCTGCTTGGGTGAGATGATATGTCATCATGGGTTTTGGGTTTTTTTTTTATTTGAATCTTTCTTATTGCCAATGATTTTGAGCATTTCTTCATGTCTGCTTGCCACCTGAATGTCTTCCTCTGCGAAAAATCTTTTCTAGGTCTTTTACTTATTTTGCAATTGCATTATTGGAGTTTGTTTTCTTATGGTATTTCCTGTAGTATTCTATTAACTTTTCTTATGAGACCTTTCTCTAAGATGCCATTGCCAAATGTTATTTCCCCAGTCTACAGGTTTTCTTTTCACCCTATTGGAAAAAGTGTTTTGAACAAATAGGGATTTATCTTTAGAAAGTACCATTCATTGATTTTATCCTCCCCTGGCTGTTTATTTCTGGTTATATTTGCCAGCCTATTAATACCATAGGCTAGGCCTTCTAAGTTTGGTCTCATTTTGTCTCTTATGATCTTTATAATTTGGGCTTTACCCCTGGGCCTCTGATCCACACTAAGTTGATTTCTGTGTCTGGTGTAGAAGTGAATCCTGCTTTAGTTCTCTGAAGGTAGGTGCCCTGTTTTGCCAGTACCATTCGTTTAAAAACTTTTCATTCACCCATTTGATAAGTTTTGTTTCCTGGTTGAATACCAGTTGATCAGTTGGACAAATTAACCCACGATAGGTTAATTTCTGGGTTCTTAATTCTGTTCCATTGGTTCCATTTACCAGTATGATGCTGTTTTGGTTATTATGGCTCTGTAGGAGGTTCTGAGACCAGAGAGTCTTATGCCTCCTACTTCATTTTTGTATCTCAAAGTGCTTTGCTTATCCAAGGTTTCTTTCTTTTCAAAATAGACTTGCCTATTTTTTATTTCTTTTAAAAATGAATTTGTTATGAGTGTTGAAATTGCATTGAACACATAGATTGCTTTTGATAGGATTGTCATTTTCACTATGTTGACCCTTCTTTCATGAACAGGGAACGTTTTTCCATTTCGGTAGGTCTTTTATTGTTTCTCACAGTAGTATTTTGTAATTTCTTTATAAAGAAATTTTGTATCTTTAGTTAGTTTTATTCCAAAGTACCTCAATTTGTTGCTTGCTATTACAAACGGTATTGCTTTCTTATTTTCCTTTTCTGTGATTTTTTTCATTGTTGTTGTTGTTGTTAGGATCCCATGTACAGCAGCTCTAAATCCTGCTCTATCCTGTGCCAAACTCATTGTATCATACATACCTGCCCACATTATTCCAGTCACTGAATCAATCCATTTCATAGAGGGTCTTCCTCTCTTGTGCTGTCCCTCCATCCTCACAAGCATAACGTTTCTCTCTAAGGACTGGTCCCTCCTTGCAACATGTCCAAAATATGTCAAATGAAGCTTCAGAATCTTTGCCTCCAAGGAGCAGACTGGTTTCACCTTCTCTGGCACAAACCTGCTTGTTCTCTTAGCAGTCCATGGTATATTCAACACTCTTCTCCAACACCAAAGCTCAAAGGCATCAAATCTCCTATCATCTCTAGTCATTGTCCAGCTCTCTGATGCATAGCAAAGTGATTGCAAAGATCATGGCCTGTATTAGGAACACCTTGGTCTCCAGACTGACATCATTACTCTTCAGTACTTTGGAGAAGTCTCTGACAGTAGACTTTCCCAATGCAATATGTCTTTTAACTTCCCGGCTGCTGGTGCCAAGAGTATTGATTGTGGAGCCAAGCAAACTAAGGCTATTAACAATATCAATCTCTTCACCATCTATCATGATACTGCCAATCATTCATTTTTTACTCCAACTCTTTGCACATTTCATTGTAATACTTTACTTTGTCTTCCCTAGTCGTCCTTTGGAATCTTCTATTCAACTCCTTAATATCTTTATTTCTTCCCTTTGCTTTGGCTTCTTGGTTCTCTATTGCAATATTCAGAGTTTCTTCTGACATCCATCATGGTCTTTTCCTCTTCTGCTGTCTTTGTAATGACCTTTTGCATTCTTCCTGTATGATATTCTTGATATCCTCCCACAGCTCATCTGGTCTTCACTCATTAGTGTTAAAGACCTCAAATCTCTTCCTGAGATGGTTTTGAAATTCATAGCTTTTCATAATATTCTGATATTAGGGATTTAATTTCCTCTGGTTCTGTTGTGATATCACCTCTATCATTTCTTAATTGAATTATCTGTATTTTCTCTTTTTATTATTTTGTTACATTTGCCAGTGGTTTGTGAATTTTATTGACCCTTTTAAAAAACCAGCTCCTGGTCTTATTGATGGTTTCAATTGTTTTTCTGTTTTGTATCTCATTGATTTCAGCTCTTGTCCTCATGATTTCTTTTCTTCTGGAGGTTGTAAGATTATATTGTTGTTCTTTTTCTATTTGCTGAAGGTGTGTTAGATCATTAATTTTTCTTTCTTCCTTTTTCATGTGTGTGCCTATTGCTATGAACTGCCCCCTTAGGGCTGCCTTCTGTCCCAGAAGTTTTGATAAGTTGTATTTTCATTTTCATTTGTTTCAAGGAACTTTTTAAATTTCATTTATAACCTAGTCATGTTCTAGCATAGAGTTATGTAGTTTCCATATTGGTAGTTTTGTAAACTTTACTCTCCTGTGGTTAATTTCTAGTTTTATGGCATTGTGGTCTGAGAAAATAGTTTGTATTATTTCAATGTGTTTTTTAATTTGTTGAAGCTTGCTTTGTGTTCTAATATAGAATCAATTCTGGATAATGTACCATATGCACTTAAGAAGACAGTGAATTGCTTTTTAGTTGGGTTCAGTACCCTGAATACAAGGTCAAGTTGGTTGGTTGTAGAGTTTAGATCTTCTGCATCTTTGCTGAGTTTCCTTTGAGTTGACCTATCCTTTGGAGATATTTATGTATTGTAGTCTTCCACCACAATTGTGTTGCTGTCTATTCCTTTCTTCAATTATGTTAACCATTGTTTTCTATATTTTGCAAGTCTATCATTTGGTGCATAAATGTTGACCAAAGTTATGTCTTCTTGATCTGTTGTGCCTTTAATCAGTATGTAATGCCCTTCATTTTCTTTGATGGTGGTTTTCATTTTGAAATCTATTTTATCAGAAATTAGTGTTGCCATTCAGGCTCTTTTGAGGTTCCATTTGCTTGGTACGTTTTATCCCAGCCTTTGATTTTGAATCTGTCTTTCTCTTCTTTCTTTAGATGTGTCTCTTGTAGGCAACATATTGATGAGCTTTGGGGTTTTTTATCCATTCTGCTGCTTTTTTTTTCCTCTTAATTAATGCATTTAGTCCATTCACATTAAGTGTGCTTATTGTCAGGCCAGTTTTTATTTTGCCATTTTGTTATGTTTCTTTTTCTGTTGTTTCTTGTTACTACGGTCCACTTTCCTTTGGTGTCTCTGTGTGAATGATTTCACTTAAATTTTCTTATACTTTTGTCTTATTTTCACAAATTCCTTAATTTACTTCCTTTATGCAAAGAATATAATTCCCCCTTCATATTTGATAGAGAGTTTTGCTGGATATAGGCTCCTTGGCTTGCAATTGTTATCTTTCAACTTTCTGTGTATGGCATTGCATGGCTTTCTAGCTCACATGATTTCTGCTGAGAAAGTAGAACTTAATCTAGTTGTTTCCCCTTTGTAGGTGACTCTATTTTTTTGTGCTGCTTTTAGAACTCTATCCTTATCTTTTCATTTGGAGAATTTGACTATGATACTTCTTGATATTTTTTTGGGTCTAGTCTATTTGGTGTTCTCTGTGCTTCTTGAATGTGGATTTCCCCATTCTTCAAAATACCTGGAAAGTTTTTCTTCTAGTACTTCTTATACTATCTTCTCAGGGATTTCCCTGTCACTCCCCATGTTCTGGAATTCTTATTATACATATGTTATTCCATTGGATGTTGTCCCACATTATTCTAGTATTTTCTTCATTTTCTTGATGTCTCATCTCTGATTTTTCTTCTAGTATGTTTCTAGTGAGGCTCTTGTCTTCCAGCTCACTGATACTATGTTCCTTCTCTTCATTTCAAGTTTTTCACCTGTTAGCACATTAGAGCCCAATGCCATTTAAGTCTTAATACTCTGGATTGCATTTTCATGCTTTTCTGTTATTTCCAGTACTGTATTGGCTGTACTCTCTCTGTCTTGTTATAATTTTTTTTTTAATTTCTTGTGTCTCTTAGCTATTCTATCAATTCTTTTTCTCATCTTTTGTATTTTCCTCCATAGCTGTTCTAGTTGTTCCTCATCCATATATTTATGCTGGACTATTGTCTCAGAGGTATTTGCTTTCTTATTGACTTCCATTATTTCTTCCCACATTTGTATCTTTTTTTGTAGGTGATCAAATAACTCTATATCAACATATTTCTTCTGGTTCTCTCTGTCTTGGGTATCCATTGGGTCTGCTTTTTAGGAAAAGAGTTATTTTGTTTTTCTATGATGGCTGAGATGTATTGCTGCTTTCTTGACATTATGTGAGTCTTTTCTTAGTAGATACTAGGCTGTTGTAACTATAATATTACCCAGGGTACGACAATGTTTTGTGAAGCACCTATATATTTGTGTTCCCTTCTTGGCCTGAGGCCCACAGAGCTGAAGGCCTGACAAAACTCCCCTCACCCCCACCCCAAAGTTCTTTAATGATAAAGCAGGAAGCCTGATGTTCTGTTCTGGAAATGACTCTTCCCCTTCCTTGAGGTGTCCTGATCCTCCCTGATGCTTGAGCTTAAGGGGTCTTGCATGGTCAAGCAAGACAGCAGGTTTTTTTGTGGTTGTTTTGTTTTGTTTTGTTTCGTTTTTTCCCAAAGTACCTAGTTAATAGATGAGAACAGATCCATTGTACAGTGGTGGCTACTGAAGTCGCCCAGCAGTGGCTGCTGAAATCATATGGCAGCTCCCTGGTGGTCTTTTTTACCCTCCTCTTCCTCCTTCCATTCTCCTTCCTCCTTTTACCTTGTCCTTATTAATCATCTCAAAGCCTCTAGCAACAGGTTCATTGTTTCAGCCTAAAGTTTGCAAACACCATTTATTTCCTAAAAGAGCATGTATTAGTCCTCGGTGACAAATATCAGAAAGGACAAACAAGGTGGAAGTAGTTTTCAGTCTAAAGGAGTCAGGAATAAAGGCTCCAGGGCTTTCTGTCTATATGTTAATTGCGTCTACATTCAACTCTTCTGATTTGAGGAGACATCAAAATCTTGGCTGTCTCCTCTTGTGAATATTTACAGGCCTGGAAACACAATGGCGAGTCACCATGAATCATAACTGTCTTGATGATAGTGAGTTTGGTTTTATAACTTTAAGGATCTCTGGTTTGTGTTGGAATCCCAACACACGAGTTTACATGAGTCTGGATCAAGTTAAAAGCAGTGGGCTTGAGTGTTCTGTTTTTCATTCTTTTTTTTTTCTTCCCACAAATCTAATAAAATTTTGGGAGAAAGAGAAGACTGCCCTCTTGAACTGGTTCTTTCTATGATACATGTTAAGCTAAGATATTTTCTGTATCAATGCTTTATAGTCAACAGCATTCATTGGGTGTGTCTTTAAAACTCCTAGTGATGGGTTCAGTCTGCAGCTGGCCTGGAATTCCTGGGCAGTGGCTCCACTCTAGAAGTTGGTTTCTCGCATCTTTATGAGGGTCACGTAAGGAAAGTTTTGGGGTTTGTGTTGGTGTGTGTTTGGTTTGTGTCATTGGTCTTTTCCTCCACATGCACATGTCAGCTGGCTGGAGTTTTGCTTTGCCTGTTTTAGCCAGCAAGGATCCAAAGGCAGAGGGAGTATTTGGTTTATCATAATCAACATCATTCGTTGGGTGTGTCTTTAAAACGCCTTAGGGTCCTCAGGCCTGTGGCCCTTGAGCCAAAGTTATTAATGTTAGCATTAACATTCTTTAAGTTGTACAGTAGTTTGTCTATTTGCTGTACTGAATTAGTTGGAGTTGCTGTGATGCTGATTGTGTCAAATGCCATCATGGTTGTCCATTATGGATGGTGTCTGGAAGAGCTTCCGATTGATTCAGGTTTAGACGCAGGAGTGGCATCCACTTCCTAAACCAGATGCCTCTGGAAACTCGATAAACTCTATTGGCATAAAGAAATAATGTTAATTGTAGAACAGAGTTTAGGTCTATTTTTCATATGGTTGCTATGAGTCATATTCGACCTGATGACACTTAACCACTACTGAGACTAGTGTTGTTATATTTTGGAGGAATTTCTTCTACTTTGTACATCACTCTGCCAAATTTGGTGTACTGAGGTATTCTGGGTTTGCTGTGATGCTGAACCTTGTGCCATTGGGGTGTGAAATATCATAATGGTTTCCCAATATAGACAGTGTTTGGTTGAGCTCCCAGTTGTAAAGCAAGTTTGGAAGCAGGAATGGCATCCTCTTACTAAATCACATGTCTATCAAAATTCTGAAAACTTGGAGAAAGAACAATAGTTATAGAAAGACTTTAGGTCTTCTGTTCATAGAGCCGCTATGAGTCATGCTCACTGGATGGCAATCAACAACAACAACAACAGCAACATCAATACATTGAGTATTTTTTCATTAGTTTTGTTTCTTGGACAAGTGGAGGGAAGATTCTCTGTACGATATCATCTTATAGGCTAAAGCCTCCCTTAGTTATAAAAATTTTAACCTCTATGTTAAAATCATCATTAAAAGGATGAGGCTTGAGTTCCCCCTTCACTGTATGCTGGATGTCTGGCTTGGTTAATACATCTACCTCCCAATTGTGACTTGAATCTGAAGCATTGGTTTTTCCATACACCCGGAGCTTAGTCAAACATCCCAGGACTCAATTACACTTGAATTTTAAACTATTCTTGCCAATTTTAAAATCAACTTTACCCTAATTTGAAGGCATAGGTAGAGAAAAGACATTGATAATTTTTTCTTCTTGTATAAAGCTATTAGGTGAATGAGCAGAGTTTATGAAAAAGGACATTAATGTTACTTTTACATGACTTGCTATTATTGTATCTGTGCCAGCTTTTGTGAATGCCACTTTCTTCCCTCGGCTTTCTCAGATCATGTATTACATAATAAATATAAAAATTTTTAGTAGAACTTCAATTCACAGCACTTGGGTCAGTCTAGAATTTAAGAATTATCATATTAAAATTTTGCCCTACTCTTATACTTTTTCTATTCCCCTTCATGATTGTAGAAAATTTATCTATATTCAATATTTCATTTTCTAGTTCTTTGAGGGTAAAGATTTTTCAAAGTCAGATTTAAAGATGTTATTTGTTGTTATGTGCCATCGAGTCATTTGCGACTCATAGCAAGAGCCCTAAATGCCGTTCTAGCCTGTGCCAACCTCGCTGTCTCAAACACGTTCATTCCCACAACTCCACTCACAGAATCAATCCATCTCATCGAGGGGCTTCCTCTCCTGCGTTGTCCCTCCACTTTCCCAATCATGATGTCCCTCTCCAAGGACCAGTCCCTCCTTGCAACATGCCCAAAGTATGTCAGACAAAGCTTCAGAATCCTTGACTCCAGGGAACATTCTGGCTTCACCCTCTCCAGGACAAACCTGTTTGCTCTCCTAGCAGTCCATGGTATATTCAACACTCTTCTCCAGCACCACAACTCAAAGGCATCAATTCTCTTTCTATCATCCCTATTCACTGTCCAACTCTCCGATGCTTAGCATGTAATTGCAAAGACTATAGCCTGGATCAGGTGCACCTTAGTCTCCAACCTGAAGTCGTTGCTCTTTAGTACTCTTGAGAGGTCCCTCACAGCTGACTTTCCCAATGCAATTTGTCTCCTGATTTCCTGGCTGCTGTTACCAAGAGTTTTGACTGTGGAGCCAAGCAAACTAAAACTGTTAACTATCTCAATCTCTTCACCATCCATACTGATGCTGCTAATTGGCCCAGTGGTGAGAATCATTGTTTTCTTGATATTGAGCTTCAATCCATATTGAAGACTGCAGTCCTTGACCTTCTGCAGCAAGTGCTTCAGGTCCTCCTCAGTTTCAGCAAGCAGGGTTGTGTCATCTGCATAACGCAGGTTGTTGATGATTCTTCTCCCAATCCTGATGCCACATTCCTCCTTGTACAGCCCAGTGTCTTGGTTGATCTGTTCTGTATATAGATTGAAAAGGTATAGAAACAAAATCCATCCCTGACGTACCCCTTTCTTGATTTTGAACCATCCAGTTGTCTCCCTGCTCTGTTCTGAAGACTGCCTCTTGGTCCAAGTATAGTTTTCGCATTAGCACAATAAAATATTCTGGGATTCCCATTATTCACAGAGTCAACCACAGCTTGTTGTGATCCACACAGTCAAAAGCCTTTGCATAGTCAATGAAGCACAGATAGACATTCTTCTGGTATTCTTTGCTTTCTGCCAAGATCCATCTTACATTAGCTATAAGATGTTATTTACATTCAGAAAAAAATCCCTTTTAAATGTATAATTTCTTGAGTTTTGACAAATATATTCAGTACTATAAACTCTACAAACAAGATGCAGAGTCTTTCCATCACCCAAAAATGTGCCCTCTTGCTTCTTTTTAATCATTGCACATGGCCCTCCTCAAACCCAAACAGTCACAGGTTTGATTTTGTCCTTTTATTTTTGTCGTTTATCTTGTTAGGTACGATTGCATCTACTTTGGTTCACTGTTTCTAAGAACAGATCAAAAACCTATTTTATACTGCACCATCCTTAATCTCTGCATTCTCAAACCTAATGTCACAATCTCTGTGTCAGTTAACCTCATTTACAGTCTTCTTCTCTTTCACTGACCCTCTACTTTTTCAAGTATGAGTTGTTTTGGAGCAGCAGAGTATGTGGCTTTTTTGGTGCTTAATTTCTTTCACTTAGCATAATAACACTTCATTCATCTATACTATTTTATATATCAACAATTCTTTTTGCTTCATGCTATTCCATTGTGTCTACAATTTGTTCACTCATTCATCAGCTGACACACATTTGAATACTTTCCACTTTAGGGTTATTCTGAATAAACATTGTATGCATGTTGTATGATCTTACTTTTGTTTGGAGTAAGAACCTTGACATGGTCCCTCCTTTGTAACATGTCCAAAGTATGTCAGATGAAGCTTCAGAATCCTTGTCTCCATGGAGTATCCTGGTTTCACCCACTCTAGGTCAAGCCTGTTTGTTCTCCTAGCAGTTCATGGTATATTCAACACTCTTCTCCAGCACCACAGCTCAAAGGCATCAATTCTCTTTCTATCATCCTTAGTCATTGTCCAGCTCTCTGACACCTAACAAGCAATTGTAAAGACAATGACCTGGATCAGGTGCACCTTAGTCTCTAGACTGATGTCATTGCTCTTCAGTACTCTGATGGCTGACTTTCCCAATGCAATTCATCTCTTTATTTCCTGGATGCTGGTACCTAGAGTGTCTATTGTGGTGCTGTTTTTCTTTTAAAAAATACTAATGAATGTGACTATCACTTTGAGGACTAAGGTACACCCGAGCCAAGCCATGGTATTTTCAATCACCCCACATCCGTGTGAAAGTTAGACAATGAATAAAGAAGACTGAAAACTGATGCTTTTGAATTGTGTTGTTGGTTCAGTATATTGAACATACCATATAGATGACCAACAACAAAAAAGTAGATAATGCATCTTGGAAGAAGTTCAAGTAGAATGCTCTTTAGAAGTAAAGATAGTGAGACATCATTTGCAAATTTGGGACATATTTTCAGAGGGAGCCAGTCTTGGAGAGAAATGTCATGCATGGTAAAAGTAGAGAGTCAATAAAAAAAGACCCTCAGCAAGACAGATTGACACAGTAGCTGTAATCATGGGCTCAAAGCCAGCAATGGTCATGAAGCTGGGACAGGATCAAGCTGTTTTTCATTCTTTGCACACAGGATCACCATAATTCAGAAGTGACTATATGACACCTAACAGCAACAACAAAAGCAACATATACAGAAGGTAAAAAACTTACCCAAAGTCACACAGCTTAACGGCACAGAGATCAACTCTACCAGTTTTTCCATGATAGTAAGATGGTCAGTCAACTCCCATATGATTCACTGTCTCTCAAAATCCACTGAAGGGTCATCTATGAGTTGGTACCAACTTGATGGTATATAACAGTAACAACAAGTAGTAATGGCACTAGAATTTGAAGCCGGTTACTGAGCTAGCTTGCTATAAAAATAAGGCTTGGCAAACTCCACTCTACCATTATACCCTGTAAGTAGTATGTGAACAAGTGGGTGTAGTTATATTTATAAAAATTTGCTTCTGAAATTTCCTATCATTTTCAAGTGTGATGGAATATTTTTATATCTGATTTAAACCATGATACTATACAACTTCTTTTTTTGACTTCTAACACTTCCCACCTGTATATCCAAAACACCAAGATCTCTAGTAATTTCTAGAAAAGATTTATCATCTTATCTTAATATGAATTCCACCCCCTCAACTGTTTTTAAAATGATGCCTAAGCATCCAGTGAATGTCTGCTGAACTGAATGAAAAAAAACTGAGTTTAATTAGCTTATGGACAAGACAATCCATTTAGTTCCTGATTCTCTTCCCAGCTATTTTCTATTAAGAAAATTTTCTATTAATAAGTATGCCCTCCACTGCTCTTCTTCATAGTCATAGTTCTTATCTTCCAAAATAATGGATTTAGTGGTTTCACAAACATTTTTCTTTCTCCCCATCAGCCTTCCATGTTAAGCTCTTGAACAGTTTGGAAAGTCTGCCAAAAATTTGTTTCAGCTCATGATTCAGATATTTATTGTGGGCCTGTAATATAACTGCCACAAATGATTCCCACTTAACTAGAGATTATTCCTTGGAAAGAGACACTATACTTGGAGAATCAGGGAAAGAGAAGATGACCTTCAACAAGACAGATTGGCCCAGGGACTGCAGCAATGGGCTCAAGTGTGTCAGAGATGATGAGGATGTCACAGGATAGGGCAGGGTTCAGGTCTGTTGTTCACAAGGCCATTATGATTTGTACTCAACCGTACAGCACATGACAACAACAACAACTAACAGAAAGATTCATGGGCCATATACACCCATCAGGTACACTGGAAGAAATGCTTGAATCTTCAGCTTCTTATTCTAGGCTTCTGGAGTATCGTGTGGGGTGTATGATGTCCTCGTCTCTGTGCTTGCTTATAAATTTGCTTTTTTTCTGTCTCAAAAGAGATTGACTTAATGCTTCCTTATTAACATAGCAAAGGAAATCTATCCCCAAGGTGCCATCCAGTCCAGTTGGCTCAGACTCATAGCAACCTCAAAGACAACAGAACAAAACCTGCCCGATTCTGCAATATCCTCGCAGTTTCTGCCACACTCAAAGTCGTTGTTCCAGTTACTGTATCAATATTTTTTTCTGTGTCTTCCCCTCTTTCACTGATCCTCTACTTTTTCCAGAGTCACATCCCTCTCCAGGAACTAGCCTCTCTTTAGCATGCCCAAAATACGTGAGATAGAGTCTCACCAGTTTCCCTTCTAAGGAACATTTTGGCCACACTTCTTCCAAAACAGGTATGTTTGTTCTTTTGGCAGTCCATGGTGCATACTGTTTGCCAGTAATTCAAAGGCACCAATTCTTTTTTGGTCTTCTTTAGTCACTATCCAACTTTCATATGAAGCAATTGAAAATACCACAGTTTGGTCCACAGCTTTAGGGATTAGGATTTACAACACATATTTTTACCAGACAAATTCAACCATAACATCCACCACTCACTGCCTTTGAGCCTTCCTTCATTTAGATCCTAGGCTATGAGTTCTTGTTTTGCAAGGAAAACAAAACTTCACACTGTGGTCACAGCCAGGTTCATTCCTACTGGTGTAGACCATGTGCATCCAAGGTTGAACATACCATTACCTAGGGCGATGCTGTCAAAGCCAGAATTAAGGGCCAAGATGTCTGTATCAGTGCTTGTATTGTGGGGTCAGGAGAGGATGAAGAGACTACCATGAAAACCACGCTTCTGAATTTGGATAAGAAAGGCAGAAGGAGATGATGGGTGGGGGTTGTTGGCAAAGAAGGGTTTACAATCCCATACACCATCCTGAGATAATTTCCTTTTTTCATCATCATAATTACTATGGGAATGTTTTGCATATTGATTGTGCCTTTCCTCTGAGGAGCTGGGAATCCAGTCCTCCAAACCCCACTGTGCTTCTTTCTATCCCACAAGCCACCTCTCAGTGTCACTCTCTCTTCCAGGGGCAAACTTCCCACAGATCCAGACTGCCCAATAGTAAGTAAACCTGATAAAAATTCCCTTGTTCTTTGTACTAGAAAATAATTTTAGCATCACACTCTGTCCATCTGGACATCATTAATATTGTCAGCCACTCCCTTCAATAGCCTTTAATGTCTAAATAATTACTCCCTGTGGCCATAATCCGACATGATGTCACTCCCCTCCTGATTTGCATTTCATAGATAACAGACAGCTTGGGAATTGCAGACGGCTTTGTGAGCTGTTCTGAAAGCCTAACACCCCCACCCTCACCTCAGTCACATCTTGTCCCCTCCTCTAAATCTGTCACCCAACTGTACAACCTTCCCCCACCCAATTACCCTTTTCCTTCTGTCACACCATCACTGGCTCTGACTATGCCCATCTCAACATCCTGATTGGTAAGCAGAAACACATTTTACTAACCTGGGTATTTCAGCTCTTTGCTTAATGAGTATGTCTTTGACTAAAATCTTTACTTTTCTTTCCTGTATATGAGAACCACTTCCTACCCCAACATATCAATCGCCTTTCTACTTCATAGCCTCACCTCTTAGCAGACACACAACCACCCTTCCTTGGTAAGCTGCATACTTGGGTCAAGAATGCTCCTTTGGGGCTCCTCATGGGTCTCTCTTTTTGGCCATTCTCTTGCCCCCTCTACCCTATCACCAAGACATAAAAAACCAAGAGCATTTGCAATGGAACCAGGTAGGTGTGAAGCCAGGTTGTAAAATATGAAATACAGAGTGATCGTTATTTCAAAAGTCTGCTTAACTTTTCTTTTTACCTCCTTTCACATAATTCTTTAATTTCCCATCTCTCCTTCTCTCACCCCTCGCATCACCATTCTATCCCTCTTCTTACTGTCCTCAGATTTTGCCTTCATCTTCCCACTTAACTTCTTTTTCCTTTCTGTTCATAGGTTGGGTCTTTGTCTATACACAATACCAAACATCTGGAGATAGTGGGTAAAACCGGCTGCCAAATAACCAGCTGTTTCAAAACATCTGGGTGCTTTGGCATCCAGCAGCAACAACAGCTGGATAATGGAATTAATTTTTCACTTATCAGTTATCACTTTGACATCAGATGGACAGTCTTACCCCACTGCCACAATACAAACATGACCCATTATCTGCGAGCAATTCTCTCTCCTCTCTCACATGGGGAATCATCTCTGTCAATCATTTTACTGTGGGAAGAAAGGGGAAAAAATGTGTCTCTTCTCGGGCCTTCAGTACATCATCACTCTATGCCTCAGTTCCTTTCTTATTGAAAGAGCTAGTAGGAACTGACAATTTCTTTAACCTTTCCCACCCCAGCGGAAGGAAAAATAATCAAGCATGTGAGGCACTACTTTCTCCATTCAAGTCTGGAGAATTTGCCTGAGAACTTGGGGTTTTTTTCCCCCCTAGAACCACAATGTCTGCTCTGAGACATTGTCCTCCCCCAGGCTCTTGCACCACTCTATTTATAAAAGAAAGCAAAATGACAGCGATTTATTATTCCTGTCCACTGTTTTCAACAAAGGGCCCGCATTCTCTGTATTTTTCCCAGGTAGCTTAGAATAACATCGTTCTGCCCCACTGGGGTCTTCAGTAGGATGATCTCTGGGGGCTGCGCCCAGACAGCAAAGTGTTCATAGTTATCCACGGCGATGTCTGGCAGCCTCGAAGTAACTTCCAAATGTTAATGAAGCTGCACAACATTGTGGCTGTTTTATCTGCATTAACTCTCTCCTCTCTCGCTGAAGGACAAATCATGGCTGGACGCAGTGGGTGCGTCCACACGGAGTGAAGAATCACTGCGGTGCCCAGTGTCTACACATGCAAATTGAGGAAAGCTTAATTAACACGTCTGTTTCAGAGTGGGGTTTGTGTGGGGGTGCGCGCCTTGTGTGCCCCTGCCATTATTCTGTGCCAATCTTTATTCTGGAATAAAAGCTTAACATAACGGATCGTGTTGGATGTTTCTGTTTTCACCAGACTTGGTGGAATAAAGACACAGCCTTGGAGTCAAAACAGTCAGAAAATATACACGTCAATTTAGTGGCGAGCAATTCCTGCCCGGCGCGCTCGCTGGCGCCGCGTAGACGCTGCCTAAGTGGCTCCGGATCACTGCCGGGTTATTAGGAGGCCCTGAGGGTCGCCACTTCTCCCCCTGCTGGCTCCCCCGGCTTCCCACCGGCGGTGGCAAGGTCCCAGTGGCCTGTCTAAAGCTGACAGTCATCTGCAGGCAAAGCAGTCTGCGGGGTGGTCATTCCCGGTGGGGTGGCCGCAGGGCCCAGGTTCTTGCAGTGATGGCCTCTCCCCTCCCCCCTCTCCTTCCCCGTCCTGTCTCCCTCCCTCCCTCCCTCCACCTTCTCCCAGAGGAGGTGACAGACGGCCCTGTAATTTGGTTCCATTCGCTCGACTGGAGCAACACCTGCCCCCCTCCCCTGGGACTCGAGGGTCTCATCCCAAACCATACAAGAAGCCAAAGACAAATCCGGGCCCCACATGCAAATACAACTGGGAGAGAAACCAGCCTGTGAGGAGCACACACCGCAAACCTGCCCAGTCCCTCCCTCAGTTCCTCACTCTTGGCCCACAAACCAGCAAAATCAAATAACTCCAAGTTCAAACTACTAGGCACCACCCAAAACTTTAATTAGATGTTCAGGTTTAAATTAATTTTAAAAAAAATAATAATTAGCTATTGTTATGGTTCATAGTATTTCCTCCCACCCAAACCACATCACAATAAAACAAACTGTTTGGCTTTAGGCTGTACTGGTAGTGAAAGTCAAGAAATAGATTTGAAAAGAAAGAAGAAGGTGATTGGAGCTATGCAGATGTGTATGTGATGGCTGTGAACTGCTTGGTGTCTGTCACCAAAACAATAGATGTATGATTTCTGGATGAGTTCATTTTCCTTGAGGCAGGGCTTTGATAACATTATTTCAAAAAGACAACATTCTACATCCTGCTTTGGTGAGTTAGTGACTGGAGTCTTAAAAGATTTCAAGCAACCATAAGAGGTGTAAGCAACTATCGATTTCTCTCTGTCTAGAAAAAGAAGAAAAAGGAAAAAAAAAACCAGTGAAGAACATCAAAGATGCATGGAAGCAAAAAGTCCAATGACTGATGGACCATGTGAACCTCAGCTGTGGGAACCTCACCCTTCAAGGCCCTGAAATCAGAAAAATGAGATGGTACCCAGCTGTCCTAAAAGTCCTAGGTAGAACGAGATAAATACATAGAACAAAACTAACATAGTAATAGTAATTTTATTAAAAGCTCAGACTTACAGGTCTGATAGAGACTTGTGGAAACTGTTAGACTATGACTCTTAGACAACATTCAAGTCAAAAACTGAACTCACACACACACATCCCCACCACACCCTCCACCATATTCAGTAGCTTTCAGTCAAACAACGGCCAAGTCTATAAGTAAACAAGTATTTACAAGTCTGTCAACACACTACAGAAACATGCACTCTTTTTTTTTTAAATTTATTTCGTTTTCATTTCAATGAACATCTACAGAGATTTTGGAATTCCATTCATTCATTGTTGCAC
>NW_006399924.1:61726-100496 GCF_000299155.1 Elephantulus edwardii | reverse complement strand
CCCCACCCCAAATATAATCCACTCTGCAACTCTCACTCTGTAGAAGAATAAATGATACGAGATCAGAAGGACCTCATTTACACTGCTTTGATTGCCATCAAAGCAAAATGGGTATTACTTGAAGGGAAAACCAAATTTCTCTGTAAATTTTTGCTCATATATCAAAAGTTTTTAAAACATCATTTTGCAAATGTGACCTTTTAGTTCCTCTGGAGACTATACAAAATAAGAAGGCATGTTATTGTCAGCAGGGGACATTTAAGGTCAGACTCAGAACCACACCTTGCAATTACACTAAGGTGCCTCTTGTACTTCTTTGTACTGCTGAGATCTCTCCTTTGAACATGAGAGGGCAAAAGAGGCCAGACCAATGTCTAGCCCAGGTTTCAGGCTTCTTAAAAGAGAATTTATCTTACTTAGCAATTGTTGTAGTCCCCTTCCCTACTCTTTTAGACAAAAAGAAGCGTAAACTTTTGGATTAGGTTGCCCTTCATTTCTAGGGAACTCTGATGGCATCATCCTTAGGGAGGTGCCTTTCTGGTGGTTTGAATCAGCTTCAAGGGAGAAGGATAGACAGTCTCTTCCTGTGCAATTTAAACAGCCTCAGAAAAACTGCTGGAGGCTCAGCTATGAGCCTGTCCCAACTCAAAAGAGTGAATCACCTCATGTCTTGGCTTTGCCCATTAATAGTGTGACCTTAGGCATGTCATTTAACTTTGCTGGATCTTTGTGTCTTCATCTATATGAGAATAATATTAACACTGACCATTGAGTCTTTTGAAAACTAATTGAGTTAATATCTGGAAAAGTCTGGCACTGGGAAAGCACTTTCTATGTCAGTGCAGCCGTCACCTTTACAGATGGTATAAAGATCTCCCCGGGCTACACTCATGTAGACCATGTGGGGTCTAAACATGGAAAGAACACAAGCCTGGTGTCACATGTTCTGTGTGTCCCGTCACTGACAGGAAAGGAGGCTGTGAAGTAAGTCACTTGCCTGGATTCAGGGCCTGAAGGACTCACCAAAACCAATTGCTATTAAGTGATTTTGATTTATGGCATTTCATAGGGTTTAGTAGGCTATTGGGCTACGTTTTGGAGGCAGATCTCCAGCCTTCTCTTCCAAGTTACCTCTGGTTAGTGCCATCCAGTCTCCAAGGAACTCACAGCAACAACATATGTGACAGAGCTTTGTGAACTGGAACAGCCACATAAGGGCTCTTATTACTGCTGTTAATAAGCATTTTGGCCTCCATAGGCATCTGCTGCCAAGCAGACCTGGCAAATCCTCATTTCACATCCTCAGAGATCTTCCTTATTCCAGTTCCTGACCTTGGTTCCTGACCAAGAGCTCAGAGACTATGCCAGAATTTTTTAGTCTTTAAAAATGCGTCTAAGCTGGGTTCTGGCATGTGTCCCCTCTAATGTTCTGGTGGTCCCCTCTGCACTTCTTCCTGCCTTGACTGTGGTTAGTCAGCTGTCAGCTACCTGAGTATGCCCAACAGAGCAGCTGGTTCCCAGGCACGACCCTCCAAGACAGGCATGTGTGGGAGAGAGCCAAAGTTAAGGAATACACATAGTGAATTTCTTTTTAATAGAAAACAAGTGACTCACCTTGCCGCTTCACATCCTGTCAGCTGCAAAACACATAGAACTTACAAACCAGTTTTGTGTTCTTATCACTTTAGACCCCACGTGGGCTACATGGGTGTAGCCTGGGTAGACCTTTATACCACCTGCAAAGGTGACAGCTGTACTGATGTAAAAAGCACTTACCCAGCTCCAGAGTTTTCCACCTATTAACTCAACTAATTTTCCAGAGACAGGACACAACTGGCCAGAGAGTGTCAGGAAAATAAAAAGTAATCAGAAAGGTGGAATAGATGAGCTGTGAAATGTCCCACAAAAATATAGGGTTCCCTGATATTAAGGAACTCATTGATATTAGGGGGCTCTGGTGGCCTAGTGGTAAGGAGTTGCACTGGCACCCCAGGGTACATGGTTCAAATCCACCAGCTGCTCCATGGGAGAAAGATGGGCAATCTCCTCCATGTGATTAATGGCCTCTGAAAACGTGCTTGAGGGTCTGGTATAGATTTTGACTTGATGGTACACAACAATAACAACCTTGCTGTTCATTTCTTTCACTGTGATAACGTGCTTTGTTGTTGTTAACTGATGTTGAGTCACTCCAGTTCATAGTAACCCCATATGCAATAGCACAAAATACTACCCAGTCCTGAGACACTCCAAGATTGGTTGTGGAGTAAGTAGATCATTGTGGTCCATGGGCTTTTCACTGGCTGGGGTTTGTGAGTAGAACACCAGGCCTTTCTTCCTAATGCACCTTAGTCTGAAAGCTCTGCTAAAACCTGTTCGGCATCAAAGCAACAGGGGACCCTCCACTGACAGAAAGGTGCTGGCTGCCCTGGAAGTGCACTGGCTGAGGATTGAACCCAGATCTCTAGAACAGAAGGAGAATTTTGCTGCTGAACCTCCAATGCCCCTGTTGTGTTGATTCTGACGCATAGCAACCCCATATGACAGAGGATAACTGACTCATAGGGTTTCCAAGGAGGTGATGATTATGGGGGGGGGGGGCGTGGAAATCACCAAATGTTTCTCCTACACAACTTCTGGGTGGGTTCAACCAACAAGCTTTCCACTTAGCAACCCAGTGTTTAAGCATTCACACCACCAAAATTCCTTCCAAGGTGCCTAAAGGTATTTTGGTTATGTTAAAAGAAAAGTGTTCTAAATCTTTGAGAGATTCTTATTGGTTTAGATGGATAACATGATATGATGCTTAGAAATTGCTTCAAATAGTTCAATGAGGTAGAAGAGAGCAGAAATGATTATAAATAAAAAGGAAGGTGTTGCATATATCAGAATCCATTTTACCCTTCTCTTGACATTTGTAGATGTTCTAAAATTTCCCACAGAAAGTGATTTCGTTTCTAATGGAGTTTCTCAGAAAATTTATGCTGAGTAATGTTTTACTGCCCAGGCTCCAAAAGACAGTCACCTGACTCAAGCACCCCTCCCTCAGCATAGACCTGCAGCTGACTTCCTGCCTCACTTGCTGCTAGTCAGAGCACAATCTTTTGTCTCCTTTATTTCAGATCAGCGCCCCAGGGATTGCTCCACAGAGTCATCTCTAGATGCTATTTTCACATCATCTGCCTCCATTCGCTCAGTCTAACCCTTTCATCATCTCTGCCAGCCCAGCCCTAATGTCTTTTTGTTACTACTTACTCCATCCTGGTCCAGGAGATTGTAGAAAGAACCCCCTGCCTCAAATCCCTCATAATTTAGGACACTCCCCAAGCTTCCCATTTTACAAATGTCTTTCTGGAATGATTATCGAGTAATTAGGAGTTACGAAACTTCTTTCCTGGTCTGGAAATAATTAACAGAAAATCCCAACAATTTCTTTCAACACTATCCTACTTCAAGAATATTTTGTTCAAACTCAAATGTCCAACCACAATCCAATGGATTGAGAAATTATGGTACATTCACACGATGGAATACTACAAAATACTTCGCAGCATGCAGGAGCAATGATTTTGTAAATTACTACCTAACTTGGGAGGGACCAGAGAGCATTATGCATAACTAACATTATGCTCTGAACTAACTCAGTCCCATTAAGGACAAATATGGTATAAGACCATTACTGCAGAACATGTATGAGGATACAAGGGGAGGGGGGAGCAGAGGGGTGAGGATGGGCAGCAAGGTGGGGTAGGAGAGGTGGGGGGATGGTTAATCATAAGGTCACACAATTTGGGGAGGGGTGAGTAAAGGAAATGGGAACGATACAGTGTGAAAACAATGTATACAAACTTTGTAAGTAAATCAGTATAAAACAAAAATTGTATTTTAAATTTAAGGAAAAAAATCGGGGTGGGGGGCAGGGAGAATATTCTGTTTAATCCCCTCTTTAATAACGTTCTCCTGCTACAGGAACTGAGCTCTGGAGGCATGGTCCATAGGAAGTTGTGCTGCTAACTCAAAGGCCTTGCTTCTCTGCCAGTTCGAATCCATTGGTGGCTCTGCTGGAGAAAGATAGACAGTCTCTTCTCTTGAGATTTACAGCCTTAGAAACTCAAGGAGGATCAGTTATGAGTTGGTTCCAATTTAACAGTGATGAGGTGAGGAGATCACACATTCCATCCATGCCATTAAACACTTAGATCTCATGAGCTAATACATCCATACTATTAAAACACTAAGCTTGTTCTAACTGTGTAAATTAATTCTGTTAATCTTCCTAAGAGAGCTGGACAATGACCAGGGAGGATAGAAGGAGAATTGATGCCTTTGAGCTGTGGTGCTGGAGAAGAGTGCTGAGGGTACCATGGACTGCTAAGAAAACAAACAAATTCATCCTAGAGAGGGTTAAACCGGGCTGCTCCTTGGAGGCAAGGATTCTGAGACTTCGTCTGACATACTTTGCTTATATTGTAAGGAGGGGCCGGTCCTTGGAGAAAGACATCATGCTGGGTAGAGTAGAGGGACAGCACAGGAGGGGAAGACCCTCTATGAGGTGGATTGATTCAGTGACTGGGGTAATCGGGATGGGTGTGTCAGAGGCAGTACCATTGGCACAGGATACAGCAGGGTTTAGGGCTGTTGTACATAGGGTCGCTATGAGTTGCAAATGACTCGAGGGCACATAACAACAATAACAATCTTCCTAACAATGCTTCTGTTTGTTGTTACTGTTGTTATGAACCATAGAGTCAGACTGACCCACAGCTGACTCTCTGTCAGGTTTTCAGAGGCAGTTAATTGCCTGGGAGGAGATTACTCATCCTTCTACCTGGAGCCTTGAGCCTCGTGCCTTCAGGATTGCAGCGCAGCTTCTTGCCCTGCTTCTGAGTAGGTACTATAACTTCCATCTTTTGTTGGAAAAAGTCAGATGCACAGTTAAGCACCTTGCTCAAGATCAGGGTTAGTTAGTAAGAGAACTGGACTTTGAGCACCAACACGTATTTTCAGAGTCCTTGCTCCAGACAACTCTCACTAGTGTCTGTCAAAGTATTATGTGCTATGGGAAAACCAAAATGAGAAATGGAAAGTGATAACATAGGCTCTGGTGGTCCAGGGTATTAAGTGCTTGAGTGCTAACCAAAAGATCTACTGTCAAAATCCACCAGCTACTGTGTGGAAGAAAGCCAAGGTAGCTTGTGCCCATAAAGATTAACAGCCTCTGAAACCTTACAGGATATTTCAACTTGCCTTAAAGAGATTCTAAGGACTGGAATAGACACTGTAGCAACAGGTTTGTTTGATTTGTTGTTGTGGTTGTTGTTAGGTGCCACTGAGTATTTGAATTACATAAATTAAAATGTAGAGATTTATAGTTGACTCCATGGTTTACCAGGCCTGCTCTAACAACGTACAACAAACTGGGTAGCTGAAAACAACAGAAATCCATTCTCTCCCAATTCTAATGCAAGAAATCCAAAATCAGACTGTTGGCAGGGTCATGCCCCATCCAAAATCTCTGAAGGAGGCTGCATCCTTACCTCTTCCAGCTTCTGATAACCCCAGGTAGTCTTTGGCTTCATGTAGCATAACTTTAATCTTTGCCTCTATCATCATATGATTCTCATCTCTACATGCATGTTTATGTTTCTTTTCTTCTTATAAGAGACCCATTAATATATATCCTAATCATTTCATCCTAACTTGACTAGGACTCCTATTTCCAAATAAGGTCACATTCATAGACAAGGGGATTAAGACTTCAGTATATCATGAAAAATAATGAAGAGCTTGAGAGTAACAGCTTTAGTTTGCTTGGCTCCACAATCAACACTCTTGGCAATAGCAGCCAGGAAATGAAAAGTTTAATTGCACTGCGAATGTCTGCGGTCAGGGACATCTCCAGAGTACTGAAGAGCAATGATGTCAGTATGGAGACTAAGGTGCACCTAAACCAGGCCATAGTCTTTGCAATTATTTGCTATGTGTCAGAAATCTGGACAATGACTAGGGATGATAGAAAGATAATTGATGTCTTGGAGCTGTGTTGCTAGAAAAGAGTATTTAATATACCAGGGACTGCTAGGAGAACAAACAGTTTCTTCTTAGAGAGGGTGAGACCAGTGCCTGAAGAAGGACATCATGCTTGGAAGGTTGGAGGGCAGGTGCAGGAGGGCAAGACCCTTTATGAGGTGGATTGATTCAGTGACTGGGGTAATCGGGATGAGACAGTGTGATTGGCACAGGACAGAGCAGAGTTTAGGGCTGTTGTACATAGAGAGTCGCTATGAGTCGAAAGAGACTTGATGGCACATAACAACATACTTACACACCTCATTCTACCAGAATTTGTTAGAGTTTCCCATCACTTGTGCTTAAAGATACAAGACTCTGAAGTCAGTTTCAGACCTTGGCTTCAGCTTAGTCTGAATGTGACATTAACTGTGCAATTTTCAAAGGTATAGATGGAGGAAATGTACTGCCTTGTACACTTGTGAAACTATCATGAGAAACTACAGAGTGCTTATTAGATAGAGAAGGGCATTATTAGAGCTCAATAACCATTATTATGTTTATATTTATTGCAGGCATTGGAGGTTGTACAGGAGAAATTCAAAACTATGTTAGTTGATGATTGGTTTAGTTATTGTGGTTATCACTAACTCTCCATCTTCATATAACATATTGCAAACTACAAAAAGGCAAAGACTTCAGATGGTAAATACATGAAGAAATGCTCAAAATCACTGGCTAATCTTGTTTTTCTGTACCGCTGAGTTGGAACTAACTCACACTGACCCTACAGTGAATTTTCAGAGCCTGTGAATCGTATAGAAGGAGATTGCCCTTCTTCCTTCCAGAGCAGCTGGTGGATCCAAACCATTTGCCTTTGGGTTGGCAGCCCAGATCATTATCATTAGGCCAGCAGAGATCCCTCACTAGTTATTAGAGAGATAGAAATCAAAACAATGATGAAATATCATTTCATCCCCACAATAGTTACAGTAATGTTCAACAGAACAGCAAACAACTACAGGTAAGGGTGCAGTGGGAATGTTACTCTCATAGACTGCTTGTGGCAATGTAAAATAGCACAAATGCTGTGGAAGGCAGTCTGGCATTTCCTTAAGACATAAAAAAAGAAGTACTGTTTGATCCACTACTAATAATGTACCCTAAAGAAATCAGGGCTTCCATGTGAACAGATATATGCATACTTATGTTTGTTGCCACATTATTGACAATAACAAAGAGATCAAGACAACCCAAGTGCCCAGCATTGAGGTAATGAATACACTATGTTCATTCACATGATGAAATGCTATGCAACATTAAAAATTAATTAGTGAAAAATTACACAACATGGATGAGTCTAGAGGACATTATGCTGAGTAAAACCAGGCCACAAAGGACAAGACCACTGTTTTTAAAAAACTATATAAAAGTTTAGATATGAAGAGAATTAATATAGTATGGTTACCAGGGTTGGGGGAAGTATAAACTTAATAGACAACAGTCACTTCATTGGAATGTGTGAAGGGAAGGAAAATGTGGAATGAATGGACAATCAGGTGTGTGTATTACGATCAACACTGTGGAACAAAATATACATGACTGGGGAAAAACCCTCTCAAATTCCCACAATATGCTTTGTAAACAAAACATTTTTTAAAAGTCTGATTAATCCAATAGCCATCCAATAAGATAACACTTTTGAGAATGCTGCAAATGTAATCATGCCCCCCAAAAAGGATGCTGTTGTTGTTATGTGTCATTGAGTCACTTGTGATCATAGTGACCCTATGTACAACTGCCCTGAACCCTGCTCTATCCTGTGCCAGCCTTATTGTCCTTGACACGCCCAACCTCATTACCCCACTCACAAAATCAATCTTTCTCATTGAGGGTCTTCCTATCTTGAGCTGTCCCTCCACCCTCCCAAACATGATGTCCCTCTCCATGGATTGGTCCCTCCTTGCAACATGTCCAAAGTATGTCAAACAAAGCCTCAGAATCCTTGCCTCCAAGGAGCTACCTGGTTTAGCCCTCGCCAGGATGAACTTGTTTGTTTTCTTATCAGTCCATGGTACCCTCAATACTCTTCTCCAGCACCACAGCTCAAGGGCATCAATTCTCCTTCTATCCTCTCTAGTCATTGTCCAAATCTCTGATGCATAACAAGTGATTGCAAAGACCCTGGCCTGTATCAAACGCAGCTTAGTCTCCAGAGTGACACCACTGCTTTTCAGTACTTTGGAGAGGTTCCTAACAGCAGAATTTCCCATCACAATACGTCTTTTAATTTCCTGGCTGCTAGTGCCAAGAGTGTTGACCGTGGAGCCAAACAAACTAAAGCTGTGAACAATCTCAATCTCTTCACCATCCACCCTGATGTTGCCAATTGGTCCAGTGGTGAGAATCTTTGTCTTCTTGATATTGAGCCTCAATCCATATTGAAGGCTGTAGTCCTTGTCCCTTTGCAGCAGGTGCTTCAGGTCCTCCTCAGTTTCAGCAACCAGGGTTGTGTCATCTGCATAACTCAGATTGTTGATAGATCTTCCACCAATCCTGATGCCACATTTCTCCTCATAGAGCCCATCCTCCCGGATAATCTGTTCTGCATACAGGTTGAAAAGGTATGGAGATGGAACACACCCTTGGAATACGCCCTTCCCAATTTTGAACCATGCAGTTCTTCCTTGCTGTGTTCTGACAACTGCCTCTTGGTCCAAGTATAAGTTTTGCATTAGAACGATCAAGTGTTCTGGGATTCCCATTCTTCTCAGAGTCAGCCATAGTTTGTTATGATCTACACAGTCAAATGCCTTTGCATAGTCAATGAAACACAGATAGACATTCCTGGTATTCCCTGATTTCAGCTAAGATCCATATAACATTAGCTACAATATCCCTAGGACCACAACCCCTTCTGAACCCAGCCTGGACTTCTGGCAGTTCTCTGCTGATGTGCTGTTCCAGTCGTTTTTGGATAATCTTCAATAGAATCTTGCTTGCATGTGAAATCAATGATATTGTTCTATAGTTTCCACACTCTGAGGAAAGAACCACGGAGAATCTCAATATCAGCTGTGAAGACAAGACCAGGAGCTAATTGTGGAACAGACCACCAAGTACTCATATGCAAGTTCAAGCTGAAGCTAAGGAAAATTAAACCGAATCCACGGGAACCAAAATATAACTTTGAGTCTATCCCACCTGAATTTCAGAACCATCTCAGGAACAGGTTTGAGGTCTTGAACACTAATGAGAGATGACCAGATAAGTTATGGGAGGCTATCAAGGATATCATCCAAGAAGAGTGCAAACGTTCATTACAAAGATAGAGGGGGAAGAAAAGACCGAAATGTATGTCAGAAGAAACTGTGAATATTGCACTGGAGCACAGAGAAGCCAAAGTAGAAGAATTCAAGATACTAAAGAGCTGAAAAGAAGGTTTCAAAAGGCAGGATGACAAAGTAATGTATTACATTGAAATATGCAAGGAGCTGGAGTCAGAAAATCAAAAGGGCTGAACTTGCTCAGCATTTCTTAAGCTCAAGAAACTGAAGAACAAATTCAAACCTCAAGCTGCTATAATCAAGGATGCTTTAGGCAGAATATTAAATGATCCAGGAAGTATTAAAAGAAGATAGTAAGAATATACTGAGTCACTGTATAGAAAGGACTTGGCAGACACAGAAGAATTTCATGAAACAATTTATTAGCAAGAGCCTATGGTGATGAAAGAAGAAGTTCAAGCTGCTTTGAAGGAAATAGCAAAAAAATAAGACCCCAGGAATAGATGGTATACCAATTGACATATTTCAGCTAACAGATACTGCCCTGGACATGTTCACCAAGTTGTGCCAAGAAATCTGGAGAACAACCATTTGGCCAACTGACTAGAAAATATCTATATTTGTTTCCATCCCAAAGAAGGGTGACCCAACAGTGTGTGTGTAAGTATAACATAGATTAAAGTCAGAACTCAAAACAGCAGCGCATTCTGCCCAAAGAAAACTGGACTTTGCAAAATGTTTACACTTGAGATGGGCCAAATGGAATAACTGTAATTTATTTTGGGTAAAGTGTAATGTTGGAGGAGAGTTAGCTGAAAAGTGTTTGTGACAAGTTTGCAAGAAAGTTCTATGCTCAGATAAATAAGGCACACACATATACACACAGGCACATATCTGATTGTGGCTGAGTGAGAACTAACTCGGCTGACTCTACAGTGACTTTTAAAAGATTGTACGTCACACGGAAAGGCACTGCCCATCCTTCTCTATGGAGCAGCTGGTGGATTTGAATTGCCTGCTTTTGAGTTTGCAGTGCAGCTCCCTACACACTGGGACACCAGAGCGCATGCGCGCACACACTCGCATCCCCGCCTCCCCCCAAAAATCAAGTCCACTTCTGTTAAGTCGATTCTAACTCGCAGGTAACTCCATTAGGTTTTTGAGGCTGTAAATATTTCACAAGAAGACTTCCCATCTTTCTCCTATGAAGCAACTGTTAGATTCAAACTGGCAACTTTTCGATTAATAAGTTATACACTTCCCCACAAGTCTCATGTGTGTTTGTGCCAATCTTTATTCCCAAGAACTGCTGGTGGGTTTGAACCATCTGAGAAGCATTACCAACAGGTTGGTAGCACAACATCTTACATACTGTGCGATCAGAGCTGCCATATATACGTGTGGCACTCCCTCATACACACATTGGGGCACGCACACACACACACACACACATTGCTGGTGTTAGATGCCATCGAGTAAGACTCACAGTGACTCAATGAACAACAGATCTGAACCCGGTGCTATCCTGTGCCATACTCACAATTTCTGACACACTCAAGCCCACTGGAGCAATAATTGTATCAACCCATCTCATCCAGGGTCTTCCTCTCTTTTCCTTCCCCTCCACTTTTACAAGCATGATATCCCCCTCAGAAGAAAGCCTCCCCTAGTAACATGCCTGAGGTATGTGAGACAAAGCTTTGTCATTTTTGCCTCCAAGAACACTCTGGATGCACTCTTTCCAGGACATGTTTGTTTGTACTTTTGGTAATCCAGGGGATATTTGGAACTCTTCTTCAACACAGCTCAAAGACATTAATTCTTCCATCATCCTTAGTCATTGTCCAGTTCTCAAATGCACAGCAAGTGATTTAAAAGCCATGAACTCTCACAAGAACATGGAAACAGCCGAAATGTCCAAGCACAACCAATTGAATTGATAAATTGTGGTACATTCACAAGATGGAATAACACCCAGCCTTTAGCAGCAACAATTTTAAAAATTACTACATAACTTGGGAGAGATTGAAGGGTATTGTACAGAATGAACTAACTCAGTATCATAAGGATAATACTGCATAGGACCATTATTGTAAAAACAGAATGGTAAAAAGCCAAAACAAAACAAAAACCCAAAAAATCAAAAACAAAACAACAAAAGAATAACCAGTGAAATGTATATCGTGATCCAAGGGTATAAAGAGTGGGAACAGAGAGGTAAAGGTGGGCAGGGGAACATCATAAAGTCACACAATTGGGCGGTTGGAGGAAGAGGGGTAAAGGAAATGGGATAGATCTGGCAGGGGTCTGGAAAGACAAAATAATGACGGACATGGTTTAATGGCGATTAATTTTATAACACATGAGTAAGAATAATTGTATGAAACACAATGTGAATGAAGGACAGTATGAAACACAATGTTTATGAACTTTGTATGCAAACCAATGTAGAATTAAAAAAGAAATATTTTTTGAAAGGCAACAGCCTGAATCAGGCACACCTTAGTCCTCAAGTTGACATCATTGCTCCTCAATAATTTAGCAATGTCCCTGACTAGACTTTCTGAGTGCAATACATCTCCTGATCTCCTAACTGCTGGAACCAAGGGTGTTGATTGTGGATCCAAGTAAGATTAGTTGTTGACTGTTTCAATCTTTTCTCCATCTATTATGATGTTGCCTATCAGCCCAGTGGTGAAAGTTTTTATTTTCTAGACATTGAGATGCAATCCATACTGAAGGCTGTGTTCTTTGATCTTCAAGTCTTCCTCACTTTTAACAAGCAAGATTGTGTCATCTCCGTAATTCAGGTTCTTGATGAATCATCTTCCAATCCTGATGCCATATTCCTCTTCATAGAGTCCAGCTTCTGGAATAATTTCCTCAGCAATCAGATTTAATAGGTATGGCAATATGATACAGCCTTGACACACACCTTTCTTAATTTGAAACCATGTAGTGTTCCTTTGCTTTGTTCACATAACAGCCTCTTGGTCTAGATATAGGTTTCACATGAGCACAATTAAGTCTTCTGGGACTCCCATTCTTCTCAATATTAGCCATAATTTGTTATGATCCACACATTCAAATACCTTTGCATAGTCTATAAAGCATACATAGATATTCTTCTGGTATTCTTTGCCTTCATCCAGAATCTCTTTGACACCAGCAATGATATTCCTGTGAAATTATCTCTTCTAAATCCTCCTGAAATTCAGGCAATTATTTATCTCTGTACTGTCCTAGTCATTTTTGAATGATATTCAGCAGGATTTTGTTTGCATGTGATAATAATGATATTGTTCTATAATTTCCACGTTCTGTTGGGTCACCATTCTTGGGAATGAGAACAAATATGGATCTCAGCCAGGCAGCTGTCCTCCAAATTTCCTAGCATATATTGGTGAGCACATCTAGTTGAAACTTATCAGTTTGTAACCTATAGACTCCAGGGGCCTTATTTTTTGTCAATGCCTCAGTTCACTTCGGCTTCTTCTTTCATTACTGTTGGCTCTTGTTCATATGGTACTTCCTGAAATTTTCCTGTTTCAATCAGTTGTTTTTGGTACAGTGACTCTGTGTACTCCATCTTTTTTTTATGCTTCCTGAATCATTCAAGATTTTGCCTATAGCATCTTTCACAGTATTGCAACTCCAGGCTTGAATCTGTTCTTTGGTTACTTACTTCAGCTTGAAAAAGGGAAAGCAAGTTCTTACCTTTTGATTTTCTGACTACAGCTCTTTGCACATTTCATTATAACCCTTTGCTTTGTCTTCATAACTTGCCCTGAAATCTTCTCTCTGACCTTTTAACTTCATCATTTCTTCCCTGTTTTGGCATCTTGGTGTTCTAGTGCAATATTCAATAGTCCTTCTGACATTCATTTTGGTCTTTTCTTCCTCCTCTTCTTTGTAATGACCTTTTTCTCTCTTCATGGATGATATCCTTGATGTCATTCCACAACTCATCTGATCTTTGATCATTGGTGTTTAATGTTTCAAATCTATTTTTAAGAAAATCTTTAAATTCAGGTGGGATAGATCCAAGGTCATACATTGGTTCTTGTGGACTTGTTTTAATTTTCTTCAGCCTCAATTTGAACTTGCAAATGAGTAATGGATGGTCTGTTCCGCAGTTTGCACTTGGCCTGATTCTGACTGCTGATATTGAGCTTCTACAATGATTCCTTCCACAGATGTAGTCACTCTGATTCAAATGCAGTCCATCAGGTAAAGTCCATGTGCAAAGTCACCATTTGTGTTCTTTAAAAAAGAAAGGTATTTGCAGTGAATACATTACTGAACATACAAAATTCAGTCATTCTATTTCTGCTCTCATTTCTGTCACCATGTCTATAATTTCCAACGATAATTCCTTTTTCATTGTTTCCACATTTATCATTGCTGTTATGTGCTGTTGAGTCACCTGTGACCCACAGCAGCTCTATCTACTGCAGCCCTGGACCCTGTCCTGTCCTGAGCCAGTCTCACTTATTCCAACACACAACCCCCATTGTCCATTACTGCATCAGTCCATCTCATCTGGAGTCTTCCTCTCCTGTGCTGTCCCTCCTCTCCTCTGAGCACGATATCCATCTCCAAGGACTGGTCTCTCCTGGCCACATGCTCAAAGAACTTCAAAATCCTAGCCTCCAAGAAGACACTTGGTTTCCCCTTTTTTAGGAGAGACCTATTTGTTTCTTGACAGTCCATGGTATGTTCAAGACTCTTCTCCAGCACTACAACTAGAAGGCATCAATTCTTCATCTGTCATCCTTAGTTACTGTTCAGTTCTCTGAAGCATAGCAAATAATTGCTAAGACCATGGCCTGAATCAGGAGCACCTTTGTCTCTAGACTGATATCATTGCTTTTCAGCACTCTGGAGAGGTCCCTGACAGTAGATTATCCCAATGCAATTTGTCTTTTGATTTCCTAACTGCTTGTGTTAAGAGTGTTGATTGCGGAGCTGAGCAACCTATAATTATTAACAAACTCAATCTCTTCTCCATCTATTATGGTGCTGCCAATTGGTCCATTGGTGAGAATCTTTGTCTTCCTAATGTTGAGCTTCAATCCATATTGAAGACTACAGTCCTTGACCTTCTGCAGCAAGCGCTTCAGGTCTTCTTCAATTTCAGCAAGCAAGGTTGTGTCATCTGCATATCATCAGTTTTTTATGAGTCTTTCTCCAATCTTGATACTACATTCTTTCTCATAAAGCCCAGCCTCCCAAATGATCTGTTCTGCATATAGATTGAAAAGGTATGGAGATAGGATCTATCCCTGACACACTCCTTTCCTGATTTTGAACCATGCAGTGTTTCCTTGCTCTGTTCTGAGGACTGCTTCCTGGTCCAAATATAGGTTTTGCTTAAGCACAATCAAGCATTTTGGGATTCCCATTTTCCTCAAGGTTAGCCACAATTTGTTGTGATCCACACAGTCAAAGCTTTGCATAATTAAGTAAACACAGATAGACATTGTTCTGGCACTCTGCATTTGGACAAGATCCATCTCATGTTGGCAATAATGTTTCTAGTGTCAGGACTTCTTCTAAACTCATCTTGTCATTAATGCATCTTAATTGCATGTTTGGTCAATTCTGGACTGCAAGGTTTGGTAAAATCTTCAATTTCCTCCTCTTTGGCATTAGCTGTGGAAGTGCATATCTGAATAACAGTTTTATTAACAGGTCTTCCTTGTATGTGTATGGATATTACAGCACTGTACTTGAGGATGTTGTTGTTGTTGTAATGTGCTGTCAAGTCACTTGTGACTCATAGCAAGCCTAAACATACAACAGCCCTAAACCCTGCTCTATCCTGTGCCAACCTCACTGTCTCCATCTGACACACCTACCCCACCTCATTGAGGATCAATCCACCTCATTGAGGATCTTTCCTCCTGTACTGTCCCTCTATCCTCCCAAGCATGACATCCCTCTCCAATTACTAGCTCTTCCTTGCAACATGTCCAGAGAATGTAAGGGGGTGGGAAACTGAGGATCCAGACTCCTTAATGCTGTGATAACTAATCATTACATGGGGCAGCGCCTGGCCAACTCCAGTTGCTCCGTTAGGAGGAGCTGGTGTAGCACCGCCACTAGCTAACAATGCTTCTCTGCAAAGTAAAAAGTCTCCCCCATTGAGCCCTAGGCCAGGGCACACTCCACTTAGCAAGCAGAGCACAGGCTCTACTTTAGCTTCCGCCCAGCACCTCCATCAGGCAGCCTTGTGTACTGAAGGACCTACACAACTGCAGAGTAGAAGCCACATTCCTTAGCTTCCACTGAGGTTCCCCTAAACACACAGATGGAGAGATGGGTACAGGGGTCATGAGTGGATCTTGTACATAAAAAGCTGTACTTCTGTCAAAGGAAAAATCCGAGAGTATTATGAAGAAAGGCATGCAGATTGGTAACAGACAAAACATCAGCTTATGATCCCAGGCTAGTAATTTCATGTCTATGAGATCAATGTTACCTGGCGGTGGTGGTTATTATAGTTATTTACAGTTAAGTCAGAACAGACTCATAGCCGATCCTCCAGCAAGTTTTCAGAGGTAATAAATCTCACATGAGGAGACTGCCTATCTTTCTTTGGCTGAGCAGCTGGTGGATTCTAACTGCATGCCTTCCAGCTGACAGCACAGCTCTTTATCATCGGAGACAATAAAAATACCTTCCTCATTGGATTGCATCTCAGAGCTGGACAGTGAGTGAATAAGGATGAGCAAAGAAGAGTCAATGCCTTTGAGTTGTGGTGCTGGAGAAAAGTATTGAATACCTCATGGATTGCAAAAAGAATGAACACAGTTGGCTTGGAGAAAGTACAGCCAGAATACTTCTTGGAGGCAGGGATAGCAAAGCTTTACCTCATATACTTTAGGCATGTTGTTGTTATATGCTGTTTAGTTGACCATGACTCATAGCGACTCTATGCACAAGAGCCCTGAACCCAGCTCTATCCAGGGCCAATCTCATTGTCTCTGACATACCTATCCTCATTACACCAGTTACTGTGTCAATCCATCTTATCTGGAGTCTTCCTCTCCTCGACCCTTCCAAGCATAATATCCTTAATAAATAAGTGTGCCCATTCCAAAGAGAGGTGAGACAATAAAATGTGGAAGTTATGAAACAATGTCATTAATGCCACATATAAGTTTTCCTGAAGATAATTTTTAAATGGCTAAAACTGTATGCACAGAAAACAGCCAGAGATTCTGGTGGGGTTCAGACATGGACCTCAGAATGTAAAATATTGCTGACAGCAGATGGACCTTAGATGAAAGGAGAGAATATTAGAAAAATATTTACTTATGTTTTATTGATTAAAGGTATTCAACCATGTAGATCATAAGAAAGTATTAATAACATTGCAAAGGAAAAGAATTCCAGGACATCATGTTCACGTGGTAGCTGCACATAGACCAAGAGATATTGTTCAAATAAATCATAAGGATAATGCATCCTCTAACACTGAGAAAGGTGCACATCAGGGTTGTACCCTTTCACCATATTTCTTCTCCAAGAAGGTGGACTATGTGAAGAAGAACATGGCATCAGGAACAGTGTTACTAACAACCTGAGATATGCAAATAATCTAGCATTGGTTGAAGTAAATGCAGTAGACTTGAGGGAATTGCTGATGAAGCTTAAAAACGACACAATCTTCAGCATGAATTACAACTCAACATAAAACAAAACCCTTATAGCTGGACCTTCAAAAAGCATCATGATGAATGGAGAAAAGATTGAAAGTGTCACAGATTTCATTTTACTTGGATCTGCAATCCAAACTTATTAAAGCAGTAGTCAATAACTCAGTGCATTGCATGAGACAAATCTATTCCAAAATACTAAGGTGAACTTAATCCGAGTTATGGTGTTTTTAATTGCCTCATATATATGCAAAATCTGGAAAATTACTAAGACCAAAGACAAATTCATACCTTTGAATATGGTGCTGGTGAATAAGACTGAACATACTATTGAATGTTGGGAGAACAAACTAGTTTATTCAGCCTTCCTTCTAAGTGAAGATGGCAAAACTTCATCTGGACATTTGTTAAGGAGGGACTAATCCCGGGAGAAAGATACCATGTTTGATAAAGCAGATCAGTGGAAAAGAAAAAGACCCTCATTGAAATGGATAGGCATGGTGGCCACAGCAGAGGGTTAAATACAGCAATAACTGTGAGGTTAGCACAAGTCCTAGCTGTGATTCATCCTGTTGTTTTGTTATAACTACTATATCAACAAATTGGTTTCAATTTGACAGGATCTAACAACAACAAACTATTACTATCACTGTTGTTGCTGAGTACCATCAGTGTGAGAACTGACCTTCTAGTGGGATTTCAGAAGCTATTAATTGCACAGGAGGTGACTGTCCATCCTTCTTGCCCATCCTTCTCCCGCAGGGCAGCTGGCAAATTTGAACCATGTGCTTTGGAGATTGCAGCACAGGTACTTATTACTAGGCCACTAGAGCTTCCAGTAGTAATAACAGTAATAATGAACCCTCCTAAGTCTGGGAAAATACATTACTGTATAGGTGCAAGGTCCTTCTCTCCTTCTCATCTCTGTGTGAATGGGAAGACACAGAGTTAAGCAGGAGTAATAAGAACCGATAGATTACAATATTACAGAGGATACTTACCTCATCACATCAGTCACCATGTGCATGGTAGAAGGCCACTGTAGGAAATACCAAGAATGAGGTTCATGTGGGAAGCAAGCATTCTCTCTGAGCCCTCCACTCCGTGTATATTGTCTGCTTCTTCCCATACCCATTTCCCCTCCCCTCAGTCCTCCTCTCCCACTCCAGCCCTCACATTCTTGGCAGCCCTTGCCCCTCCCCAGAAGGAAAGTTTTCTGTCCAGGACTTTTGCCTCTGCTTCCTAAGTGTCTCCAGACAGAAGCAGGCGTGAGGAGATGCCATCTTGGCAGAGAAAGCTCCCACACAGACGGCTTTGTCAGCTGGGTCAGGTGGGGCTAGGTTTTCTGCATAGCAGCCTGGATCAGTGAGAGGAGCAGCAGAAGGGACGCTGGTTCTGAGCATG
This sequence comes from Elephantulus edwardii, assembly GCF_000299155.1. Taxonomy (NCBI): domain Eukaryota; kingdom Metazoa; phylum Chordata; class Mammalia; order Macroscelidea; family Macroscelididae; genus Elephantulus; species Elephantulus edwardii. Next base: position 82,132 of record NW_006399924.1, on the reverse strand, counting down.
GCCCAGGAGAGCCAAGTTGGGGGCGAAGGGAGAGGCCAAAGCCAGCAGGAAAAGGTGACTGATTGGCAGGAGTTGTGTGGTGGTCTGGGCACAGGGTATGTTAACAGAATGATGCAAAAAGGAAGGGCAGCAATTGTGGAAGCTGCTGGTTACGATAAGGTGGGACCAGAGGCTTTGAGAATCATGACTACAGAGGCAGAAAGGAGTAAGTGAAATACTTGTCATGGGCTTCCAATTGAAGGTGGTTTCTGCTTCAACTTACTGGGTCCCTAATATGGTGGAGGAACACTTGGGGGAGGGCATCCCAGGTAAAAGATTCAAATACTAACTGAGCTAACTCAAGCCTCATGAAAATGACAATTGTGTTGATGTCCCAGTCTAATAGAGATGTTTGGGCTGACACAACTTTTACAGCCAGTCTTGGAGTTAGCCTTCACAAACATGGACTCATCTACAAGTTCCTTTTGTGCGTATAGAGAGACAGCAATGAGGAAGAATGGTAAGGTATGTCCAGTGTGGGGTTGTGGAATCAGAGGGTTAATGTGCTACGTTGGGAAACCACGTAAGCTATTTCATTCCTAATATTGCTTCTGAAACAGAGGATCACATTAATGTTTTCCTCTCACATATGAAGTAAAATGACTGTTTCATATATAGTAAGAAATTAGATATGCCTTTGCTGTCAACATCATTGTCATACTGTCAACATCACGGCCATGGGAGTTCAAGCGTAAAGGAGATCCCAGATCCGACCATTCATCACTCCTGCCCCTCTAGTTCAAGCCCCTCTCAGTAAGACCTTACCCTCTATCCCTCACGGTCACTTTGCCGTCTTCACGCGTGCTTTCCTGCCGTCCATCCTCTCACCACCCAGAGCAACATCACAGTGTAGTGCTGAGATGACAATCTCTTCTCAAAACTCCCCAATGACTTCCTCTCATAGTGGGAGGCAGTTAAGGGGAGCAGGGCGGAATCCTTTTCCTTTATAAGGCTCTGAACTAACCTACCTGTCTCTAACTACCTCACACTTGTATGAGTATGTTGCTAGAAGAGGCCATTTTTCTTGGAAGGGGACATAATGGTTGGAAAGGTGGAGAGTCAGTGAGAGAGAGGAAGACTCTCAATGAGAGGGATTGACACTGTGACTGTAACAATGGGATCAAGTGTGTCAGAGATGATGAGGACAGCACACCATAGAACAGGGGTCAGGTATGTTGTTCATAGGGTCGCTATGAGTTGGACTCGACTCACCGGCACCTAACAACCACCACCGCCTCTCTTTACCCTGTTAGCAGTGCTGTTGCCCTCACTCAGCCTGCTCTTCAAATTTGTTCTGGCCTCAGGGCCTTTGTTTTGGCTGGAAAATTCTTTATCCAGATTTTTGCAAGGTTCATGACTTCTTATTTAAAAGTCTCTCTCCCCCGAGATTTCCTTCAGAAAGGCCTCCCCTAACAACCTCATCTAAACATTACCTAGCAGCAGCACCTCTAGTTGCCGTTTTCCGTTTCCTTACCCTGCTGCATTTTTCTCCATTCATCATTAAACCAGGTGCCTCTGAGTTGGCTCTGATTTATGGTAGCTGCGGACCAGTCAGCATGGAAATGTGCTCCACAGGATTTTCTGTGGCTAATTCTTCAGAAGTAGATCACTAGGCCTTTCTTTACCAGGAGCCTCTGGATCGACTAAATCTCCAACCTGTAAGTTAGCAGTTGAGAACATTAACCAATTGCACCTGTCAGGGATCACCATCTATCATTACCTGAAATGACATCTTGTTCACTTCTGTCTGCATGTTCACTTAAGTTTGTATCCTTTGCCATTCTATCTTTAGCATCTGTTGTCATTGTTAAGTGCCATCAAGTTGAGTACAACTCATAGTGACCCTATGAATGAAAGACGTGATATTTGCTGAATATAAGGACAAACAATCCCAATCACAGTCCAATAAGAATCACTGTTCCCTTATCCTATGTCACTAAGTTCACACTGCATTAAAGGAAAGAGCCAGCCACCTGCACTTCTAGCAGAGTCTCACAATGTAATATGTTTGCTTTTGTAGGGTGCTCAGCAGCTTTGGGTCTGAAACAGCATTGTTAAGATCCTATCCTGTACCTCACCAAAGAAGACATTCAGATGGCAAACAAACACATGAAGAAATACTCAAAATCCCTAGCTGTCAGAGAGATGTAGATCAAAACAAATATGAGATACCACCCCATCGCAGTAACAATAACAAAATTCAACAGGGCAGTAAACAACAAATGCTGGTGAGGTTTGGGAGAGATTGGAACCCTTATTCACTGCTGGTGGGAGTGTAAAATGGTGCAACCATTGTGGAAGGTGGTATGGCATTTTCTCAAAATTTAGAAATAGAAATACCATTTGAACCAGGTATTCCACTACTGGGAAAAGAAACCAGAGCTGCCACCCAAACTGATATAATCACACCCCTGTTTACTGCTGTGCTATTCACAATGGCAAAGAGATGGAAGCAACCCAAGTATTCATCAAAATATGAATGGATAGGAAAACTACGGTATATTCACACAATGGAAGACCATGTAGCACTGAAAAACAAAGGAGCTCATAAAATATTACACAATATGGGTGAGCCTGGAGGACATTATGCTGAGTGAAATATCTCTGTCACAAAAGAACAAATACTGTATAACATCACTCTTATAAAACAAGATTGACATGGAGATGGGAGGGGAAACTAAGAAAGAAGGAGATAAATAACGCTGCATTGGAACAGATGAAGGAAAGAACTGTTTAAAAGGAATATATGATTAGGCATTATTTGTATGACAACAGTCCAGAATAAGAGGTGCACAGCAAAGTGAACTGCAGGAAGGGAGGACGGTAAAGGAAGGAAATAATGCAACAATGAATGAATAATTTTTTTTTATCTTAAAAAATGAACTTAGGGTAGGGAGAAAAATGTGAAACAATGAATAAATGAAAATCCAACTTTTCTGTAAATTTTCATTAAAGTTACAATTTTTTAAAAAAGGTCTTATCCTGCACTCATCTGGGCTGTGTAAGTTGCAAAGTAATGTTGCCCTATGTCCAACTCCAAGGGCAAAGACTTTTCCTCTAGGGAGAGAGAGATTACAGGTCCCTCCTAGATGTGAACAGAGAGATTGTGCTTATTGTATCCATAATCTGTTTGGTCATTTGGAAGGTAGGCTCCCCTAAATCAGAAAAAGAAAAAGACTCTTGGAAAGTTACAGAGGTTAGAATTTAACAACTTTCTTGGCAAAGGAGTAGGATGATTTTATTAACTTTTGTCATGCAATCAAGAAGTTACATGATGACTGGAAGTCATCTTCTCTCTCCTCTGCTTAAAGATGGGAAGACCCTTCAACAACCAGTGCCAGCCACCACATCTTGCAAGTCAGAGAATTCTCAACTATTGCTGTATCGGGAAGAACATTGACCAGATATATAGAAAGATGATAGATAGATAGATAGATAGATAGATAGATAGATAGATAGATAGATAGATAGATAATCTATAGATCTGTATCTATGTATCTATCTCTATATCTAGAAATTGTTATGTTCTGGTTGGGTTAGAAGTGACTTATCACTGACCTTCTAGTGGGTTTGTAAAGGCTCTAACTCACATAAAAAGAGACTGCCCATCTTTCTCCTGCAAAGCAGCTCGTGGATTTGAACCCGAGCCTTTGATCTGGCAAAGCAACTCTTTACCTGGGAACCAGAACTCCCAAGTTAGATACATATAATAGCTATTAGGTTAGTAAGGCTGTCTACTAATGTATAAACTAAATATCTCACACTAATGAGTTACTCATCTTAAGGTTGGTCTAGGGTTTAGTTTTCTTTCCTGTGTCAGAAACCATCTCCTGAAGGTGGGTCCTGATCAGATGTTTGAGTCTTACAATAATAAGAAAGAGCTTATTCCCAATGCATATCAAGAGGACTGGGAGTTTTTGTTGGACATAGTTGGTTAAATGATGAGCTGCTGACCAAAATATCACCAGCCACTCCACAGGATAAAAAGGAGGCAGTCTCCTCCTGTTAAGATTTACAGCCTCCGAAACCTGATGGAGGGTTACTGAGTGCAGGAATTCATTTAACAGCAGTGGATGGTGCAAGACACCTCATTTTGCTGGGCCTCAGTTTCCCAATTCTAATTTTCAGTGTTGGGCTAGGTTCTAATGTACAATTTGGAGCAAAAGAATCTATGATTCAGATCTTATGTAAACACTATTTTTTTTTTAATTGAGAACACTATGCTATATGTCACTATCATACATGACACATCTATGTATAGGCTATATGTCACTATCATATATGACACATCTATTTATAGGCCAATCCTTGTCAAAGTTTAGAAAGAGAGTCTATTATGTTATGATTTTCATTCTTTTTAAAACCAAGTTTCTTTCTGAGAAATTGAGTCCTCTCGGACATTTCATGCTCTAATGAGTAAATTCATTATTTTCAGACAGCATAGTTAAAATAAAAAAGAAGACTTTATTCGATACCTTTATTTATATGCAAAACAGCGCACCATTCATGAGATATGAAAACTTGTCAGATAGAAACCAGATTATATCTATTTTCACTACAAAATATTGCATTATATAAAGCAACAGAGACACAAAAAAACCCTGAAAAAGACTAAAATCTTTGGATAGCAGATGTGGTTTTTTTTTCTTCTTCTTCTTTTTCCCTTGTCTCTAATATACACTCCTGTTTTAAGAGTTTCACAGCTGAGAACAGGAAATATTTTCACGTTATAGATTTTCTTTTTGGTTGTCACAGAGGAAAGTAGTTCTGAATTCTTTCTTTTTTGTTTTTTTAGGAAAATAATTTAATTTCCTAAAATCATCCCACACACAAACATCACACACACACAAAGAAGCTACTCTCCTTATAAACAGTTTGTACTTTTTCAGACGTAACTACAGATAAGAATAACAACATTTACTTTTTAAAAAAACTATAATAGTGAAGTGCTAGTGTTGCTGATCTCACAACAAAAGGACCTTTCAAGAACAAACATCTTTATATATAAAATATGCTTAGAAACAGGGAGAAGTGGCAAATTCGTTATACAAGTGCAATATAATTAGAGCAAAAAAAAGAAAAGACCACAGTATAATCTCAACAAACACTTAGAAAGTTAGACATAATTATTCCACAGGAAAAAGTGTAAACACTTGACTATAAATAAATTGGCACAGAGTATTCAAAGTAAAATAATCACCACTCTGAAAAATAAATGTCTTGAAAAAAATACTCTACTTCTTCTAACATAAATAAAAATAGGTTGTCTTTTTCTAACTGCACCTATGGGTTCACGTGTTTAAGGTCATAAATAGATGGGGTGTTTGGGGGGGGAAGAAGGCGGGGTTATTATATAAAGGGGCACTTTGCCTGAAAATGCAATCAGATATTAAACTTCCCATACAAATATGGATATTTCTGCCTACATTAATGTCATGTCTTGGGGCTAAAATCTCACCAAGCTCAAATCCTCCCACAGCATGCCTATTTAGTCTCTTATCTTCACCACATATTCAAGGCTTGCCTATTATATTCAGGATCTTATTATATTTTTCTCTTTGCAACGGAACAGAAAGTTTCCTGTTGCAGTTTTCTGTGCCTTAAATGTTTATATGGGAAGAGATCCTTCCCTCTCTAGAATGTTTGGTGATTTGTCAATTTAGAAAAATTCCAAATACTCTACAGTTATTATGTACGCTGAGTTTTACCCCTCCTTCGTTCATAAACAGGGCGATCCTTGAAAGATTAAAGTAGGAGAACGCAGAGTCTCCAGTGAGCTAAAGCAACAACCCTGGAGGAGATCTTAACACAAATAAGGACGGCCCAGAGGTGGCTCCTTTCCAGTGAGTGCTTCCGGGAGGTTCTCTGGCCCTGGAAAATACCCCCCAAGGCTCCCCAGACGTCCCCTCCTCCCAGGGTCGGAAACCTGCCCTCCTCGCCCTGCTGACCAGAGAGAACATTTGGCGAGCTTCGTTCCGCGGCCAAGTCTCCCCCGGAGGCCTCCCCGCTGGGCCGCCCCCGTCGGTCGCGCTCGCGCTTCGCAGACGCCGACCCTGCTGCCTCCCGCGGCGCCCGGGGCCCTACACGTCCAGGACGTGGTTGAGATAGGAGATGTAGCAGATGGCCAGGCGCAGGATCTCGATCTTGGAGAGCTTCTTGTCCGGGGGCAGCGTGGGCAGGAGTTTGCGGAGCTCTGCGAAGGCCAAGTTGAAGGCCTCCACGCGGATGCGCTCGCGGGTGGCGTGCGCCGAGCGGTACTTGGCCGTGGCGCGCCGGCGCCGGCGCTTCTCCTCGCGGCTCAGCTGTTGCGGGTGCGGATAGAGTGCGGCCCGGCTGCCGCCCTTGCCATCGCCTTCGGCCTCCTCCACCGGCTCCAGGTCCGACACGCTGCCCAGCACTTTGGCGTCCGCCCCACCCAGCGACTCCGGATCCGAGTGCGCCGAGCTGGGATGATCCGAGTCGGCGGCTTGGTCTGGACTCAGCATCATTTTGGAGGCTGGGGGGGAGTCAGAAGATCAATAAATAAGAGACTCGGCTTGTCGTCTAGAAGCCGCGGAGAGTGTGCTTAGGGCCTAACACTCCCGCCCTGCCTTCTGCCGCCAGCAGGGAATTCCCACCGAGCCGGCAGAGAGGGCACCCGGAGGGGCAGGCCTGAGAGCCGGGGTCGCGCCTCTCCAAGGCGCGGGCTCCACCGGCCGCATCCTGCGCTCCGCACTCGGGCCTGCGGGGCTGAGACCGGCCTGTAGACCGGGGACAGCGCACTGTTGCCACTGGGATTTTGTGCCTTCCTGGGCCAGAAACCAGCGGATGATTCTGCCTCGCTCACTTCTTCCTCTTCTTCCACAAACGATTCCCAAGGACGAACACGTCTGGGTGTTCACAGGGCGGGGAAACGTAGCAGGAGTATGTTTCCCGCCCCCCGGGCCCTGGGCAAAGTCGACGGCTCGGCAGGATCTGCCAGCTCGGTACGAGGCAGGGAGGGCGAAGGGCCCCGCGCTGGAGAGCGACTGGGAGGACCCCCAGCCCCAACAGCAAGCTGCCGGCCCCGGGCCAGCATCCTTGCCTATAATAATAAATAACAACTAAGCAAACGTGGAGGTTACTTTGAACAGACAATTGACTCGTGTGCCCTTGCAGGCTCCTGGAGCACCATCTGTCATGCAGACAGTCACACACATTGGGGACCCAGAGACGCGGCGGCGGGGGAGCAAACAATGCGTCCGGCGATGGGCAGGCCACCTCACGGGAAAATGCCAGCAGCCAGGTCGCCGGGAGGAAAGGCCGAGGAGGGACGGGCAGGGTCCCGGGCGCGCGCAGGTGGGCTCCACCGGCTGCCCAGGGCCGAGCTACTTCCTCCCTTCCGGCAAAGCTCAGAGCCCAGAGCAGCCCCAGGCCGAGGTGGCAGACAGCTTGCCCTTAGCTTTCCTCTAACGGTGTCCTCTTGGAAAAGCCACCTCTCCGGGTTCATTCTTGGAGCAAGGAGAATGGACCTTGGCCGCGCGCCTCTGGGGGGAACTCACTCAGAATCTCTGGTCTTGGGGGGCATCTGAGCTTCTAGAAAGGGCCGGGCAGGAGGGGGAAAGGCATATGTGAGCCCGGACCCTCAGATGTCAGGACTAGGCTGCGAACCCCGACCCTAGTGTGTGTCTCCGAGGTATGCTTGTTGAGGGGGAAATTGCGCCCACAACGTGGAGGATTTGCTCCTAGAGAAACAAAAGCAAGTGGGTGTGTGATCTCTTCCTATCCTAGCTTTGGAGAGTGAACCTGGCTCCCCAAACAGCATTGGTTCTCTATGGAAAAATAAAAACAAATGCTCCAAGTGAACTGTGTGTGACTCCCTACGGGCTTTTCACGGATGCATTTATAAGTAGAACAACTCGCACCTTCACGTTCGACTTGAAAGCGCATAAACAAATATGTGGGTAATGGAAAAAATCACAATGAGCCTTGACACAGCTAGCTGTAGCTCAGATGAAAAGTTCCTGGCTTGCCCCTCAGAAGCATGTTAAATTCTCCTCCATACAGCTTGCTAAAATATTAATAAAGTAGCATGTCATGTATGCATTTTAAAGAAGACACTGAAATGCGTCTATTAATGCAATATGAACAATCTAACTTAGTTTCACGCTCAAAAGAAAACAAAAAGAGCCTTACCTTGTACAAGCCTTTTTGATAATCTTTTCTCCAATCTTTTAGAGTTAAAATCCCAAGGAATATCAGGGGAGAAATTCCGGGAAATATTAAAAGCAACAAATATTTATTACATTCAACAATGAAAAAGCAGCTGTCATCGCTCTCGGTCCAAAGCGAGGGATGCTAGTATCTCTGGAGGTGGATAGTATGCGTGATTATTCACTTAGTTGATAGATTAAAAAAATGCCTTTTTCCTTTTAATGGTTTTCGAACATTTTGAGAAATTCGTTGTTGATTTTTAAAAAAAGCGGTGTTTTGGCAAGTCTCGTGCCTTTTTTCCTCTTCTGAGTCTCTACAAATAACAAAAGAGATGCAGAGATAAACACCATCACATCAAAGGGCTGATGCCTCCACTTTCTACAAGCGGAAGAATCAATAAGAAAGATGGTACAGATAAGATTCGGCTCCTGTTGGATTCCTTTCCTTCCCTTAATAACGCTGAGAGGAACTGGGAAGTGCTGAGCGGAGATGAGATCTTGCTCAGAAGTGATTTTTTTTTTTTTAAGATAAGGCTTTGTTCAGCTGATGTCTCCCCACTTCCCAGGAAAACAATACTGTAACTCAGGTCTAAGGTTGCCTTTTTCTTTCCCCTCAATTACTTGTGTGTTGTATAAACAGACACCTATTTTCCAGTTTCAAAGTCTTTCGAACCTTGGCTACATCCCCCGCCCCCAATCCCTTCCTTTCTTTACCTTGTAGCAAAATATATAGCCAGTGGCTTGGAGATGCTTGGAGAATGGTAGATGGAAAGTGAAGGTCTCCCGGAGTAACAGTGACAGGGACGCTGAGAAAGACGGGAGAGGGTGGGAGAGCCAGAGCAAAGAAGCAGAGATGCGTGTGTGGCTCCTTGGCTCTCCTGGTACCAATTGATTCCGCCTAGAGATGGTGGAAGAGATAAAGGCTTAAGAAGGGGGATGGAATTTTCTTCCCTAAATTGATATTTAATGGGAAATCCTATTGGACAGAAACCTGGACATGAGTCACTTAATTGGACTTGACATCTGTCACAGTGTGGGAGTTTTCACAGCCCAAATATTTTAGCAGATCAGATTCCCACTGAATCTGTGCCATGAAATATAACAGTTGAAAGCAGTCCATGATAGAAACCTTCGCCTCTAAACAGTCTCTAGCCATAATTAGACTATTTTCTCTTTTTCAGATTACTGATGCAGTATTTAAGTGCAAATAAACACCATATTGACTGTGGAAAAATGTCCCTGGCTTATCACAAAATCCGTATCTTCCTTTAATGTTTAGGAAAATATTTGTATTAAAACATAAAAATATGTACTATACAAGGTACAATATAAAATATTCAGATATACAGCAGCTAACATTTATTAGTTATCATTTAAACATTTTAAAATACACTTGAGGCTTGATTAAGCAAGTTCATATTTTGGTGAGATATTCCACTGTTAAATTTATTTACCATAAGCAGATCACAAAAATCTTCTAACAGATTAAGTCATTGATAGAACTGGAAACAGAATCAAGGCATTATAATTTCAGGAACCTCTATGTGAGATCGGTCTACTTTTCTGAGTGTTTGCTTTTCTCTTCACCCACTCATTCATTCAAGTTAAAATATGGCACACTACATGTGTTGATTACGGGCTTCATTCTTGCCTCTTTTAATATGCGAATACATCCAGCTGCGCAGCCATGCACTGGGCTGAGATGTAAACATACACAAATCACCAGCATTTTCCAGTCTGCCTTACACAACCCAGTGGTTCTGGATTTATATCCCTTAAAAACAAAAGGAGAAATCCAGTTCAATTATTTCTTTAACTTTTTGAGACTTTATTAGTCATTATCAATTACATGTTTATTGCAATTATTTTAGCTTTTTGATTGGACAAACTTAAAAATAAAAGAGTTTGTAGCCTTACTCCTTACATCACCAATTCCTGGAGGATATTTGTGGAGAGGAGAATCCTTAATTTCCCTCCTTTATCAAATTTGCCCTAAAATCAGATCTTGTTAATGCGGTCGATCAGCCCACCCCAGGAGTGACTCTGGGTTCCTAGTGGCAGGCACAGATATTGTTTGGTTTTGTAAACAGTTTTTTTCTCTGGGAGATTCCTGGAACAGAATGAGGTAGAAGTGGAAAAAGTAGAGAGTGTCTCCATAGAATAAGGACACCAACACTTTCCAGTCTTGTCCAGCACACAGGTACATTTTTAAATGTCCTCATGATATTTAAGTGGAAGCAGCCAGACACACACAGGTGGTAATGGAAACAGATAAATGTATGAACTCCCCAAGGTAGTGAAAGGATGGAGAAGTGAACATTAAGCCCAGCACACACCAGGAGTGTGCTTGTAGATGTAGATACCTACCTATATCTCTTCATCACCCAGCACTCACACAAGCCAGTTATCTCATAGACCAATACATACTCAAATTGACAAATTGAAAAACCTTGTGCATCTCTTCACCATAGTTCAGGAGACTACTGCTAAGGAAAGAAACTGGTATCTGTAGTTGCCTCAGTGGGGAAGGAGGGGTCTGTGTGTGTGTGTGTGTGTGTACATGCATAAATACATATCAGGGTGGATCAGATGCTGTGATGGTGTATGGATTCAGTTATATCTTACTTTTGTTCAGATTTACTCATTCCACACTTAAAGTCTGAAATATGCATAAGTTAATACAAGGGTAAGTTTGTATAAAATAAATTCTCAGACCCATACATAACCACGCCTAAACACATGGTCATGGTCACAAACATGGACTCACACATGCCATACTTTCTTCCAGGAACCCCACCCCCAACAGAGCCTTTTCCAAAATCTCCCTGGGACAGATGGTCCCTCCTTCTGTGCTCCATAAGCACTCTTTTTCATCTCTACCCTAGAGACTGTATTGTATACTAGGGTTCTTGGTTTCCATACCTATCTTTCCCACAGGACTGTGATGCTTCCAGGAAAGGTCTACAGTATGTAGTCTCAGTCCTAACTGTCTTACCAAGATATGCCTGTGCTTTATACATTATAAGCCCTTGGCACATTTATGTGAATGACTGTCTGTACACAGAGGTACCTAGCATGTGTAACATACAAAGAGACACTCATCCACAAAGACACTCATGCTTTGCGCTCTACCAGTTTTCTCTCCTATGAAATAATCATATCCTTCTCATTTATTCATGGGCTTGTTAATGTATATGACTGTATACATCATATGCATATACACAGTGTATATGAAAGTATTTTATAAAATATTTAACACCATACAAATTAAGGTATTATGGAGGTCAGAAATAATATTAGATACAGTTAGGAAGTAAGAAAGCAGTGTTTAAAAAAGTCAGACTTCTGACTATCATAGACAAGCTTATGAACTTAAATGAGGTGTTTATCCTTTCTAGCTCTCATTTTTCTGCTATATAAAATGAGAAAAACAGAAACATGTTATGTGATGCCACATATTTATCCCCAAGGCAGAACAAAATATACTCTGTGTAAAGTGCTTGAACTAATGCCAACAACAGAAGCTTACCAAGAGTGGTCTATTAATATTGTTAGTGATTTTACTGTTATTATCAGCATAAATATATATGAGAATCAGATATGCTTATGTAGAAATATAAACATCTTGATGTGCTCATAGAGATCATGTTTTTGCATGTGTGTGTGAGCATGAGTTTGTGTTTGTGACCATTTTCCATATGTGAGATACAGTCTAGGAATTTTGCCCATGTTAACTTATTTAACATGTGTCACAAACTTACGAGGTACATAAAGTTGTTTTCCCAGTTTTCATATAATGAAACTGAGATATGGTGAAATTTATAACTTTTTCAGTGTTATCACATAGAAAGATTTGATGCCATAAAGATTTAGATTTAAATTCAGATGCTGTATTCACAACTATTATGCACTACTACGTCCGTGGGAACTGCATCAGCATTGAACGCTTATCGAAACAAATATATTCATGCAGAAAAATTCTTCACCCTTTTCTAAGATTTTTCACTTTTTCTAAATACTTCAATATATATCTTTTCAACAATGAGATACATTAAATGGTTACTCTTTCATTCAAAGGGGGCCAGTGAGTCCACTCAGTTTGAAATACTACTGCTCATCAAGCACTGTGCTAGTTGGACCACAAACACATCATAATTATTTGTTAATTCCACAAGGAAGATGTTTGTTCCCAATCTACCTTCCTGAGTTCTACATCTTATCAGTAAAAATGTTTAGCATGGAGGGGACAAATAATGTATACTACATTGGAACAGATGAGGGAGAGAACTGTTTAAAAGGGATATATGATTAGTTATTATTGTCCTGAGAGGAATCCAGAATGAAGGCCGCACAGGGGAATGCACTTGGGGGAAGGGGTTGTATAAAAATTAAAGAATTTTTCCTCTGCTTTTCAAAAAGAAGAGCAAATCAGGGAGGAGGGGGTGGGCAGGGAGAAAAAAATGCAATAATGAATGAAGGGAAATCCAAAAGTGTCTGTAAATGTTCATTAAAATTTATTAAAAAGGGGGAAAAAGAAACAAAAAGTGTTTAGCATGCATATCCAATATATAAATATATATAATTAAAAACCTTTATTTATGCACTATAAAATGTACAGAAAGTACCTTTAAAATTATAAAAATAAATTTTATAATATTTTTGAAATAGAGCTCTTTCTAAAATTCATCATTTTTTTGTTTATCAGTAGTTTAAAACCTACTAAGGAAAGATTATTACTATTATATACACAAATACATGTATTAATTTTCTTTAGCGTAATAGAGCTTTTTAAAGTGACTTAGTTTTAAACATAAATAATTTAGAAATCTCTAGAGGGTGAATTTTAGAGTATGTAAATTATACTACAATAAAACCAAGCCAACAGCCAATTCGGACTTCTGGACATTTTTTGCCAGAGTCAAATTATACTTCAACCAGTTTGCTGTGACTGATTTTTTTGCATGAAAGACCTTTCTGCTGAGTCATTTATAGGTAACTGACATCACAGGAAAAGATGTAATACAAAATCGTTGTTACGTGCCGTTGAGTCTCCTGTGACTCATAGCTACCCTTTGTACAATAGCTCTGAAAGTTGCCCTATCCTGAACCAGTCTCACTGACTCCAACACCCCTATCCCTCATAATCCCAGTTACTGTGTCAATCCATCTCCTCTGGGGTCGTCCCCTCTTGTTCTGTCCCTCCATCCTTCCAATCATGATGTCCTTCTCCAAGGATGGGTCTCTCGTGGTAACATGTACAAAGTATGTGAGAGAGAGCTACTAAATCCTCACCCCTAAGGAGCAACTTTGCTTCATCCTCTCCAGGCCAAACCTATTTGTTCTCTTTGCAGTCCAAGGAAAGTTCAACACTCTTCTCCAGCACCACAACTCATCGATCTTCCATCATCCTTACTCATTCTCTAGCTTTTATGCATAGCAAGTAATTGCAAAAACCGTAGCCTGGATCAGATAAACCTTGGTCTCCTGACTGACATTATTGCTCTTCTGCAGTACTCTGGAGAGGTCCCTGACAGATTTACCCAATGCAATTATTCTTTTGATTTCCTTTCTGATAGTGCCAAGGGTCTTGATTATGGAACCAAACAAGCTGAAATTGTTAACAAACTCAATCTTCCCTCCACCTATCAAGATGATGTCAATTGGTCCAGTCATAAAAATCACATAGAGGTATAAATAGAAATTTATCATTGATCAGATTAACTAAATTGTGAATCTCATTATATTACCCACTAAATATGCTAACACATGGCTAATAAATTTCCTTTCACTGTAAATTAGTTACTCCTATAAAATAATCAGTAAAATAATTAGTATATTTAACAAATACATTCAAAACCTTAAATTCTCTATTTGGAAGATTTTTAGAGGGTATAGAAGCTTCTGGTTTTAGTTGTTTTAAGCATTTATATTTAGTACAGTATAATAAATAACATGTTTTATTATTTTGGGCATTTTTTAAATAATTATTATTAATTTCAATGAAAATTTACAGAGACTTTGGATTTCCAATCATGCATTATTGCACTTTTCTCCCCTCCCAGCCCTCCCCCCTAGTACACTACCTCTTAGAAAAGTAAAAGAAAAATTCTTTGTTTTACAAATTGGGCAATTTTTTAAAACCATAACTCTATAAACATTTCTAAATATCTCTTTTAAAAAAACTTTTGCACACAATTTATATGTACTTTGTTTAGAGAGTGCATTAAGTATGTTTCTTTTTTTATATCTTGTAGAAAGACTTGTTCTTTTTTAAAAAATCAACCCATTTGAAACACTGGTCATAAAATTGGACAACTCTTTTAAATGCTTTCTCACTTATTAACCGTTATATTTCTCTGTGAGAAAGCCGTTTCTTCTTAATAGTCTCTGCCTTTTTCATTTACTGCAGAAGTTCTGATATACTTTAAGGTACTAGTATTTCTAGAATTAATTATATAGATGGCATCCTGCACATTGCTGCTTCAACTTCCCTATGGCAAATTCTTGCATTGGAATTATTTAGTGAACGGATTTCATTTGAGGTTTATCTCTGACCCAGACTCCTTATATTTATTTGAATTAAAGCAGCCATTTACTCAGTAGTTACACCTCCACAATTTTTCCATAACACATGCTTTTTATTCAAGCCCCTTTTAGTTGTGAATATATCTTCTCCAATACATCTTACCCTTAACAGGCCCCTAGAAAAAGAATTTCTTCATGTGTTTCATTACTGAAACAGAATCTGTAATAAACCATAAACTGAAATATGTTAGAAATAAAGGTTCTTTCATCCAACTAAATAGCGTATCTCCAACTGCATAAATAGTTCTAATGCTTGCTACTTTGAATATTCAACAATAGTTCCCAGGTGTTTATCAACAGAATTTGCCAATGCAGATATGGATTTTAGTGTGTTATATTCCTGGTTTCAATGGACTAGTTTTGTGTGGCCCTCACCTCCCCCCTTAAATGTAACTGGTAGGATATATTTCCCTTAGAGTTTGACCTTTGATGTCAAATAATGGACTTTAAAAGAGTTTTCTACATAATAATCATTATTTTTAGTGAAATATTTAAAGGTACTGGGCTAACAGAAATGCACAATTCTGGAGAGGATATAATTGATGAATGGGACCTTCTAAAGATTAAATCCCTGAGCGCATCAAAAACATTATCAACAAAGTGAAAATAAAGCCTATTGAGTTGGGGGAAAACATTTAGCAATACCATTTCAAACAAGAGTCTCATATCAAAAGTTTACAGAATCCTCTATGACCTCCACAAGAAAAAGACTGATAACACAATTACAAAATGGGCAAAAGACATACAAAGCATTTTCACAGAGGAAGATATTCAGATGGCCAACAGACACATGAACAAATGCTCCAAATCACTGACAATAAGGGAGATGCAAATCAAAACCACAATAAGATACCATCTCACTCTTGGGGCAGTGGCAAAGTTTAACAGGACAGCAAGTAATAAATGTTGGAGAGGATGTGGAGATACAGGAACTTTTACACATTGTTGATGGGATTGTAAAATGATGCAACCACTCTGGAAGGCAGTTTGGTGCTTCCTCAAAAAGCTGAACATAGACATTCCATATGACCCACCTACTCCAGCTGCTTGAAGTATACTCTGAGAGAATTAGAACTGAGACATAAATGGAGATTTGTACACCAGTGTTCACAGAAGTGTTATTCACCATCACAAGAACATGGAGACAGTGCAAATGTCTAACCACAGTGGAATAGACTGAGAAATTGTGGTGCATTTACACAATGGAATACCATACAGCATGCAGTAGCAATGATTTTGTAAATTACTACCTAACGTGGGAGGGACTAGACAAGATTATGCTAAATGAACTCCCTCAGTCCCACAAGGACAAAAAGAGTATAAGACCATTATTATAGAATGAGTATGGGAATCAAAGGGAGGGTAGGGTGAGAGCATGCAGAGGGGTGAGTATGAACAAGGGGGGATATTTAATCACGTTGTTGTTATTGTTGTGTGCCGTTGAGTCACTTTCAACTCATAGCAACCCTATGTACAAGGTTGCACAATTTGATGGGTGGGTGGTGGGGTGAAAAAAATGAGAAAAATCCAGTGTGAAGAACAATGTGTATGAACTTTGTAAATATACCACTATAATTTTTTTTTAAAAAGCCACAGTGAGATACCATCTCACCCCAGGAGCAGTTGCAATATTTATCAGGACAGCAAGTAATAAATGCTGGAGATGATGTGGAGAGATAGGAACATTTATACATTGTTTTTAGGATTATAAAATTGTCCAACCACTCTGGAAGGTACTTTGGTGTTTCTTCAAAAAGCTGAATATAGACATTCCATATGACCCAGGTATTCCACTACTTGGAATATACCCTGAAAAAATTAGAACTGAGACACAAATGATGATTTGTACACCAATCATTCATTGCAGAATTATTTACCATAGCAAAAGTATGGAAACAGTGAAAATGTCCAACCACAAATAAATGGATTGAGAAATTATGGTATATTCACACAATAACATATTATGCTGCATGCAGGAGCAATGATTTTTTAAATCTCTACCTAACTTGGGAGGGACTGCAGAGCATTATGCTAAGAACTAACTCAACCCCATAAGGATGAATACTGTATAAGACCATTATTGTAGAAATAGAAAGATAACCAGTAAAATATGTATGAGGATCAAAGGAAAGGAAGGTAGGAGCAGAGGGGCGAGGATGGGCAGGGAGGTAGGTAATCATAATATCGCACAATTTGATAGGTAGAGGGAGGAGTGGGTAAAGGAAATGGGAAAGATCTGGCATGAAAAACAATGCATACAGACTTCTTAAGTAAACCAATATAAAATAAAAATTATATTTTTTATAAAAAGTACTGGGCTGAATATAGCCTGATTTTTAAACAGCAATGAAATTAAGAAGTTTCTTTTCCTGCTTTGAGTTGTTGTTGTTATGTGCCATTGAGCTGCCTGTGACTTATAGCAACCCTGTGTAAAATAGCTCTGAACTGTGTCTTGTCCTGAGCCAGTCTCACTGACTCTGACACACCCATCTCTATTACACCAGTTATTGTATCAAGCCATCTCATCCAGGGTCTTCTTTTCCTGTGCTGTCTCTCCACCTTTCTGAGCATGATGTCCCTCTTCAAGGACAAGTCCCTCCTGGCCAAGTGCTCAAAGCTTCAAAATCCTAGCCTCCAAGGAGAAATTTCATTTCACCCCCTCCAAGACATACCTATTTATTTTCTCTGCAGTCCATGATTTGTTCAAGATTCTTCTCCAGCACCACCACTCAAAGGCATCTATTCTTCTTTTGTCATCCTTAGTCATTATTCAGCTCTCTAATGCATAGCCAGTAATTTCAAAGACCGTACGTAGCCTGAATCAGGCACACATGTTAGTCTCCAGACTGACATCATTGCTTCTCAGTACTCTGGAGAAAGCTCTGACCACAGATTTACCCAATGCAACTAATCTTTTTATTTCCTGTTAGTGCCAAGAGTGCTGATTGTGGAGCCAAGCAAGCTGAAATTGTCTTCCTAATGTTGACCTTCAATCCATATTGAGGACTACAGTCTTTGACCTTCTGCAACAAATGTTTCCGGTCCTCCTCAGTTTCTGTGAGCAAGGTTGTGTCATCTGTACACTGTAGGTTGTTGTTGACTCTTCCTCCAATCCTGATGCCACATTCCTCTTCATAAAGTCCAGCCTCCTTAATGATCTGTTCTCCACATAGATTGAAAGGTGTGGAGACAAGATACATTCCCTTTCCTGAATTAGAAAAAGTCTTTCGTTGTTATATAATCCCTCCCCCCAAGTCCACACCACTATGAAGCCTTCATTCTGGACTCCTGTCATATGTTCCTTTTATGTGATTCTCTCTCTTGGCTGTTTAAATGCCGTGTACATTATTTATCCCCTCTTTTCTTAGTTTCCCTCCAAGCCTGATGTCAGTCCTGTTTTATAACAGTGGCATTATGCACTATTTGTCCTTTTGTGCTGAGATATTCCACTCAGCATAATGTCCTCTGGGGTCACTCATTTTGTATAATATTTTATGAGTTCTTTGTTTTTCAATGCAGTGTAGTATTCCACTTGTGAATATACGACATCTTCTCTATCCATTGGTTTGTTGATTGGCATTTGGGTTGTTTCCAGCTCTTTGGTATTGTGAACAAAGCCACAATGAGTGTGCATATATCTGCTTGGGTGGCAGTTATGGTTTCCTTATGGTAAATTCCCAGTAGTGAAATTGTTGCGTCAAATAGTTTTCTACTTGCAACTTTTCGAGAAAGCGCCATACAGCTTTCCATAGAGGTTTCACCATTTTACACTCCCACCGAACAAGGGTTACAGTTTCTCCACAACCTCATCAGCATTTGTTGTTTGGTGTGTAGACTAGTTTAGTGTAAAGCTTTTCATAGTAATCAAGTTGTTGCATCTATCAGTGGTTCATTCTGTTACTGATAAATACTATTCCATTTTATGGGTGTCCCAAAATTTGTTTACATATTCAACAATAACTCATCATGCAACCATTATAGTTGCTTCCATTTGGGGGATATGAAGAATAGAGCTGCTAAAACCATACACATACAGGGTCTATTAGAACAAGAGCTCTGGTACTATAGTCATTTACGTGCTTAACTGCTAACAGAAAGATTGGTGGTTTGAATCTACCAACTGCTCTTACTATTAAGCCTTGGAAACTCTGTGGAGATCAATTTCGGATTTATGTACCCAGAAGAGAGATGGTTGGGTTGTATATTAAGTGCATATTTATAAGAAACTGCCATACTAATTTACAAAGCAGCTATACTGATTTGCATTCTCATCAGTAATGTCTGAATTACTGCATTTCTTTATTAGCATTTGCTATTGTTTGTTTTAAAAGTTACCATTTTGGACCATTCTGTTGGATGTCTATTGTATCTCATTTTTATTTAATTTGTGTTTGCCATCTTGTTCAGCCTTAAATAAGTATAATTTATGTGAGCTTTTAAAGCACACGATTTATTTAGTTTTGACATAAGAATACAGTCCTGAAACCATCATCACAGTCAAGACAGTTGTTTTTATTATGTACTGTCAGAACTGACTCATAGCTGATCATCCAGTGACTTTTCAGAGGCTATAAATAGCGTAGGAGAAGATTGCCAGTCTTTCTCCTGCAGAGCAGCTGCTGTGTGCCTTTGGGTCGGCAGCATATTACTTAACCATTAAGCCAGTAGAACACCAGGGTGAAGATCATGAATATTCTCCATTATACTCTTTATAATCTATCTCCTCTCTTTCCATGCTTGGAAACAGAGTAGCAAGAGTTATTAGAGTGATTGTTTTTGTTAGAATCCATAGAAGAGCAAGAGTGTAGGGACGGGTCTGATTTCACAGGAATCAGTTTTGTGTTTTTAGTATTATTTATGGGGAGTCTTTCCTCAGTCTTTTCATCAGTGGGATTAGTGGGGGTCAGAAGGTGAAGCCCCTATTCTGGCCAATCAGTTTTTACAGGTTACCTCAGCTATTATTTGCTGTTACTTGTTGTGGTTGTTATGTGACATCGAACTGCTTGAAACCCATAATGACCCTATGTACAGCAGCTCTGAACCCTGCCCTTTCCTGAGCCAGTCTCACTAATTACAACACACCAAACCCTCATTTTCACAGTTACAATTCATCTTCCAGTCTTCCTCTCCTGCACTTTCCCTCCACCCTTCTGAACATGATGTCCTTCTCCAAGGACCAGTTTGTCCTTGGCACATGCCCAAAGTGTGTGAGACAGCTTCAAGATCTTAGCCTTCAAGGAGAAACTTCGTTTCACACTCTCCAAGACCTATTTGTTTTCTTGGCAGTCCATGGCAAGTTCAAGACTCTTCTCCAGCACCATCAATCAAAATGATTGATTCTTCTGTCATCCTTAGTCATTGCCCAGTTCTCTGATCTATAGCAAGTAATTCTGAAGACCATGGCCTGGATTGTTGTTGTTGTTCTTATGTGCCGTCAAGATGCTTGCGATTCATAACGACCCTGTGTACAACAGCCCTAAACTCTGCTCTGTCCTGTCACAATCGCACCGTCTGCAATACACCCATCCCGATTACTCCAGTCACTGACTCAATCCACCTCATAGAGGGCCTTCCCCTCCTGTGCTGTTCCTCCACCCTCCCAAGCATGATG
>NW_006399924.1:57698-60256 GCF_000299155.1 Elephantulus edwardii | reverse complement strand
CTCCAACTCCTTGCACATTTCATTGTAATATTTTGCTTTGTCATCCTGTGCTGCCTTTTGAAATCTTCTATTCAACTCTTTAGTATCTTGGATTCTTCCTTGTGCTTTGGCTTCTCTGTGCTCCAGAGTAGGTGCACCTTAATCTCTAAACTGAGACTTTTGCTTTTCTGCACTCTGGAGAGGTCCTTGACAACAGATTTTCCCAATACAATTTGTCTTTGGATTTCCTAACTGCTGATGTTAAGAGTGTTGATTGTAGAGCCGTGCAAGCTATGATTATTAACAACTTCAATCTATTCTCCATCTATCACTGTGCTGCCAATTGTCCCAGTGGTGAGAATCTTTGTCTTCTTGGTGTTGAGCTTCAAGCTTTTATACCATCTGACAACTCCTGGACACTTAGACATGCTTTTTGTTTGTTTTACTATCCTTCTTCCTTAAGTTTTGTTTGAACAATTTCCAACTTTTGAAGGTTTTTTTTGTTCTCCAAATGTATTGATTCTTTCCTAAGCTGGGTTCAGGCTACTGATGTGTGTCATTTGTGATATAAGGTTATTTTTCTCATTTTTCATCTCTCTTCTTAAAAATCTCTGTTTATACATATTGTGTATAATTTCCAGTGTGTATTTTTACATACTAAACACAGTTATTTTAAAGTCTCCACTTGCTAGTTCCAATATCTGAGTATTTTTTAATTTACATCTAGTGGCTAACTTTGAGAAGGATGGGAATCCCAGAATACTTAATTGTGCTCTTGTAAAACCTATACTTGGACCATGAAGCAAGCATCAGAACAAAGCAAGGAAACACTGGATCAGAAACAGGTGTGCATAAGAGATGCATCCTATCTCCATACCTTTTCAATCTATATATAGAAAAGATCATTCAGTAGGCTGGCCTTTATGAGGAGGAATGTGGCATAGGATTAGAGGAAGATGCATCAACAACCTGCATTTTGGAGATGATACAATCTTGCTTGCTGAAACTGCAGATGACATGAGATATTTGCTGCAGACGGTGAAGGACTATAGTCTTAAATATGGATTGAAACTCAACATCAAGAAAACAAAGATTCTTGTCATTGGGCCAATTGGCAGCTTCATGATAGAGAGAGAAGAGATTGAGATTCTTGATAACTTCAGCTTGCTGGTTCCAAAATCAATACTCTTGGCATCAGCAGTCAGGAAATAAAATTGCGTTATGAAAGTCTGCTGTCAAGGATCTCTGTAGAGTACTGAAGAGCAACAGTGTCAGTCTGGAGACTCAGGTGCACCTCATTCAGGCCATGGTCTTCACAATTATTTGCTATACATCAGAGAACTGAACTATAAGGATGATAGAAGAAGGACTGATGCCTTTGAGTTGCGGTGTTGAAGAAGAGTGTTGAACATACTGTGGACTGCCAAGACAAACAACTCTGTTCTGGAAAGGGTGAAACCAGGCTGCTTTCTGGAGGCAAGGATTTTGAGGCTCTGTCTCACATACTTTGGGCATGTGTCCAGGAGGGACCAGTCCTTGGAGAACAACATCATGCTTGGAAGGGTGGAGGGACAGTGCAGGAGAGGATGACATGGATTGATTCAGTGACTGGAGAAATGGGATTAGGTCTGTCAGAGATGATGAGATTGGCTCAGGATAGGGCAAGATTCAGAGCTAGTGTACATAAGGTTGCTATGAGTCACAGGTGACACAAAGGCAAAAAACAACAATATTCATCTATATTTTGACAATGGGACACATGCATGTGTCCCTACAAGATATTTAATATTGAATAATTGAGATGGAGGTAAATATTATTCATGCCTAGTATAGAATGTTAAGCCAATTTAGTCAAGAGATGAGCTGAAATTAGGGTGGTTATTAGTCATTTTTGTAGTTACTGGCAGATACTTCAGGGTTTTTTTTTCTTGTAGTGAGCTGCCTTAGTTCTTAGGGGGGAGCTACAGTATGTCAGAGGTTTTTCCTCAGGATTATTATTACATTATCATCAACTCAACACTTTAACAACAGCAACCACATGCCTACATCAGAGAAGGTCTTTCACTATGTGCTTGCCCTATTTCTAGCTGTAGACAGCCTTGCCTGCTAATTTATGTTACCCTTAAGCTGGAAGAGGATTTCTTTGCTGTTTTGCTTCAGTCTAGGCCTTTGACCAAAATCCACTGCCATTTCAACTCGTGACAATACTCTAAAACACTTGAGTC
The DNA here is from genome assembly GCF_000299155.1 of Elephantulus edwardii. Lineage (NCBI taxonomy): Eukaryota > Metazoa > Chordata > Mammalia > Macroscelidea > Macroscelididae > Elephantulus > Elephantulus edwardii. The sequence continues at coordinate 58,052 of NW_006399924.1, read as the reverse complement.
TCTAAGTCCTAATAGAAGGAGTCGGCTTTATCTTCCTCCCGTAGTGAGGTGAGTGGATTTCAATCACTGATCTTTTGGTTAGCAATCCAACACATAGCACCATACACCACCAGGGCTTCGTAATTGAAAGTTTGTGGAGTGGGGGGCTTTGTTCTTGGGTATGAGTATGAATGCTTCTCTGCATTTCTTCTCCTTATGCAATTTAAAGTTAAACTCTGTATTTGTGGATCAAGATTATGTCTTTTCTCCATATTTATTGAATTGATTTGCTGAGCAAATACTTTGAGAAACTGGAGCATATAAAGAAGAATGTGACATCAAGATTGGAGGAAGGCTCGTCAACTTGATTTAAGA
>NW_006399924.1:56236-57373 GCF_000299155.1 Elephantulus edwardii | reverse complement strand
GATTAATGTGGGCCTGACCCAAGTCATGGTATTTTCAACTGTTCAGTTTTAATCTGAAAATTGTACAACAAATAAGGAAAATAAAAGAAGAATAAATGCATTTGAATTGTCTTGTTGGAGAAGAGTATTGTATATACCATGGACTACCAACAGAACAAACTAATCTGTCTTGGATGAAATGAAACCAGAGTGTTCCTTAGAGACAAGGATGGTGAAACTTTTTTCAAATACATTGATCATGTTATCAAGAGGGACCAGACCTCAGAAAAAAATACATCATTCTGGGAAAGATGGATGATGAGCACAAGAAAGGAGGATTCTCAATGGGATTAATTGACGCAGTAATTTAACAACAGGCTCACAGATATCAGAGGTCATGAGGACCTTGCAGGACAAGACAAGATTCCAATCTCCTAGTTGTAGAGTTGATATGAATAATAGCTGACTGGGTGCTCCTTACCAACAACAAGCAATCATCATTGACATTTACTTCAAAAAATGAACTTTTCAATTTGAAATAATTTCAGATTCATTAAAAACTTAAGATTAGAAAACAAAAATTTCTTTATACTCTTTACAAAATTGCTAAGGAAAAGTCCATAGGAAATTGCAATGCTACTTCAAAGGTGTCACCTTTCCAGTGGCTGTAGTTCACCAGTGGCTGCAATCCATCAGTGGCTCCACAAGAGGAAGAGGGTATTTGCCTTCAGTGAAATATTTCCACTCTCTGGAACCCTATTGGATTTCTTTTCCATTTATATATCAATTTTGACTCAACAGAAATCAGTTAAACATAACTAATCTTTACACCATATCCCCAAAGTTATCAGCTTTGATAACCTAAGAATTTACTATTGATACAATACTAGTGGTGTAACAGTTAAACAATCATCTGGTAAGCAAAAATTAGCTGCCCAAACCCATCTGCTCTCAGGAAAATTACAATGCAGACAATTCTGTGGAGACATTCTACTCTGTTACATGGGGTGCCTATGAATTAAGATCAACTTGAGACCCAGAAACAACACAGTAGCTACTTTTTCTTTGTTCATGTTTGTGGAGCTGTTCTCTGATGTCCAGCCCCTATTATGGGATCTTACTAAGGACCACACATTGCTTTTAGCTGTCATGTCCCTT
>NW_006399924.1:43284-50050 GCF_000299155.1 Elephantulus edwardii | reverse complement strand
GCTGCTGCCTTACAGGACAGAGATGGTGTGGTAGATTCCTGTGAGAATTGCCTGTCTTCTTAATCAGCACAGGGTTAATAGGGATTAGAATCAACTCAGTGAAAATTAAGGGTTTTTTTCTTTATTAATTAAAATTCTGAATGCCTTTGAATTGAGGTGTTGGACAAGAGTTCTGGCTATGCCATGGACTGCCAAGTAGCACATCTGTCTTGTGCGAAGTGCAACTATGGTCGCACCGTAGAGGTGAGGATGGTGAAACTTTGTCTCATATACTTTTGGGAAAGCTATCACAAGGGGGAAGTCCTTGGAAAAGGACATAATTCTGGGAAAGGTGGCAGGTTAGAGAAAGAAAGGAAAACCCTCAACAAGATGTATTGACACAGTGACTGCAAAAATGGCCTTGAGCCCATCAGAGAATGTGAAGGTTGAGCAGGATAGGGCAAGGTTCAGGTTGGTTGTTCAGAGGGTGGCTATGAGTCAATCAATGACACATAATAGCAACAACAGCCACTGTGAGAAATGAGAATCCTGTTTCCACTTTCTGCAGGTAGCTGTCCTGTGTGTCCAGCACTATTTGTTGAAGAGGTTGTCATATGCCCATTTGATAGGCTTTATTTCCTTTTCAAGTAACAGTTGACCATAGATAGCTGGTTCTATTTCTGGGATCTCAGTTCTTTTCCATTGGTCTTTGTGCCTCATTGTACCAGTACCATGCTATTTTGGTTACGACTGCTGTGTAGCAGGTTTTGAGGTCAAGGATTGCTATGCTTTCTACTTCATTTTTTTTTCCTCAGAAGTGTTTTGCTTATTTGGGGTCTATTTCCTCTCCAAATAAACTTGACAATTTCCCTTTCAATCTCCTTGAAAAATGAATTTGATATCTGCATTAGGATTACTTAGAAGCAGGAGTGGCATCCACTTCCTAAAAAACATGCCTCTGGAAACTCAATGAACTTTGAGAAATGACAATAGTTATAGAAAGGCTTCAGGCCTTTTGTTCATAGGGTTGCTATGAGTCATGCTCAACTAGACAGCAATCAACAAAAATAACAATGAAGAGAAAAAGAATGGAAACAGAATGCATCCTTGACACACTCCTTTCCTGATTTTGAACTATGCAGTGTTTCCCTGCTCTGTTCTGAGACTGCTTCCTGGTCTAAGTATAGGTCTTACTTTAGCATAATCAAGTGTTCTGGGATTCCCATTTTCCTCAAGGTTAGCCACAATTTGTTTTGATCCAAACAGTAAAATGCCTTTGCATAGTCAATGAAACAGACATTCCTCTGGTACTCTTAGCTTTCAGCCAAGACCATTTGACATTGACAATAATATCTGTAATGCTATGACTTCTTCTAAACCCAGCTTGTATTTCTGGTAGTTCTCTATTAATGCATTGTTCCAGTTGTTCCTGGATAATCTTCATCAGGATTTTGTTCATGTGCGATTTTAGTGATATTGTTTGATAATTTCCACACTTTGTCAGGTCACCTTTTTTATGGAATGGAAATAAATATGAATTTCTTCTAGTCAGCTGGCCAAGTAGTAGTCCTCCAGATTTCTTTGCACAACTTGGTGAGCATATCCAGGGCAGCATCTGCATGTTGAAATATGTCAATTGGTATTCCATCAATTCCTGGGGCTTTATTTTTTGCCAAGTCCTTCAGAGCAGCCTGAACTTCCTCCTTCATCAAGATTGTCTCTTGATCACGTGTTATTTCTTGAAATTCTTCTGTATCAGCCAATTCTTACTAGTATAGTGACTCAGTATACTTCCCCCCTCCCCGCTTTTTTTAATGCTTCCTGAATAATTCAATATTTTACCCATAACATCCTTAAGCATCACAACTCATGTCTTGAATTTGTTCTTTGGTTCCTTTAGCTTAAGAAATGTTTAACAAGTTTGGTCCTCTTGATTTTCTGACTGCAGACCTATAAGCAAAACAGATCATTCAGGAAGCTGGGCTTTATAAGGAGGATTGTGGCATCAGGATTGGAGGAAGACTCATCAACAACCTTCATTATGCAGATGACACAGCCTTGCTTGCTGAAACTAAGGAGGACTTGAAGCGCTTGTGAAGGTCAAGGACTATACTCTTCAATATGGATTGAAATTCAACACCAAGAAGACAAAAATTCTCATTTCTGGTCCAATTGGCAGCACCATAATAGATGGAAAAGAGATTGAGGTTGTTAACAATAATAGCTTGCTCGGCTCCACAATCAACACTCTGAACACCAACAGCCAGAAAATCAAAAGATGAGTTTCTTTGGTAAAGTCTGCTGTCAGGGACCTCTCCAGAGTACTGAAAAGCAATGATGTCAGTCTAGAGATTAAGGTGTGCCTAATCTAGGCCAGATGGGGCTTCGTCTGACATACTTTGGACATGTTGTAAGGAGGGACAGGTCCTTGGAGAGGGACATCATGCTTGGGAGGGTGGAGGGACGGCACAGAAGGGGAAGGCCCTCTATGAGGTGGATTGATTCAGTGACTGGGGTAATCAAGATGGGTGTGTCAGAGACAGTGCGATTGGCACAGGATAGAGCAGGGTTTAGGGCTGTTGTACATAGGGTTGCTATGAGTCGCAAATGACTCGATGGCACATAACAACAACAACAATCTAGGCCATGGTCCTCGCAATTACTTGCTATGCATCAGAAAGCTGGACAATGACTAAGAATGATAGAAGAATTGATGCCTTCAGATTGCAGTGCTGGAGAAAAGTCTTGAACATATCATCAACCACCAAGAAAACAAACAGGTTTATCTTGGAGAGAGTGAAATAAAGTTTTTCCTTGGAGGCTAGGATTTTGAAGCTCTGTCTCACATATTTTGGGCAGGTGGCCAGAATGGAACCGTCCTTGGAGAAGGACATCATCCTCAGAAGGGTGGAGGAACAATTCAGGAGAGGAAGACCCTGGATGAGATGGATTGATACGGTAAGCAGGGCAATGGTTGCTAGGGGCTGTGAGTGACTCGACAGCACATAACAACAACAACAATAACAACATCAACATAATGAAGATATTTCCCTTCTCTTTATTGATTCACTCAATAATTTTTGCAATTATTTATTCTTATCAGCACAGACTCCTGATACTTATTTTATTCTATCAATTTAATCCATCACATCATTACTAATTTCGTGGCTCAAATTGTTCCAGATTTTGTTATTGGGAGCTGCTTTCCACTGTCTCCTTTGCCATGTTGACAAATCCTTATCATTTCTTATGTTCAACCACAGATGTTTCAGTCTGATTCAGTATACATCCTGTCCTAGCTTTGCAACCAGTCACTTATGAAATATTTCTGATTCTTTTTTTTTAGAATTGGATTTAGAAACAGTAATATGGCCTTAATATGTCCATGACTGCTAGAGACTTCATTGCTTCTGACCATCTTGGAGAGAAGATGTAGGGAAATGCAAGTACATGTATATACATGTACCCACATAGATCAAGTTATACATTTCCTCCTCTGGTCGCCTAGTGGTAAGAAGCTGTGCTTCAATCCCAAAGGCACATAGTTCAAATCCACCAGCTGCTCCATGAGAGGTGGATGGGCAATTTCCTCCTGTGCAATTAATTTCCTTGGAAACCCTTCTAGGGTGTCAGCATTGGTTCTGACTTGACAGTACTCAACAAAAACAATTTAATAAGAAGGAACCCTGAAAAACAAGCAAGAATTTATTAAATACTGTCCATGGATGAATTGACAACAAATTATGTTGTGTTACATTGGTGTTATGTGATGTTGAGTTGCCTGAGACTCATAACAAACCAATGTACAACAGCACTAAGGCCTGCATTGTCCTAAGCCTATCTCCCTAATTCCAACACACCTACCCATATTACCTCAGTTACTGTGTCAATCCATTGCACCCCGAGTCTTTCTCTCCTGCGGTGGTGCTCCATCTTCCAAGCATGATGTCTTTTTCCAAGGACTAGTCTCTCCTGGTAAAGTGCCTAAATTGTGTGAGACAGCTTCAAAATCCTAGCCTCCAAGGAGAAACTTGGTTTGACCCTCTCTGAGATATACCTCTTTGTTCTCTTGGTGGTCTGTGGTATGTGTAATGCCATTTTCTCCAGCATCACAACTTAAAGATGTCAGTCTTTTTTTCTTCATCCTTAATCACTGTCCAGCTCTCTGATACATAGCAAGTAATTGTGAAGATCATGGCCTGAATCATGTGCACCTTAGTCTTTAGACTGACATGATTGCTTCTCAGTACTCTGGGGAGATCCCTGACAGCAGATTTTCCAAGTGAAGTTTGTCTTTTGATTTCCTAACTGCTGGTGCTAAGAGTTGATTTTGTACTTGTTAACAATCTCAATCTCTTCTCTATCTATCATGGTGCTACCAGTTGGCCCAGTGGTGAGAATCTTTGTTTTCTTGATGTTAAGCTTCAGTCCACATTTAAGCCTACAGTCCTTGACTTTTTGCAGCAAGTGCTTCAGATCCTCCTCAGTTTCAGCAAGCAGGGTTGTATCATCTGTATATCACAGGTTGTTGACGAGCCTTACTCCAGTACTTATGCCACTAGTCACAAAAAGACAATTATGACATGAGGCCAGTAATATAAAAAGCTTACATCCATATAGACTCAATCTTGGAAGGATAAAAAGGATAGGAAGGGGGCTAGAGAAGAATAAAAAATTAACAAATAGGTAATTTGGTTGAAGGGAAAGGTAATACATAGTAAGAAGTGTGTCGTCAGTATTGCAGTGCAGATCATTGTAATTAATTAATTAATCAAAACCAATTAACATTTTGAAACAAAATGTCTATGATTGATTGTATGAAAAATTAATATGGTTTGTAAACCTTTACTCAAATAAAAAGAAAATAAGATAAACTCTGGTGATGCATTGCTAATCTGCTAACCAGAAAATAGCACCTTGAGTGCACCAGCTGCTCCACAGGATAAAGATGCGGCCCTCTGCTTCTATCATAATCACAGCGTTGGTAACAATATGGAGCGGCTCCATTCTCTCTTGTAGGGTCAGTATGGGTTAAATTTGGCATGATAGCAAGGGTTCAGGCTTTAGCACATTAAAAATACATGAGTTCATTTTAATATCTCATATTCCAAAATAATGTTCATTCCAACCTTCTCCCTTCTCTTAATCAGAACTCCTTGAGCCAGTGAGAAACTTTGTTCCCATTTATGAGCAAATTTACTTAACTACCAATTCCTAGAACACACATGAATTAGTTCCAAAGGACTTAATCCTACTCTTGTCAAAACAATGTTGCTAACTAGACTATAATATTTGTGTTGAGGCTATTATCTTTAGTGTAACAGTATCTGTAATGGTCAAGTTTATATGTCAACTTGACTAGGCTATAAAAAGAAAACACTCATGCCACAGTGATGACTCCATAGACAACAGAGTGGAACAATTCCATAGGGTTCCATTGGTTTTAATCTTTATATAAACAGTTCTCCAGAGTTTTGTGTTTGTTTGCTTGTTTTGAGTTCGTGAATGGGTTTGAACTGCCAGACTTTAGGTTAGAAGCCCATCACAAACCATTACACCAACTAGGTAAGGCAATCAACTTGTCTAGTATGTTGTGACTGGTAGTGAACAAACAGGACACAGTGGAGTTGTCCCATAGAGTATTCAAAGCTGTAATCTTTACAGGGCAGATTTCCACAACTTCCTCTTACATAGTGGCTACTGGGTGCAAAGCACTGATTTTTCATTTAGGAGCCCAGGTGAGACAATATGTTACACTCCTAAAAGAAACGTTAGTGCTTTGAATCAACTTTACAGGAATAGATTAGGCTATAATACCCATTTGTTCAAATAATTCAACCTATGAAGGTACTTTTTTCTGTGACTAATGATATTTGTTCCAATTCCAAAGAAAGGTGACCCAACGGTGCAGAAATTATTTAACAATATCATTAATATCACATGCAAGCAAGATTCTGCTGAAAATGATCAAAAAATGATTGGAGCAATATGTCAACAGAGAACTGCCAGATACGCAGGCTGGATTTAGAAGAGATCATGGTACTAGGGATATTAGAACTAATGTTAGATGGAGCTTGGCAGAAAGCAGAGAATACCAGAGGAATGTCTATCTGTGCTTCATTGACTATGCAAAGGCTTTTGACTGTGTAAATCACAACAAGCTATGGTTGACTCAGAGAAGAATGGGAATCCCAGAATATTTGACTGTGCTTATACGAAACCTATACTTAGACCAAGAGGTAGTCGTCAGAACAGAACAAGGAAACACTGCATCGTTCAAAATCAAGAAGGGGGTCGATCAGGGAAGTATTTTGTCTCCATACCTTTTCAATCTGTATGCAAAACAGATCATCGGAGATGCTGAGCTGCACAAGGAGGAATGTGGCATCAGGATTGGTGGAAGATTCATCAACAACCTGCGTTATGCAGATGACACAACCCTGCTTGCTGAAACAGAGGAGGACCTGAAGCGCTTGTTGCAGAAGGTCAAGGACTGCAGCCTTCAATACAGATTGAAGCTCAACATCAAGAAAGCAAAGATTCTCACCACTGGACCAATTGGCAGCATCATTGTGGTTGGTGAAGAGACTGAGATAGTTAACAGTTTTCGTTTACTTGTTTCCACAGTCAACACTCTTGGTACCAGCAGCCAGGAAATCAAGGCACAAATTGCATTTGGAAAGTCAGCTGTGAGGGACCTCTCAAGAGTACTGAAGAGCAACAACTTCAGGCTGGAGACTAAGGTGCCCCTTATCTGGGCTGTAGTCCTCACAGTTATGTGCTATGC
>NW_006399924.1:33717-35214 GCF_000299155.1 Elephantulus edwardii | reverse complement strand
AAATTAACTGCCTCTGAAGACCCATGCAGCAAAAGCATTTTGAGAAGTGTAAAATGTCACATAGGTGAAAGAGTAGCAACAATTTTTATTAATACTATTGGTTTTGTGTATATATTATTGTTCTTAAATTAATTGTTTTCAATTCCATTTTAAAGTACAAAACCCAAAACCAGACCAATTGCTATAGAGTTCATTCCAACTCACTGTGACTCTCTGAAGTTTCTGTAACTCTTAAAAGGAAGAGACTGTTTCACCTTTCTCCCATGGTGCAAACTGATGGGCTCAAACTGCCAACATTTCTGTATGCTGTCTGACTTTTAGACACCACCATTAGGGCTCCTTTTTCAATTTCTCTCCTCTTCCTTCCCCAGTTCCTGTCTTTTTGTCTCTGTCTCGCTCTTTCCTCTCTCTTTGTTGAATCAGGTCCAACTCATAGCTGACCCAGCTTTTCAAGGCTATAAATTACACAGGAAAAGACTGTCTATCATTCTCCCATGGATCCATGGTAGATTTGAACCATTAGAATGGTGCAGCTTTTCAGTTACTAGTACAATACTGTGGATTATGCCAGCAGAGATCCCTTTTAAAGTACTAGCTATTTTTATTTTAAAGAATAAAACAGCCATTAATTGGACTTATTGCTTGACTGAGAAAAAAGTCTGAACATAAACATCATATATTGGCAAATTTGATAAGGTGTCCGCAAAAAATAGCATGCATGGCAAGAGGTGAGAAGAGACGAGTGTGATGTACTGTTTCATAGGTTCATGTGGACAGAGATGGACAGCTGCCTCCCCACAATGTTGACCAAAAAGGGACTGGACTTGATTCACAGCTAGTGTAATTTACTGCTAATTGCCAATTCCTTGTGGGTTATCAGAGGTTTAGATGAGAGGGGAAGGAAAACAGCCTTGTCAACTTAATGGAACAGTTACCAAGAGTCCCCAAGAGACCAGGAACTCAGAAGCCAATAGGAGATTTATGGGAGGAATTATAGAAGACTGCTTTTCAAGTCATCCCTTAAATGGAAAGAAAATCAGAGGTACAGGGGCTTGAGAAGGGCCTTCCTACTGTTCTTAGAAAGTGCAAAAGTTTCCAGAATGGATGGAAGGACAAATCTGAGTGTAGTAAAACTGAGTGAGTGGGGTTTACTAAGGCAGAAGGCATTCCAGCAAAGGTAGGACTCAGAGGAGACAAAAAAGAATAGAAGCTGTTCCTCCTTGAAGCTCACTCTACCAACCACAAACACCTCCCCACTCTTGATAAATCTTCATTCTTTGAGAGAGAAGCAGCATTGCATGGACTCAAACATAATCAAGATGATACCTGAGCACTGACGTGTTTAGAAACCCTGTTGTGGACACAAGGCAAAGAAAGGCTAGAAGGTAACTTACTTCTTTTTTTTATTATTATTATTAAATTTTATTAGTTTTAATGAACATTTACAAAGATTTTTGGTTTTCATTCATTCATTGTTGCACTGTTTTCTCCACCCTC
>NW_006399924.1:27105-33617 GCF_000299155.1 Elephantulus edwardii | reverse complement strand
CATCCTGTTTGGGAGAGTGGAGGGACGATGCAGGAGAGGAAGACCCTCAATGAGATGGATCAATTCTGTGGTTGGAGTGGTGAGAGTGAGTGTGTCGGAGACAGCGAGTTTGGCACAGGCTAGAATGGCATTTAGGGCTTTTGTACATAGGGTCGCTATGAGTCACAAGCAACTCAATGGCACATAACAACAAAGTCCCTAATTGTTATTGTTATGATCCATGGAGTCACTCATTAAAAATTTTGCTGTTGTTAGTTTTTATTGCCTTCTAGTCAAGTATGACTCATAGTGACCCTTTGAACAAGAGATGTGAAGCCCCTCTACAACTATCAACATTTATAAAAGTTCATAGAGTTTTTGAAGGCATGTTGTTTAGGAAGTGGATGCCACTCCTGCTTCCAAACCTGTCATACTATATTATTCTTGTTGTATGCTGTTGAGTCACCTAGAATGTATAGCAACCCTATGTACAGCAACTCTGAATCCTTCCCTGTGCTGAGCCAGTCTCAATAATTCCAACACACCAATCCCCATTGGCCCAGTTACTGGATCAATCTGTCTCATCTGGGGTCTTTCTTTCCTACGCTGTCTTTCCAACCTTCCAAGCATGATGCCCTTCTCCAAGGACTCATCTCTCCTGACCATGTTCCTAAAGTAAGTGAGGCTGAACATCAAAATCCTAGCCTCTAAGGAGATATTTGTTTTCACTCTCTCCAAGACAGACCTATTTGTTTTTTTGGCAGTCCATGGTATGTTTAAGACTCTTCACCAGCACCACAACTCGAGGGCATCTATTCTTCTTCTGTCATCCTTAGTCATTGTCCAAATTTCTGAAGCATAACAAGTAATTGAGAAGACTATGTCCTGGATTGGGCACACCTTTGTATCCAGCCTGACATCCTTGTTTTTCAGCACTCTGGAGATGTCCATGACAGCAGTTTTTTCCAATGCAGTTTCCTGACTACTGGTTTTAAGAGTGTTGATTGTGGATCTGAGCAAGCTGTAATTGCTAACAACCTCAACATTTTCTCCATCTATTATGGTGCTGCCGATTGGCCCAGTGCTGAGAATCTTTGTCTTCTTGATGTTGAGCTTCAATCTATAGTGAAGACTATAGTTCTTGACCTTTTGCAGCAAGTGTTTCAGGTCTTCTTCAGTTTCAGCAAGCAAAGTTGTGTCATCTGCATATCGTAGGTTGCTAATGAGTCTTCCTCCAATCTTGCTGCTATTCATAAAGTCCTACCTCCCAAATGATCTGTTCTGCACACAGATTGAAAAGGTACAGGGACAGGATGCTTCCCTGACACATTCCTTTCCTGATTTTGAACCAGTATTTCCTTGCTTTTTTCTGAGGACTGCTTCTTGGTCCAAGAATAGGTTTCCTATAAGTACAATCAAGTTTTCTGGGATTTCCATTTTCCTCAAAGTTAGCCACAATTTATTGTGATCTACACAGTCAAGTGCCTTTGCATAGTCAATGAAACACACTTAGGTATTCTTCTGGTATTCTTTGCCAAGATCCATCTGGCATTGGCAATAGTATCTGTAGTGCCACAACCTCTTCTAAACCCAGCTTGTATTTCTTGTCATTCTCTGTCAATGTACTATTCCAGTTAGCAGGATTTTGCTAGTGTGTGACATTAGTGATAATATTTGATAATTTCCATACTTTGTTGGGTCACCTCTTTTGGAATGGGAACAAATATACATCTCTTCCAATCAGTTGGCCCAGTAGTTGTCCTCCAGATTTCTTGACACAACTTGGTGAGCACATGCAGGGCAGCTTCTGTTTGCTGACATATGTCAATTGGTATTCCATCGACTACTGAGGCTTTATTTTTTGCCAAATCCTTCAGAGAAGCCTGAACTTCCTCCTTCATCACTATTGCCACTTGATCATATGATGTTTGTTGAAATTCTTCTGTGTCAGCCAACTCTTTTTGGTACAACACCTTTGTATACTCCTTCCATCTTCTTTTAATGCTTCCTGAATCAGATCTGAGCCTTGCCCTGCACTGTACTATCCTCATGATCTCTGCTGTGCTCGAGACCATTGTAATAGTTATTGTGTCAATTCATCACACAGAGTGGTGTTCTTTCTGTCACACCCTTTACATTTCCCAGCATGATAGAGCACTCTGGTGGCTTAGTGGTAAGGAACTGCACTGCCAAAGCAAAAATCACAGTTTAAATCCACCAGCTGCTCTATGGGACAGGGATGAGCAATCTCCTCCTTAGTGATTTATTGCCTCTGAAAACCCATTGGTGGATCAGCGATGGGTCAGTTCCATCTTGACAGTTCACAATAGCCTTTCCCAGCATAGCATCCTTTTTCAAGGACTGGCCGAACCTCACAACAAGCCTAAAGTATGTGAAAAGTAGTTTCACCATACTTGCCTCAAAGGAACACTCTGGTTGCACTTCCTCTAATACAGACTCCCCCTTCCTTTGTTAGTCCATGATGCAAAGGCTTGATTCTTCCCTAGTCTTCCCATTCATTGCTCAACATACAAATGCATAGAAAGCAAGTGAAAATGCCATGGTTTGAATCAGACCACATCTTAGTCTTTAAACTGGCATTCTTATTCTTTAGCACCATAGAGAGTTCCTTGACAGCAGATTTTTCCAATGCAACATGTATTTTGCTTCTTAACTGCTGCTACCATGAGTACTAAGCTTGGAAGGAGGAGTGGCATCCACTTCCGTAATAGCTTGCCTCCGGAAACCCTATGAACCTGGAGAGGATGAAAGTCACCCAAGCATCGAGGACTCTCCTTCATAGGGTCGCTATGTGCCTGCAACCCTACGGCACTTAACAACAACAACAACAACAACCATGAGTACTGAGTGTAGATCCAGCTAAAATGAAATCATCGACAACTTCAATCTTTTCTCCATCTATCATCATACTGTTCAGTGGTGAGGATTTTTGTTTTCTCTATGTTGAAATGTAATTTATATTGAAGACAGTAGTAGTCTTTGATTTTCTTTAGTAAGTGATTCAAGTCATCTTCATTTTCTGCAAGCAATGTTGTGCCATTTGCTTAACTCTGGTTGTTGCTGAGTCTTCTTCCTCCAACCCTGATGACACACTCTTCTTATATAGTCCAGTTTTTGGTTTTTTTTTTAATTTTTATTGTATCATTTTTTTACGTGTACCATCAAATCAGATCTGACTGGTACAGGAGGAGATTGCCCCCTCCTTCTCCAGCAGAGCATCTGGTGGATTTGAACCACATACCTCTGGGGTTTCAGTGCAGCGTCTTGCCACTAGGCCACCAGAGCTCCCTTATATAGTCCAGTTTCTTGAATGCTTTTCTTAGTATACAGATTTAATGAAGAAGGGCTACAACCCTGACACATAACTTTCTTGATTTAAGCCAAGCAATGTTTCTTTTTCTGTTTGGACAGTCTAAAATTTTTCATTTTTTAGCCTTTGCAGTTAGCCCCCTCTAGTCGCCAGCTACCTTAATGACAAGACACAGTCTTGCAGATCATCAACAGCTGTGAGTCTAGGATAAGAGAATGAGTGCTTCCCAGAGTAGGCAGCAAAATTTGAGGCTAGCATGAATTGTGGCAGCAAGACTTGAGGGAGACTGGAGCAAGACCTTAGTGAGAGCAAGACCCTGCAGAGAGTGAGACCCTCGTCATGGAGAGACTGTGGAAAGGTGTAAGCAGAGAAGCTCTGAGATATAGGCCACAATTAAAGGTTTTTGCTGTTCTTACTGGACGCTTGAAGGAGAAGCTGATATATTACTGTTCTGAGGCAAACCTTGCTGGATAGTTTGGATTTGACTACTGAACTGAAACCAGAGCCTAGAATAATTGAAGAAGTGTGCTAGGAACTTGAGCTAAAACCTGGACGTGTATTGGGTGATATTCTTGGCTTCCTCCACCCTCCAAATTACTTCCCTAATAAACCCCATACTCTGGACCACAACTGTGATTCTATGATTCAGTAACAAATAAATGAACCTCTTGCTGCTTGTGGAGTTCTAAGGGCACCCTGGGGCTGAGCTACAGGTTCTTAATGTGCTTTCTGTTTTGGGACGGTGAGGGGCTGTGCTATTCTTACTCCCTTTGGCCCTTTCACATAGATGTTCATGGCCTTGTGCTTCTGTGTATCATTTTCTCCTCTCTATCCTTCTATTATTATTATAATAATAATAGAAGGATAATGACATCCACTTCCTAAACAACATACCTCTGGAAACTCTATGAACTTAGAGAAATTATGATAGCTATAGAAAAGGGTTCAGGTCTTTTGTTCATAGAGTCATTATAAGTAATGCTTGAAACAGCATGTGACAACAACTAGTTAGATGTACATTAACGTCCAAAAGGAGAAGAGAAAAGGGTGAAGGGAGCAGAAAAAGAGAAGGATGGAAATCACTAGGATAGCAGAGTTTATTTAGTGGGCAGATTGGGAAGTGAAGGAGTAGGAAAGATTCAATGGAAACTAGAAACCATAGGTAATAATAGGTACAGATCATAGTGACTAATTCTACATAATACAATGCATACAAATTATTGTGCTAAACACAATGCAAAGGAAAGATTGTATAAAACACAATGTGCATAGATGAAACATAATATAAACAAATTATCATATGCGAATCAATAAAATTTAAAGACAGCTAAAAACGATTCAATGTCTTCCAATTTGTTTGCAAGAACAAGGGACTTACTGCAATCTCAAATGAAATGTCAGTAGCCAAATTTTCAATGGAAATCAATATGCACATACAATCTCCCATTTAGATTTATACTTCTTGGGAGATCTCTTTTCTACATATGTTGTAGTTTTGTTGGGTACCTTCAAGTCCACTATGACTAATAGTAACACTATGCACAATGTATCTGAATCTTTCTTGCCCTATCCTATACCATCCTCATAATTTATGATATACTTGAGCCCATTATTGTAGTCATTGTGTCAATGCATTTTGTGGAGGGTCTTCCTTTCTTTCGTTGATCCCCTCACCACTTTTCCAAGTATGACTATCTTTCTCCAAAGACTGGTCTCTCCTAAAAACATATCCAAAGTATGTGAAGCCAAATTTTATCATCCTTTCCTCTAAGGAGCACTGTGTTTGCACTTTCTCCAAGAAATATTTATATTTTTGGCAGTACATGGAATATTTAGTATTCTTCTCCAGCATCACAGTTCAAAGGCATCAATTCTTTGTCTACCATCCTTATTCATTGTCCAACTTTCAGATGCATAAGAATTTGTTGAAAAGATGATGTCTTGAACTATGTGCAATTTAGCCTTTAAACTGGCATCATTTCTCCTTAGCACTTTGGAGAAAAACGTTCTTAATAGCAGACTTTCCCAACGCAACATGTCTTTTTATTTCTTGCTGTCTGTTGCCATGGGTATTGATTTTGGATCCAGATAAAATGAAATAATTAACAACACCAATCTTTTCTTCATCTATCATGGTGTTACCTATTAGCCTGTGGTGAAGATTTTTTGTTTTTGGTTTGTTTTTTATTTCTACTCATATAGCCCAGCATCCCAGATGATCTGTTCTGCATACAGATTGAAAAGGTATGGAGACAGAATACATCCCTCGTGGACACCCTTACTGATTCTGTACTGTACAGTATCTCCTTGTTCTTTTGTGATGACTGCTTCTTGGTTCAAGTATAGGTTTTGCATAAGCACAATCAAATGTTCTGGGATTTCCATTCTTCTCAGAGTCAGTGACAGCAGTTATTAAAACCAAGAATTAAAATAAACTAAACTGACGCAGAAAGTTGAATTACTGGATTATAAAATGTTAACTTAAAGTTTAAAATAGTAATAACAACTAAGTATATTCCGTTTCATTATTCTCTCTATAGGCCATTTGTTAATTTTTCTTTTTAATGACATTAACATAAGTATTTTCTACCAAAATTATCAGTTTAAAAAATAATTTATTAAAATTTTAGGTATTCTGGTTTGTTTGGTTTTTTATTTTATACTGCTTTACTTACAAAGTTCATATACATTGTTTTTCAACCTGGATCTTTTTTAATATATCTTTTATGAAAGGTTTGTAGTGCATATAGCATGTATGTATATTAGTGCTTCTGTGTAACTTATAAATGAACAAAGAAACAAACATGCTGCTGAAGTATGTTAAAAACTTTTTTGGTTGATTGTTATGTGTGGTCAAAATGCCTGAGGAATACTTTCTTTTTGTTTAATTTATATTAATTGCAATGAAAATTTATAGAGACTTTGGATTTCCATTCATTCATTGTTGCACTTTTCTCCCCTCCTAACCCTACCTGCTAGTACACTACCCTCTTGGAAAAGTAAAATAAAAATTCTTCCATTGTTTTACAACCCGCCCCCCCAGGTCCACTCCACTCTGCAGCCTTTGTTCTGGACTCCTGTCATGACAAAAATACCTAATCACATATCCCATTTAAACCGTTTTTCTCCCTCATCTGTTTCAATGCAGTATATATTATTGAACCCTTTTTCTCAGTCTGCCCCCATCCCCGAGGTCAGTCCT
>NW_006399924.1:16430-20402 GCF_000299155.1 Elephantulus edwardii | reverse complement strand
CTTCATGTGCTTGTTAGCCATCTGAATGTTGTCTTCGGTGAAGTGCCTGTTCATATCCTGTGCCCATTTTTCTATTGGATTCTTTACCTTTATCTTGTTGTGGTGGGTAACTTACTTCTTGAAGGAGTTGATAGAGAATCCGCCCCAGACCTCAAAAGTAAAACCATATCTTTCTTATTTTCTTTAGTTTGCCTAGGTTAACCTCCTTTAGTTAACATCAAAAGGCTTTAATCTTGGACTAAAGATTGTAGTAGAAAGCAGAGAACTCCAGAAAGATGTTTACTTGTGTTTTATGGACTATGCAAAGACATTTGACTGTGTAAAACATAACAAATTATAGATAACATTGAGAAGAATCAGAATCCCAGAACACATTTCCTGCAAACCCTCTACATACCGAATAGGAGTTGTCCAAACAAAATAGCAAAGGTTGTGCATCAAAGTTATGTCCTTTCTCCAGAACTATTCAGTCTATGTGCTGAGCAAATTATCTGAAAAGCCGGACTCTACAAAGAAGAATGTGGCATCAGGATTGGAGGAAAATTCATCAACCTGAGTAGCGCAGATGACACAATCATGTTTGTGGAAAGTGAAGAAGACTTGAAGCATTTAATAAAGAAGTTTAGAGAATACAGCCTTCAATATTGATTACATATTAACATCAAGAAAACAAAATTCCTCATCACTGGATCAATAGGCAACATCATGGGAGATGAAGAAAAGATGGAAGTTGTCAAAGATTACATCTTATTTATATCTATAATCAATATCTATGATAGCAGCAATCAATAACTCAAAAGATGTTTTGCATTGGGGAAAATAGCCTTTCAAGTACCTCTCCAAAGTGCTAAAAAGCAAGGATGTCAGTAGGTCTGATCCAAGGCAAGATATTTTCAATTGCCTTCAATGCATCTGAAAGTTGGACAAGGAGTAAAATAGACCAACAAAGAATCAATGCCTCAGAATTGCGGTGCTGGAGAAGAATACTGAATATCCCATGGACTGCCAAATAACAGGTCTGTCTTGAAGGAAGTGAAACCCAGGGTGCTCTTAGAGGAGATTATGGGGAAACTTCATCTGCCATACTTTGCGGATTTTTCAGGAGAGGCCATTCCTTGGAAAAGGAGAGCATGCTGGGTAAGATAGAGGGTCAGCGAAAGAGAGGATGACCCTCAATGAAGTTTTGGCTTGACCCAGGGACTACCACAATCCACCTGACTGTGACAGAGATTGTGTGGACGGTGTAGAATAGGGCAAGGTTCAGATCTATGGTTCACAGGGTCCCTATGAGTTCACGTCAACCCAATGGCATCTAACAACAATAATAACAACTATTGTTTTATTAAGTATGATGTCCTTCTCCAAGGAGTGTTTCCTCCTAATAACATGTTCAGAGCACCTGAAATCTTGCCATCATCACTTCTAAAGAACATTCTGGCTCTCCTTCACTCAAGATAGATGTGTTTATTCTTCCAGGAGTCTATTTCACATTCTTCATGAATAACAGAATTCAAAGATCAATAATTCTTTGGTCCTCATTCATTGTCCAGCTTTTGTACTTATCTGAAGTGATTGAAAATAACCACGGCTTGAGTCAGACACACGGTAGTCTTCAAAGTGACGTCCTTGATTTTTAAAACACCTTAAAGAAGACTTTTGTAGCAGATTTGCCCAATGCACCACTACAACGTTTGATTTCTTGTCTGTTGCTTCCATGAACATTGATTGTAAATCTAAGTAAAATGAAATTCTGACATCATTATTTTCTCCATTTATCAGATGCTGCTTTTGGTCCAGTTTTGAAGATTCATGTTTTCTCTGTGGTTAGGTGCAATCCATACTAAAGGCTGTATGTGGCCTTTTCTCTTCATGAACAAGTGCTTCAGGACTTCTTCATGTTCAGCAAGCAAAGTTGTACGGTTTGCACATTGCAAGTTGTTAATGGATCTCCACTGAGTCTGAAGTATGATGCAATATTCTTCTTCATATAGTCCAGTTTCTGAGATTATTGGCTCAGCATACAGACTGGATAAGTGGAGTGAAAGAATGCAACCTTGACATACATCTTCCCTGATTTTAAACCATGTAATCTCTTTGTCTGAATGACCATCTCCTGATCTATGTGTAAGTTTCACATGAGCACAAAGCATTCTTTAACTCTCATTCTTTGCAGTATTATCAATAAAATGAGAATTGATGCCTTTGAGCTGTGGTGTTGGAGAAGAGTACTAGGAGAACAAACAAGTTCGTCCTGGAGAGGATGAAGCCAGACTGATTCTGAAGCTTCGTCTGACATAATTTGGACATGTTGCAAGGAGGGAACTGTCCTTGGAGAGGGACATGCTTGGGAGGGAGGAAGGACAGTGCAGGAGAGGAAGACTCTCCATGAAATGGATTGATTTAGTGACTGGGGTAATAGGAATAGGTGTGTCAGAGACAATAATATTGGTAAAGGATAGAGCAGGGTTTTGGACTGTTGTACATAGGGTCGCTATGAGTCACAGATGACTTGATGGCACATAACAACAACGACTATTATACAAAGTCAGTTGTGTAAAACACAAGTACATCTTTCTGGTATTCTCTGCTTTCCATCAGGATTCTCCTGATGTCAATGATTTCTCTTCTTTCACATTTTCCATTCTATGAATCAAGCTTAAATTTCTGGCAGTCTTGTGGATGTACTGCTGCAACTGTTTTTTTAAGTCACCAAAAGTTAATTGCATATGGAATTAATGGCATTTTAAAAATATTTTCTGAATTGTAGGGAAGGGCTGGTGGCTTAGTGGCAAGAAGCTGCATTCCAATCCCGGAGGTGTGTGGTTCTAATCCACTAGATGCTCTGCTGGAGAAGAAGGGGAACTCTCCTCCTGTACCAGTCAGATCCATTTGACAGTACACACACACACAGACACACACACACACACAAATAATTCTGAATTGTATTGAGTCACCTTTCCTTGTAAGAGTCTCTATATAAATGTTTTTCAGTTGGTTGCTAGGCTCTATCTTTCAAATTTTATGGTACTTCCATTGTTCCAGATGGATATTTCCACGATTGCATCTATTTGTTAAAATATCTCAACTGAGGTTATTCTGTTCATTTCTGGAGCTTTGTTTTTTTAATTAATGTCTTCAGTACGCCTTGGACTTCTTCCTTCAGTATGATTGGTTCTTGATCATATGCTACCTCAAATGGTTGAACATTGACCAGTTCTCTTTGATACAATGACTTTGTGTTATTCCTTTCATCTTTCCTTGATACTTCCTGCATAGTTCAAATTTTTGTCCACAGAATCCTTCTCAAGCAACTTGAGGCTTGAAATTTTTTTCCCCTTCAGCTTTTCCAGCTTGCAAAATGCCAAGCATCTTCTTGCCTTTTCGTCTCTTTCCACCAGGTCTTTGTACATTTCTTATAATACTTGATTATAGATTTTGGAGATACCCTTTGAAATCATCTATTCAGTTCTTTTACTTGATCATTATTTTACTTGACCCATTATCTTTAGCTGCTATAAATGAAAGAGTAAATTCCAATGGTTTTTGTTTTATTTTGGTTTTGTCTTTTTTTTTTTCTTATTTCTTTAATAACCTTTTGATTAACATTATCCCACAACTCCTCTGTTCTTAGGCATTAGTATCTAAAGCTTAAAACTTATTTTTGAGATCTTTAAATTCAGATGAGGTCTATTCAAGATAATACTTTCATTTTCATAGATTTGTTTTCACTTTCCTCACATTCAATTTGAGCTGGCATATGAGTAAATTCTGTTGGAACATGTTCCAAGTGACATTAGACATGTTCCAAGTGACATTAGACATGTTCCAAGTGACAGTTTTGAGCTTCTCTTTCTCTTACACCATCTATCACAATTCTACCAATTAGCCCAGTGGTGAGAATCTCTGTTTTCTTGATATTGAGCTTCAATCCATATTAAAGACTACAGTCCTTGACTTTCTGCAGCAAGCACT
>NW_006399924.1:14366-15078 GCF_000299155.1 Elephantulus edwardii | reverse complement strand
TGGCACAG
Organism: Elephantulus edwardii; assembly: GCF_000299155.1. Taxonomy (NCBI): domain Eukaryota; kingdom Metazoa; phylum Chordata; class Mammalia; order Macroscelidea; family Macroscelididae; genus Elephantulus; species Elephantulus edwardii. The sequence goes on along the minus strand of NW_006399924.1, from coordinate 15,070 downwards.
GACAGAGCAGAGTTTAGGGCTGTTGTACATAGGGTCGCTATGAGTCGCAAGCGACTCGATGGCACATAACAACGACAACAACAACATTTAGTAAATTATTTTTCTGTCATTAAACAAAACTCCAACTTGACAACTGGAACAATCAGTGACCTTTACATCACTAGTTACCTGACCATTTAAAAAGCATCTCAATTTTCAGAATAATAGTTCGGTATTCTAGCAACCTCTAAGTGTAACCAATTAAATTTATTTAGAACAAATTTTTAACTTTACTTAATTTTCAACTGATAGAAAAGTTGAGAAAATAATACAAACATCTCTCATACTGTTTCACTAAGATTCACTGAATGTTTACACTTTGCCCTTTTTGCTTTGTCATTTTTTTCTCTCCCTTCATCTGTTTCTCTCAGAATGTGATGGAGACTGTCACTATGATGCAAGAATGGGCAAAGTTCCGATCTATTGTTCATAGAGTCACTATGAGTCATAGTTAACTCCATGTGCCTAACATAATAGAGTTCTTAATTACAGGGGAAGAGATTACCCATCTTAATCCTGGGAAGCATCAGCTTTTGAGTTGACAATGCAACTCCTTACCACAGAGCTCTGGTGGCTTAGTGGTAAAGAGTTATGTTGGCAGCTCAAAGGTATGCGGTTCAAATCACCAGTTCTCCACAGGAGAAAGATGGACAATCTCTTCCTGG
>NW_006399924.1:0-7196 GCF_000299155.1 Elephantulus edwardii | reverse complement strand
ACACACACACACACACAAATAATTCTGAATTGTATTGAGTCACCTTTCCTTGTAAGAGTCTCTATATAAATGTTTTTCAGTTGGTTGCTAGGCTCTATCTTTCAAATTTTATGGTACTTCCATTGTTCCAGATGGATATTTCCACGATTGCATCTATTTGTTAAAATATCTCAACTGAGGTTATTCTGTTCATTTCTGGAGCTTTGTTTTTTTAATTAATGTCTTCAGTACGCCTTGGACTTCTTCCTTCAGTATGATTGGTTCTTGATCATATGCTACCTCAAATGGTTGAACATTGACCAGTTCTCTTTGATACAATGACTTTGTGTTATTCCTTTCATCTTTCCTTGATACTTCCTGCATAGTTCAAATTTTTGTCCACAGAATCCTTCTCAAGCAACTTGAGGCTTGAAATTTTTTTCCCCTTCAGCTTTTCCAGCTTGCAAAATGCCAAGCATCTTCTTGCCTTTTCGTCTCTTTCCACCAGGTCTTTGTACATTTCTTATAATACTTGATTATAGATTTTGGAGATACCCTTTGAAATCATCTATTCAGTTCTTTTACTTGATCATTATTTTACTTGACCCATTATCTTTAGCTGCTATAAATGAAAGAGTAAATTCCAATGGTTTTTGTTTTATTTTGGTTTTGTCTTTTTTTTTTTCTTATTTCTTTAATAACCTTTTGATTAACATTATCCCACAACTCCTCTGTTCTTAGGCATTAGTATCTAAAGCTTAAAACTTATTTTTGAGATCTTTAAATTCAGATGAGGTCTATTCAAGATAATACTTTCATTTTCATAGATTTGTTTTCACTTTCCTCACATTCAATTTGAGCTGGCATATGAGTAAATTCTGTTGGAACATGTTCCAAGTGACATTAGACATGTTCCAAGTGACATTAGACATGTTCCAAGTGACAGTTTTGAGCTTCTCTTTCTCTTACACCATCTATCACAATTCTACCAATTAGCCCAGTGGTGAGAATCTCTGTTTTCTTGATATTGAGCTTCAATCCATATTAAAGACTACAGTCCTTGACTTTCTGCAGCAAGCACTTTCAGAGTGGTTGTATCATTTTACAATCCCATCAATAATGTATAAGAGTTCCTACCTCTCTGCATCCTCTCCAATATTTATTACTTGCTATCCTGTTAAACTTTGCCATTGCTACTGGAGTAGGATGAGATCTCATGTTTTTTATTTGCATCTCTTTTATTGTCAGTGATTTGGAGCATTTCTTCATATGTCTGTTTGCCATTTGAATATCTCCTTCTGTGAAAATTCTTTTCCTGTCTTTTGCCCATTTTGTAATTGTGTTACCAGTCTTTTTCCTGTGGAGGCCCAGGAATATTCTATAAACTTTTGATATAAAACCCTTGTCTGAGACGGTATTGCCAAATGTTTGTTCCCAGTCAGTAGGTTTTCTTTTCAACCTGTTGGAAAAAGTCTTTGATGAGCATAGGGATTTAATCTTTAGAAGGTTCCATTTATCATTTTTATCCTCTTCAGATTGTGCATTTCTGGTTGTATTTGGTAGTCTCTTTATACCATAGACTAGGCCTTCTAAGTTTGATCTCAGTTTGTCTCTTATGAACTTTATGGTTTTCGATTTTACTCTCAGGTCTCTGATCCACCTTGAGTTGATTTTTGTGTGAATTGTGATCTTCTAAATTGCTTTGTCTTTGCATGTTCAGCACACACAATTTGTTGAGCAAATAGGTGCACATGATCATGGCCCCTTTTGGCTTGACTGTTGTTTCTCTTTTTATTTGTAATTTCAGAAACAAAAACCTCAGCTAACAATGCATCTTGATTTCATATTGATCAATTTCAGACTGCAGAATTGGTAAAAATCTTCAGTTTATTCATCTCTGGCCTTAGAGGTTGGTGCATAAATTTGATTAACTGTATTTCCTTGTGAGGGTATGGATATTGTGCTACCACTGGAAGCATTGTATTTCAGCATAGATTTTGAAACGTTCTCTTTGACACGGAATACAACATTATTTCTCTTTAAATTGTCACTCCTAATTGTATGTGATTGTACACCATATGATTGTATACCATATGACTGTACACATATGATTGTATACTTTAAAAACCTTAATACTAGCCCATTCCATTCTACTAATGACTATAATATTTATTTTAAAATATCTCATTTAAGTTTTGACAACTTTCAAAATTTCTAGGTTCATGCTTTCTTTTTGCCACATTTCAATTCTTAGTGTATATGCTGCAGTTGAATCCTCCTATTTTGAGTTGTGCCAAACCAAAAATGAAAGTTCCAAAAGCTTCATTCCATCCATATCATTGAGGTCTGTTTTGAGAAGGAATTTCTTCTCCAATTATTTATTTTTTACTGTCTTCCAACCTGAAGAGCTCATCTATGGCACTATACCTGACAGTTTCACTGCTCTGTAAAAAGTGTTCACTGACCAATTTCTTTAGAAGTAGACTACTAGGGTCTTCTCCAAGTTGGTGTTAGTTCCACAGAAAGCTGTCCACTATGAGTGAGGCTGTTGGTACTTTAAATACCAGTGGCATAGCTTTCAGCATCACAAAACATGTCAGCCACTAAAGTGGACAAACAAATGAATGATGGTCTAATAATATAGACCAATCTACTTTGATGATAATAAGACACACCTCCTAAAGCTGTTGTAAGCAATAAACTGGACACTGTGTGTAAGTCACAGAGCTTGGCAGACTCCAAATTTTCAATAAGTGTTATCTGCTGTTCCATTAATTATCTTCCAAATACAGATTATAGCTCAAATAAAACAATTTTTGGCTTTTTGTTTGTTTGTTTCTTATTTTTATTGGTTTTCATACCATCACAGCATTACATTCTTACACTTGGACAAATTTTTTCAATTTGCCTCACCCTGCCCCCATCAAATTGTACAACTCAATGATTAATCTCCACCACCCCCTGCAAATCCACATCCCTCTGCTTCCAGCTTCTCCCACCCTTCTTGGATCCTTATACTCATTCAACAATAATGGTTTTATCCACTATTTATTCTTGTGGGACTGAGTTCACTCAACATAATACTCTCCAGTTCCTCCCAAGTTAGGTAATCATTTACAAGGTTATTGTTCCTGTGTGCTGCATAGTATTCCATTGTGTGAATGTGCCATAATTTCTCAATCCATTCCTTTGTGGTTGGACATTTGGGCTGTTTCCATGTTCTTGTGATAGTGAATAAGGCTGCTATGAACATTGGCGTACAAATCTCCATTTGTGCTTCAGTTCTCTTTTTCTCAGGGTATATTCCAATTAGTGGAATAACTGGAATTTCTATGTTCAGCTTTTTGAGGAAACACCAAACTGCCTTCCAGAATGGTTGTACCATTTTACAGTCCCACCAACAATGTATAAGAGTTCCTTTCTCGCCACATCCTCTCTAACATTTATTACTTGCTGCTCTGTTAAACTTTGCCACTGTTACTTAAGTGAGATGGTATCTCACTGTGGTTTTGATTTGAATCTCTCTTATTGCCAGTGATTTGGAGCATTTCTTCATGTGTCTGTTCGCCATTCGAGTATCTTCTTCTGTGAAAATTCTTTCCATGTATTTTGTCCATTTTGTAATTGGGTTATCAATCTTTTTTCTTGTGGAGGCCCAGGAATATTCTGAAAACTTTTGTTATAAGACTCTTGTTTGGCATGGTATTACCAAATATTTCTTCCCAGTCTGTAGGTTTTCTTTTCACCCTGTTGGAAAAAGTTTTTGATGTGCACAGGGATTTAATCTTTAGAAGGTCCCATTCATCAATATTATTTTCTTTAGATTTTTCATTTCTGGTTGTATTAAGCAGTTTCTTTATATCTTAGACTAGCGCATCTAAGCTTGATCCCTTTCTTATGAATGTTATGATTTGGGGCTTTACTCCCAGGTGTCTGATCCACCTTGAGATGATTTTTGTGTATGTATTTTTGAGGAAGGTTTCTGATCACATAGTTAGATCTGTGTGTTTACCTTGTGAAAATTCTTTAAGCTCTACTCTTATGATGTTGTTGTTGTTGTTAAGTGCTGTCAAGTTGTAGGTGAATCATAGCAACCCTATGAATGAAAGACCTGGACACTTATGTCACTTTCATCCTTTCTCCAAGTTCATAGGGTACCCGGAGGAAAGCTGATTCTGAAGTGGATGCCACTCCTGCTTCCAAGCTTGTGTTTTAATCAGGGAACTCAACCAAACACTGTCCACCATGGGTAACCATTCTCGTATTTGATACATCAGTGTCAAAGTGTTCAGCTTCACAGCCACCACAAATTACCTCTGTACAGTTAATGGACGGACTAGGGTTATACAACCTAGAAGAATGTTTGACTAAAAACAATTAAGACCAGGCCTGAGGGCTGTGGATTAGTCAACCACCTTTGGCTTGGCAACATCTCTTTTTGTCCACTAGGCCAAGTGATCTCTCTCTATGCTGTTGTTGTTAAGTGCTATTCGAGTCATAGGCAACTCATATTCCACTTGCTATACAGAAGTAACTCATGGTGCCTATGGAGCTGAACTCTGTGACATTGATGTGTCAAATGCAAGAATGGTTACCCATGGTGGACAGTGTTCGGTGGAGCTCCCCGATTAAAAGAAGCTTGGAAGCTGGAGTGGCATCCACTTCCAAAATATCTTGCCTCCAGAAAACCTATGAACCTGGAGAGAGGATGAAAGTTATAAAAGTGTCCAGGTCTTTCATTCATAGGGTCGCTATGAGTTGCCTACTCTTATGATACAGAATCTCTTTTTTAGCAAAGTTCAATAAAAAGTTTACTAAAATAAGGAGTAAAAATATCATTCTGTTTTTCTTTTAAAAACCCACAAAATCTATTAAACACTTGTCTTTCCTTGTTAGCAATTATATCTCCCAGAGGGTAGAAAATGCAATGAAGGTAACCTTGGCTCTTTCTACTCTCCAAAAGTGAGGAATTGGAAGGGAAGTAGGGCAACTAGAAGAGCACATAATGTAACAATGTGGGAAGAAAATGTTTGTGAAGATCCTGACCTATACCCTAAATATGATAAAAGCAAAATTCATTAAGTTTGGTGAGTAAAAAACAACACGCCCCCCCCTAAAAAACTCAAGTGTAATCCCATAGTCTAGAATCAAGAACAAGAGGTGATTTAAGAAGAATGTGCTGTCAAGTCAACTGTGACTCATCGTGACCCTCTGCAGAATAGCTCTGAAGCCTGCTCTAACCTGAGCCAGTCTCACGTCTCCAACACACCTACCCGCATTTCCCAAGTTACTGTGTCAATCCATCTCATCCAGGGTCTTCCTTTCCTGAGCTGTCCCTCCACCGTTCCAACCATAGCAACCCTCAATTAAGTTTGCTAGGTGGTAATTTTTCTCTTGCAGAGCAGCTGGTTCATCTAAGCCACTGAACTTTCTTGTTAGTTAGCAGCACAACATGAAATGGTGATGCACTATGCCATAAGAGGTGTTTTAAGAAAAATCTCTATCAACTTCTCTCTCTATCCCCTATAAAGTCAGAATTGACTCAACTGATCCTCCCTTGTGTTTCCAAGCTGTAAGTCACATGGTGAGAGATTGCCCATTTTTCTCCCACAGACCCATGACTGGTGCATTTGGACCTCCAGAGAGGTGGCTTTTGAGTGAGCAGGGCAACTGTCTAAGAACTATACCACCAAATCTCCCTAAGGTAAGCCGGTAGATTCTATACAGACATTCTCTTAATCATAAATGATCATGATCAAGAAGAAAAGTGAGCGGCATCTAAGGAAACATGCCAGTATGTTCACAGGGAGTCCCAGTGAATTTATGTCAGAACAGATGAATGGATAACACTAACTTTGAATGGTGCCAGGAATGACACACCAGCTATGTTTAAGTCCAGGCTTGTGAACAAGCATGACAAAGGCAACTGAAGAAGCATGTTAGGTATGCTCAGAACTAGAAGAAACACAAAGACGCATACAGCCACAGCTCATTTTAGTGCTAACACCACAAAGAAGAGAGAACAATTCATTTCATACTTCCCTTCAAGCTTCTCTATTAAGGAAAATTATATTCAAGTATAATGAATTGTGTGATATTGGCTAAATAAACAGTGAAGGACCTCTTCATCTGCTTTAAGTAGGCTCAAGCCAGCTGGCTGGATAAAAGATGTGCAGATGTGATTGTAAAACCTTTACAAGAAAACTTTGAGACAAATGATCTGCTCAAAGACTGAAAGACAAATGTGCTTATTTTTAAAAGGGGGACATATTTTAGAAACTACCACCCAGTAGGCTCAATACTGCTGCCTGGAAAAATTCTGAACTTTTTGGTTTTTTAAATTGAGATTTTAATGAAAGATTATAGAGTCCTTGGATTTCCATTCATTCTGAACTTTTTCAATAAAGAGTTTATAAATAACTGGTTAAGTAAAGAGTGGAAAGACCCGGACCCAGAATGGCTTTGCAAGGAAAGAAGTTACACTAATAATTGTCAATATCATTAGCTGTCTGCCAGGTACTCTCTAAGAACTCTATTGAGTCAAGCCTCACAATAGTCCTTGAGGCAGGTGGTACCATGATCTCCATTTTCCAGGTGAGCCACAGACACAGAGGGGTTCGTTAACTTGCTAGAGGTCATACAACTAATGTGTGACACAGATGGAACTCAACAGCACAAGCCAATACTTGAGCCTCTGCCTGTGAGGTTTTTAACAAAACAATTATCATGAGTTTCATCATAATATTTGGGACAAAAGGAGGAAACACAGGATGCATTATAATACATTGAAGTAGAGCACTTAACTAAATAGTTGTAGCAAAAGCAACTTGACTGAAATCATCCTGCCATGCAGGACATCTCAGAGCAAAGCATCGGGTTGCTCCTTTAGATATTGGTGATACTTGTGTGGTTTTTACCTAAAAATATGGTAATTTTCTATTATTTCACCGAATAGTTCCTCTTCACTGATCAATATTTTCATTCATCTCAAAATAGTTATTAACAGAGATTGTCTAATAAAATATAAAACCATTATTGTAGAGTGAGTGTGAGGATCCAAGGTGGGGGAGGGTGGAAGCAGAATAGTGAGCATGGGCGGGGAGTGTTTATCATAGGGTTACATGATTCGATGGATGAGGAGGTTGAAGAAAATGGGAAGGCATTCAGATGGCTAACAAACACATGAAGAAATGATCAAAATCACTAGCCCTAAGAGA
>NW_006399923.1:7250390-7251600 GCF_000299155.1 Elephantulus edwardii | reverse complement strand
AGTGCATCTAAATTCCAAAATCAATCTCCATAATAGTCTATGTATTTCCTACTGCCAAGGGGGCCCTTTAGAGTAGTGAGAGAAGACACTCACCCTGAAACCCATAGCGTCCCTTTTCAGCAGGAAGTAGCTAAGAGAATGCACCATCCCCTTTTCCTTATGAATCAGGGTGAAGTCTCTCTCAGGGAGGAGTGATACGGAATGGCAAGGGACAGACTGACAAAGGAGATTGGTCAGAACTGGCTTTGACAAGCACTGTGGCAATTGGACAATTAAAACAGACATTGGTGGGGGGGGAAGAAGAACGAACTGGGGCTGAGGGTGGAGAAAACAGTGCAACAATGAATGAATGAAAACCCAAGATGTCTGTAAATGTTCATTAAAACTAATAAAATTTAATAATTAAAAAAAGCTGGACTATGTGAAGAAGAATGTCATTTTGCATTAGAGAATTCATTACCAACTTGTTTTATGCAGATGACACAAACTTGCTTACAAAAATTTAGGAAGGCTTGATGTACTTACTGCAAAAACCTACAATATGAGTTTTCTCTCAACAGCTAGAAAACAAAAATCCTAACCATGGGACCAACAGGCAATATCATGATAGATAAAAGTTTGAATTGTCAACAATTTCCTTTTACTTGGATCCGCAATCAATACCATTGGTAGCAGCAATCAAGAAATAAAAAAATATTTTGCATTTCAGAAATATGTTGTCAATTGCCTCACCATAGCTCTAAAGAGCAATGTTGTCAGTTTAAAGATTAAGATGTGTGCTCGCTTTGGCAGCACATAAACTAAAATTGGAACGATACAGAGAAGATTAGCATGGCCCCTGCACAAAGATGACACGCAAATTCGTGAAGCATTCCATATGTTTAAGTGTTTGGTAATGACATGTCAGATAATGGACTTATATCTAGAATTTATAAAATACTTGAGCACCACAACAAGATAAAGGAAAATAGTCCAATAGAAAAATGGGCACAGGATATGAATAGACACTTCATCAAAGAAAACATTTAAATGGCCAACAAGCACATGAATAAATGTTCAAAATCCCTAGCTCTAAGAGAGATGCAAATCAAAACAACTATGCGATATCATCTCACCACAGTCAGAATAGCAAAATTTAACAGAACAGCAAGCAACAAATGCTGGCGAGGTTGTGGAGAAACTGGAACCCTTATTCACTGTTGGTGGGAAT
>NW_006399923.1:7248671-7249710 GCF_000299155.1 Elephantulus edwardii | reverse complement strand
ATAAAATAAAATTAAAAAAGATTAAGATGCAATTCATGTGAGGCTTAGTATTTTCAATTACTTTCTGTATATCTTAAAGTTGAATAGTGAATAAGGAAGAACAAAGATGTTTTGTTTTGTTTTTTAATTTCGGTTTTGGAGAAACACATGACTTAAACCACTGAAAGAACAATTTTCAACGGCAAAATCTTTAAAAAATCTTTCATTTCTTCTTGTTTGGCTTTAGCTATTTTGCATGTATTTGCATAATAGTCGTGTGAACATGTTTCCTTTTGTGCATATGAATAATATCGTATCACTCATAACATTATGCTTCAGGATAGAACTTGTAATTGCCCCTCTTGTTATTAATCTTACACCATTCTTACACTATTTTTCATTTCTGGTATTATCTGGTTCAAACTGGCTAAAGTCAGTCCATCTAACCTACATAAAGTCTAGAGTGGCAATGTTTCATGCATTCCTTTTCATTTTTCACAACACACCTTTTAGCTTTACAATATTCATATTCTGCACATTTCATATTGCAATAATGAAAGGATTTTTACAAGATAACTTAATGATAGTTGTTGATTGGAATACAAGAATTGGAAATAATTAAGAAAGAATGGCGGTTGAAAAGTATGGATTTGTTGACAGAAATGAGACCATAGTTAGAATGATTGCATTTTGAACATTCAGTGATGTATTCATCACAAATTCCTTTTTTAAAAAACACAGATGGAAACTTTACACCTGGACCTCACCAGATGGACTACATTGGAATCAGATTTACTTTACTGTAGGAAACCATTGTAGAAGCACAGTATTAGCAGTCAAACTTAGGCCACTTGACCGTGACACAGACCCTCAAATACTCATATACAAGTTAAAATTTAAGCTGAAGAAAAGAAAAACAACCTCATAAAAATAATATTTAGCCCAGACTCATTCTATGAAGCAAAATACCCTTGATACCAAAGCCAGGAAAAGACACCACCAAAATAGAAAACTACAGGCCAATATCTCTTATGAACATAGATGCAAAAATCCTGAATAA
>NW_006399923.1:7241052-7246201 GCF_000299155.1 Elephantulus edwardii | reverse complement strand
ATCCTCTTAAGAAAGGTTTGGAACATTGACTATTAATTATCAAAGGCTAGATGAGTTGTGGGATGACATTAATGATATTATCCATGAAGAGAGCAAAATATCACTGTATAAATAGGAGAAAGTGAAAACCAATGTGAACTTTAGAAGAGACCTTGAGAATTACATTAAAGCATCAAAAAGTCAGTACAAGGGTAAGAGATGCTGAGCTAAAAGAGCTGAACAAAGCTTTCAAAAGGCAGCTCTAGAAAACAAAGCAAACTTTTATAATGAAATTTGCAGAGACTGAGAATTGGAGACCAAAAAAGAAGAATTCATTCTGCATTTCTTAAGCTGAAAGAACTAAAAAAAAAATTAAAGTTGCAGTTTTAGCTGTAATATTTAAAGATGCAAAATCTTTAATGATCCAGGAAATATCAAAAGAAAACGGAGTTTCTACTAAAATAGAATTGGTTGGTAGACCCTGAAATATTTCAGGGTACCATATAATTAAGATTCAATAGTAATGAAGGAAGAAGTTCAAGCTACCCTGAAAGTATGTTCCTCAAGGTTAGCCACTATTTATTGTGACCCACACAGTCAAATACCTTTGCATAGTCAATGAAACAAACCTTCTTCTGGTCATTACTTCTTTTTGCCAAGATCCATCCAACATTAGCCATAATATCCCTACTACCACAACCTCTTCTAAACCCAGCCTGTATTTCTGGTCAATGTATTGTTCAAGTATTTTCTGGATAATCTTCAGCAGGATTTTTATTTTAGTGATATTGTTCAATAACTTCCATGCTCTGTTAGGTCAGCTTTTTTTAGAATGGGAATAAATATGGCTCTCTTCCAATGAGTTGGTCAGATTTCTTGGCACAACTTGATGAGCACATACAAGGCAGCATCTGTTTGCTGAAATACGTCAGCTGGTATTCCATCAATTCCTAGGGCTTTATATTTTGACAAGTCCTTCTGGACAACCTGCACTTCCTCCTTCATCACCACTGCCTCTTAACTCCTATGTTGTGTCTTTAAATTCGTCTGTGTCCACCAATTCTTTTTGTTTCAATGACTCTGTATACTAATTCTACCTGCTTTTAATGCTTTTTCAATCGTTCAATATTCTGCCTAGAGCATCCTTAATCATTGCAACTCATGGCTTGAATTTAGACTTTAGTTCTTTCAGTTTAAGAAATGCTAAGCTTTTGATTTTATTTCCTGACTTCAGCTTCTTTCATATTTCATTATAATATTTTGCCTTGGTTTCCTAAGCAGCCCTTAGAAATCTTCTATTCAGCTCCTTACACTCTTGATCTTTTTTCCCTTTCCTTTGACTTCTCGGTACTCTAGTGCCATATTCAGAGTCTCTTCTGACATCCATTTTGGTCTTTTCTTCTTCTTCCTTCTTAGTAATGACTTTTTGCATTCTTCGTGAACGATATTCTTGGTATCTTCCCACAGCTGATCTGGTCTTTGTTCATTAGTGTTCAAGGCCGCAAATCTATTCCTGAATTGGTTTTTAAATTCATGGGAGAGAGACTCAATGTCAAATTTTTATTCCTCTGAATATGACTTGACCTTCTTTAGCATTAATTTCAGCTTGAATATGAGCAGTTGATGGTCTGATCCACAATTGTCATTTTCACAATATTTTTCTTCTTTTGACACTCTATGGATATTCGGTACTCTTTTCCAACACTATAGCTCAAAGGCATCAATTCTTTTTATGCCATCCTTCTTCATTAACCAGTTTTCAGGTGCATAGTGAGTAATTGACACTACCATAGTTTGTATTAGGTTCACTTTAGTCTTTAGACTAATATCACCGTTTCTTAGCACTCTGGAGATTTTCTCGACATCAAATTTTCCATATGGACCATGTTTTACGATTTATTGACTGCAGCTATGTTGATTGTGCATCTAAAGACAGATAAAATTGCAGACAAATTCCATCATAAAAACAAAAACCCATTCTATTTTTTAAGCAGAAATGATCAATACTGTTATAAAATGATCAATACTGTTATACAATGATCAATACATTGATAAAATGCTTGATTTAAAAAAAAATAGACATTTTAGGAACAATCAGCTTTGCTTGTTGAAACTGAGGAGAACCTGAAGTGCTTGCTGCAGAATCTCAAAGACTGTAATCTTCTGCATGCATTGGAGAGCAACATCATGAAAACAAAGATTCTCACCACTAGGACAATTGGCAGCACCATGGTAGATATAGAAGGGACTGAGGTTGTTAATAATTTCATCTTGTTCACATCCACAGTCAACATTCTTGGCACCAGTAGTAAAAAAATAAAAAGATGAACTGTACTGGAAAATTTGTGATCAGGGATTTATCTTGAGTGCTAACTGCAATGACACAACCTTATCAGTCTACAGACTAAGGTGCACCTGCTTCTGTCCATATTCTTCACAATTACTTGTTGTGCATCAGAGAGTTGGACAATGGCTAAGGCTAACAGAAGATTTGATGCCTTTCAGTTGTGGCACTAGAGAAGAGTATTGAAACCACCATGTATCACCAAAAGAACAAACAGATCTTACCTGGAGAGAGTGAAACTATGACTTTCCTCGGAGGATAGGATTTTAAAACTCCATCTCACTTACTTTGGGAACATGGCTAGGAAAGACTAGTCCTTGGAGAATGACATCATGCTTGGAAATGAGGGGGGACAATGCAGGTTAGGGAGACTCTGGATAAGATGGATTGACATAGTAACTAGGGTAATGGGGTAAGGTGTGTTGGAAACAGTGAAATTAGATAAGGATAGGGCAGGCTAATGTTATAGGGTCACTATGAGTCACAGATTACTCGACAGAACATATCAACAACAATGTAGAGAAAAGATTTGAGGCTAAGATCTTAGAAGAAATAAAATAAATTCTGACATTTGAGGATAGAGAAGTGTAGTTGTAAGTCATGTATCAGGGTCCATATATTCTATCTCTACACACCAACCCAGGGAAAAGAGTGACTAGATAATGAAATATGAAACAAAACTACATATGAAACAAAATGAATGTCCACACAACTTGTTACATTCCACATAAAATGCTTCTGCCTAGTTAATAAATAAAGCATAAATAGACATTATTCTGATATTCTCTTCCTTTAGCCAGGATCCATTTGACATCATCAATCATATCCCGGTGTCATGGCCTCTTTTAAATCTAACTTGAACTTCTGCCAGTTCTCTTTCATTGTCCTGTTCTAGTATTGGGCACCTTAAGGTCACTACACATCATATCTACCATAAAAACAGCAGAATGAGACCCTTCTTACCCTTTGCCATCCTCAGCCACTGTGTCAGTCTCTCTCCTTAAAGATAAAACTTTGTCTCCTTTATTGATCATCTTCTATTCCAAGCATGAAGTCTTCCCCCATCCCCCAGTAACTGGTCCCTTCTGAAAACATGCTTATAGTATATGAGTCAAAGACTCATTATCTTTACTTCTAAGGAGCACTCTGGTTACATTTCCCAAGACAGATTTGTTCTTTTACCAGTTCATTGAACATGCAATCTTCTTTGCAAACACATCTCAAAGAATTACTTCTTCCTTGCTTTTATTTTAGCTTTGAAACACTGTGAATAGTGTTTCTCTGCCCCATAAGCCATTATAAATCAGAATTATTGGTTAATGGCAATAGATTTGGGTTTGTTTTATTTTATTTTGGTTTGCATTTTTACCTAGAGGAATTATCTAAGTGGACAGACATGTTTATGAAAAGATAAAGATAGAGTGATGAGTAGAGGGTATCTTTGGAAGTTGAAGTTGGAATGATGCTATTTGAAGATTGAATAACAGACCATAAGTCAAAGAATTCAGGCTGTTTATTGTAGGTGTTCTATTGGTTGAAAAGTAAGTCTATGGAAGTGGTTGTTGTTGTTTTTTTTTTATTTGAGTATTGAGGCTGTAAGGAACATAGTTGTGCTAACACAATTATTTCAGACTATGCTCCATAGTAGTCCAAATTAAAAAATAAAAATATAACATTTGAATCCATTTTAATTAAAAGTAAACCTCTATTGGGTTATAAAGTCTATAAATTTATGCAGTAGGATATTGTTTATTTTTCTTTTAAGGACAAATTGGTGTATTCAAAGCACTGACCTTTCCATTAGTAGTGCGATGGGTAAAGCATTCACTACCAGAACTCCTTTTAAAAATCCATTAAGTTGATTGTTCTTTTTATGTTGAACCATCCTTGCACACCTATTATGAATCCCACTTGGTCATGGTGAATTATTTTTTTATATTTTTTTATTCTATTGGCTAGGATTTTGTTAAGTATTTTTCTATCTATATGCATTAGAAATATTGGTCTGAATAGATCCTGAGAAAATGAGACTTGAGACGCAAACAGGAACTTGTACACCAATGTTCATAGCAGCATTATTCATCATCACAAGAACATGGAACCAGCTCACAGGTCCAACCACAATCTTAAGAATAGAGAAATTATGGTACATTCACATAATGAAATACTACACAGAACACAGAAGCAATGCTTCTGTAAATTACTACTTAACTTGGGAAGGACTGGAGAGCAATATCCTGAATGAACTAACTAAGTCCCATAAAGGCTAATACTGTATAAACCAATTATTGTAGAATGAGGATTAGGACCCAAGGAGCAGGAGGATGGAAGCAGAGGGGTGAGGATGGGGGTAGAAGTAATCATAGAGTAGCACAATTTGATGAGTGGGAGTGGTGAAGGAAATGGGAAAGATCTAGTGTGAAAATTAATATATTTGAACTTTGTAAATAAATATGTATAAAATAATTATTAAAGAAATCCATTAGGAATGAGCCAAGGTTGTAGATTTTCTCCATACATCTGTCAATGTGCATAGCTAATTTTCCACCGAGTTTTCAGTCGTCAAAAATCATATGATAGTAGATTGCCCATCTTTCTCCTATAAATTTGGACTACACTCCTTTAAGTTTGCAGCACAACCCTTTATGCACCATCATTGATTATGATATCTAGAATTAAACTTTTTATATCAAATTTGTTTTGCGTCCCTTAAGTCCATATTTACTTTTCAAAGAATTTGTAGATTCTATAATAGATTGAACAGCAACTCTAGGTTTGAATCTGTTCTTCAGTTCCTTGCGCTTAAGAAATGCTGAGCGAGTTCGG
>NW_006399923.1:7236397-7238014 GCF_000299155.1 Elephantulus edwardii | reverse complement strand
AACAACAACAACAACATAATAGATTGATAGCATTTAATAATTTGAATTTCTTTTTTACAATAATTATAATCAGTAGTGTCGCAATAGCAGCATTCCATTGTATATTCCGCATATCATCACTTGATGGAAGGGAAATCAATTTTCATCCTTAGAAACAAGGATGGTAAAATGTCAGCTCCCTTACTTTGGGCATATTTTCATGAGGAACCAGTCGCTGGAGAGGCACCTCATTCTAGTAACGATAGGAGAAAGGTGAAAAAGTAGATAACGGACAACAAAGATATAAACTGACAGAGTGTTTACCACAACGGGTTTGAGCAAATATGATGACTGGAGTACGGTGCAAGATAGGGTAAGACTTATGTGTGTTTTTCATAGAGTTACTGTGAGTCATATCTGGCTTGATCACACCTAACAACATGAACAACGTCTTTCTTTAAATTTGGTCATTTCATCTAAATAATGTAATTAATTATAACTAATCATCTTAATAAATGATACTCTTTCTCTTATATTTAATTTGCATAGGGTTTGCACTGGTGCTCCACTTTTTAGGACAATTAATTTGGATTTTTCCTTTGATTATTAGTCTTTTTAGGTGATAATATTTTAATAATACTTTCGCAGGAAAATTCCTCTTTTTTATTAATATTTTCTCTTAGTTATTCTTTTCAAATTTTATTCATTTCCATTCCAAAGGAGGGTGACCCAGCAGAGTGTGGAAACTTTAGAACGATATCATTGATTTCACACACAAGCAAGACTCTACTGAAGATTATCCAAAAACGACTGGAACAACACATCAGCAAAGAACTGCCAGAAGTCCAGGCTGGGTTTAGAAGGGGTCGTGGTACTAGGGATATTGTAGTTGATGTTTGATGGATCTTAGCTGAAATCAAGGAATACCAGAGGAATGTCTATCTCTGTTTCATTGATTATGCAAAGGCGTTTGACTCCGTGGATCATAACAAACTGTGGCTGACTCTGAGAAAAATGGGAATTCCAGAACACTTGATGGTTCTAATGCAAAACCTATACTTGGACCAAATGGCAGTCATCAGAACAGAGCAAGGAAACATTGCATGGTTCAAAATTGGGAAAGGCATACACCAGGGATGTGTCCTATCTCCATACCTTTTCAACCTGTATGCAGAACAGATTATCCTAGAGGCTGGGCTCTATGAGGAGAAATGTGGCGTCCGGATTGGTGGAAGATCTATTAACAATCTGCATTATGCAGATTAGACAACCCTGCTTGCTGAAACTGAGGAAGACCTGAAATGCTTACTGCAGAGAGTCAAGGACTGCAGCCTTCAGTATGAATTGAAGTTCAATGTCAAGAAGACAAAGATTCTCACCACTGGACCAATTGGCAGCATCAGGGTGGGTGGCGAAGAGATTGAGATTGTTCACAGCTTCAGTTTGCTCGACTCCACGGTCAACACTCTTGGCACCAGTAGCCAGGAAATCAAAAAAACATATTTCAATGGGAAAGTCTGCTTTTAGGGACCTCTGAGGGTACTGAAGAGCAATGGTGTCTCTCTGGAGACTAAGGTGCGCCTGATACAGACCATGGTCTTTGCAATCACTTGTTATGCATCAGAGAGTTGGACAATG
>NW_006399923.1:7218299-7235985 GCF_000299155.1 Elephantulus edwardii | reverse complement strand
GGCACATAACAACAACAATTTTATTAATATATGCATATATTTATTTTATATATAAATTGTTTTTCCTTTTCTATCTCCTAAAGATAGAAGCTAGTTTTACTAATTTTAAATTTCTTTTGTTTTCTAGTAAACGTAGACTATAACTTACAATTTAGCTTACCGAAATGACAGTCTTAAATCACCTCTAACATAATTCAGATTTTTTTTCACTTTTTATTATAGTATTTCATTATGTGAATCACTATAAATCAAGTTTTAATATTAGCAGATTGGTATGAAAATGATTACAACAGAAAATTACATACTGCAACATTGTAATGAGTACATATTACTAATAGTAGGATTTCAAACAAGCAAATAAAAAATAACAAATAGCAGATGCTAAGTATAGAACGTTGTAATCAATATATATCAAATATTCAGAACTTCTCGTACAAGTACTTTAACTACAAATTTTCCTCTACCCATTTACTCAGTTGCATATTACAAATGTTAATTATTTTCCTATCATTTATTCAGTTGCATATTAAAAATGTTGATTATTTTCCTATCAATTTGCAAATCAAAATACTTAATATTTTCTGTTATCATTATCATGGTCATTGACACTCAATTCTTAAGTTTCAGTCATTTGGTGATTTTCCAGGTACATTTTGTTGTTGATTTTAATGTCATCTTATTTCTTCAGAAGGTTTACTTTACATAATTAAAATGATCTGAAATTTGTCAAGATCTGTTTCATGCTTCATCATCTTTGTGATTGGGGTATATGTGCTTTCAAAAAAACATTCAACAAAAAGGTCATTCCTTTTCACGCAGCTACTGTCCACTACCTTTTAGCAATAGCACAATTATTGGAATCCTAATTAACTCAAGCCTCTTAAATATTGTCTTCATCCAATTTTAGTTTTGGGAAAAAAACTGAAGGTATTAATTTTCTTGTCCTGTTGTGAACTGTGCCGCCAAGTCTGTATGTTTCTGAGAAAATAGAAATTCTCACCACTGGATCAATAACAAACATAGATAAAGAGATTAAACTGCGAAGCACTTCATCTCACTTGGATCCACAATCAATACACTTGGTACCAGCAGTCAAGACATCATATTACTTTGGGAAAGTCTAAAGTCAGGGATCTCCAAATTATTGAGCAGAAATAATGTTAGTATGAGGACTAAGGCACAACCTTATTCAGGTCATGGTCTTTTCAATCACTTCCTATGGTGCTGAGAGCTAGACAATGAATAAGGATGACAGAAGAAGAATTGATGCCTTTGAACAGTGGTGTTGGACAAGAGTATGGTATATCTCATGGACTGCCAAAAGAATAGAGTTATCTTGGAGAAGATCCAGTCAGAATTTTTCTTGAGGGCAAGGAAAATAAAAATTTCTCTCACATACTTTAGGCATGTTTCAAGAGAGGCTATACTTTGGAGAGGAACATAAAGCTTGGAAAAGTGGAGGGATGGCAAAGGAAAGAAAGACCTTCAACAAGCTGGAGTAACAAAGCAATTGTAGCAATGAGCTCAACTATGTCAGGGATTACACAGGATAAGGCCTTGTTCAGATCTATTGTTAACAGGGTCACTAAGGGACATATTCGACTCCACAGTGCCTAACTATAACAGGGATTCTGATTTATTTAGTATTACACTTGGTAAATTTCTCTGTTTAGTTCTTTTACCTATGAAAACTCATTGAAGGTAGAGTTTGATCTCACTGGCTGTAGTTTGAATATGTTGTTGTTGTTGTTGTTGTTATGTGTTGTCGAGTCACCTGCAACTCATAGAAATCCTAAGTACAACATCTCTGAACCCTGCTCAATCTTGAGCGAATTCATTGTCTTTGACACACCTATCTTCATTACCTCATTCACAGAGTCAATCCATGTAATTCAGAGTCTTTCTTTCTAGTATTGTCCCTCCACCTTCTCCAAGGACTGGTTGATCCTTCCTTACAACATACCCAAATTACGTCAGACATAGCTTCAACATTCTAGCCTCCAAGGAGCAGCCTGGTTTCATCCTCACCAAGACATACCTATTTATTCTCCTAGCAGTCCATCGTATATTCAATGCTCTTCTCCAGCACCACAACTAAAAGGCATCAATTCTTCTTCCTTTATCCTTAGTCATTGTCCAGCTCTCTGATGCAGAACAAGTTATTGAAAAGACCATGAACTGGATGAGGCACTCTTAGTGTCAAGACTGGTACCATTGCTTTTCAGTACTCTGGAGAGCTTAACTAAATCAAAGCAGCTAGTCAACTTACACTCGATTGTTACTAAAATAATAATAATAATTATAATAATTACTGTTATTATTATTTAAAAATCCAAAGATTTTACACCCAATTTTCAATTGAATCAAAACAACCTACCATCCAGAATCCAACTGCTCCACACTAGAGACTCTTGGGGAGGATATAACCAGTTTTTAAATACAAAGGCCCACTTACAGGTCAAGATTGCTTAAACGAGAGGCATCTGGCCCACAGGTGATTTTTAATAAAATCAAAGAAACCAATCCGTTTCTGTCTATCCAACGGATTGGAAGAGGTCCCAATCCCAAGAAAGGTGATCCAAATGAATGTGAAAATTATTGAACATTATCGTTAATATTACTGAAAGGAAAAATAGTGATGATCATTCCAAAAACTCTGTATTCATTGAAATGAAAAATAAATAAATAAATAAATAAATAAATACATAAATAAATACATAAATAAATAAAATGTCTCTAACAGTACATAGACAGGGAACTGCCTGAAGTTCAAGTAGGATTTAAAAGAGGCCATGGTACCAGGGATATCATTGCTGATGTCAGACATATCTTGGTTGAAAATGAATATCAGAAGAATGCCTATTTGTACTTTATTGACTATGCAAAGGCATTTGACTGTGTGGGTCATAACAAGTTGTGACTGAGATATTGTGACAGGAGAATAACTTAATTGTATTCATGTGGAACCTAAACCTGAACCAGGATTTGTTGTGTGAACAGAGTTGTCAAATGCTCCATGGTTTAAAATTGAGAAGAGAGTGTGCCAGGTTTGTAACCTCTCTTTATACCTATTCAGTCTATGGCATGAGCAAATTATCTGAGGAACTAGACTACAAAGAGGAGTGTGGCATCAGGGTTGGAGAGAAATGCATCAATAATCTGCATTATGAAGATGACACGACCTTACTTGCTGAAAGTAAGCAGGACTTGAAGCACTTGTTCAAGGAATGCAGTCTTTGTTATGGATTGCATCTCAATGTCAAAGCGAACAAAGATTCTTAACACTGGACCTATATAGGCAACAATATGATGGATGGAGAGGAGATTGGAACTGTCAACAGCTTCATCTTGTTTAGATTCACAAATAACACCCTTGGTACCAGCAGTCAGGAAATAAGGAAATGCATTGCACTGGGAAAATGGACTTCTCCAAATTACCGAGGAGTAATCACGTCAGTTTGAGTACTAAGATCTGTCTGATGCAGGCCATAGTCACTTCCTATGTATCTGAGAGCCGAAAATTAAGAATAGTTATATTTAATTTTTATACAAGTTGATATTTTAATTTTTAGGTAAGGTGAGAGGATAGACTTTTACCTTTATCAAATATGTTTTTTACCTTTATACTAGTCACTTGCTTTTTACTTTAAGGCCGATTATTATTAATTTGATTTGTCCATTTTAAACAGAAACTATTTTCCTCTTTTAATTGCCTATTGAGTTTTTTGTTTGTTTTTGTTTTGTTTTTTTTTTTTAAATAAAATCACATGTTTATGGATTTGAAAATGCGGTGCAAAACAAGTAGAGATGCAGAATTTTCAGTTCTGGAGAAAGGGGTAGAAATTACCCCACCTTAAAAACAATTAGCTTTCAAGAGAATGAGATTTCTACAGACATACACTCCTTTCTCTGAAACAAGGTATTATAATGGCAAGTAATAATCTTGTTCTTTTCTTATTTAAATAAATAACGGAATTTTATGCTGTCGTTTTTAACTTTTTTCATATTTCCACATTAGGGTTTTTTTTAACTCTCTATTTGGATGCCCTGGTTTCTATAATCATAATTAAAGTTAACCCATCTTCAAATCTATTAAGCTTAATATATTTTTAAAAACTTTTACTAACATTAATTATAAACTTTTATAACTCAAATTCTCAGTTTAAACTTACCATTGACTTCTTTTCAGGAAAAATTTAATTTTATTTCCCAATCAAATTTGTTATAACCCTTCATATGTTTCCTTATTTTCCCTAAACCTCAACATTACTCAAGGTATTTTATTTCTCTAACATTAAAATGTCTTTTGTCTTCATATACACCCAGGATTTATTTTAAAAATAAATAACAGTATTTATATGTTATACAATTAACTATTTATTAGAGGTAAAATAAATAATTTAATAGACATACAAACTCTGGAAAAACAATACCTAGTTAGAACTCTTTGATTAAAATTTTGTGTATTTCTTGGTAAATTACTTTTCTGTGCCACTGTACTCTAGCCTTCAACTGAAAAGTTTAATTATAAAAAAACCTTAATTTGATTAGTTTTAATTTACAGTCAATATATTACCAATGAAGTTAAAAAAATAAGTAAAATATTCAGCCTTATATTTAATGTAAAATAAGCATTCAAAAATATGAGTTAATATAATTCTTTATTTTCCAAAAATCTCTTGTTCTCAATTTCCTTGTTAATTTAGAGAAAAATTGGTTTACATACAGTCATTTCTATACATTGAGATTCATTTATGTACACTGATTTTTATATAACCATTCCTATACGTTTGACTGTGCAGATCACAACAAATTGTGACTAACTCTGAGAAGAATGGGAATCCCAGAACACTTGATCGAGCTAATGCAAAACCTATACTTGGACCAAGAGGCAGTCTTCAGAACAAAGCAAGGAAACACTGCATGGTTCAAAATTAGGAAGGGTGTGCACCAGGGATGTGGGCTAACTCCATACCTTTTCAATCTATATGTAGAACAGATTATCTGGGAGGCTGGGCTCTGTGAGGAGAAATATGTCATTAGGATTGAGGGAAGACTCATCAACAATCTGTGCTATGAAGATGACACAACCTTGCTTGCTGAAACTGAAGAGGACCTGAAGAGCTTTCTGTGGAAGGTCAAGGGCTGCAGTCTTCAGTATGGATTGAGGCTCAATGTCAAGAAAACAAAGATTCTCAACATTAGGTTGACTGGCAGCATCATGATGAGATTGAGATTGTTCACAGCTTTAGTTTGCTTGGCTCCACAGTCAACACTCTTGGCACCAGTAGTCAGGAAATTAAAAGACATATTGGGATGGGAATATCTGTGGTTAAAGACCTCTCTAAAGTACTGAAGAGCAACAATGTCAGTCTGCAGACTAAGGTACACCCGATATAGCCCATGGTCTTTGCAATCACTTGCTATGAGTCAGAGAGCTGGACAATAACTAGGAATGATAGAAGGAGAATTGGTGTCTTTGAGCTGTGGTGTTGGAGAAGTGTATTGAATATACAATGGACTGCTAAGAGAATGAAAAGGAATTTCCTGGAGAGGGTGAAACTTGGGTGCTCCATGGACACAAGGATTCTGAAGCTCCATCTAACATACTTTGGACATGTTGCAAAGAGGGACCAGTCCTTGGAGAGGGATGTCATGCTTGGGAGGGTTGAGGGACAGTGCAGGAGAGGAAGACCCTTGATGAGACGGATTGATTCAGTGATTGGGGAAATGGAGCTAAGTGTGTCAGAGACAATACGATTGTCATAGGATAGAGCAAGTTTTCAGGTTGTTGTACTTAGGGTCACTGTGAGTCGCAGTGAGTCTCAATGGCACATAACAACAACAACCAACATGTATAAAGTAAGAATCAACTCATAACTAACCGTCTTGTGATTTTTAGAAGCAGTAAACCACGTGCCACATGGTAGGACACAGTCCATCTTTCTCAAGTGAAGCAGATGGTGGATACAAAGCATGTGCCTTTGGATTGACAGCACAATATCTTACCACTTGGCAGCAGCACTATATGCTTTTGTTGTTATGTGGCAATGACTCATCTGTGCCTCTCTGTATAATAATAGCTCTGTGAATCATACAACAGCTCTATTCAGTAGCTCTGAACCCTATCCTATCCTTGGCCAGTCTCACTTCCTCTGACACACTCAGTCCTATAAATTAAACTCATTCAGGGTGTTTGTTCCTCTCCTGCACTGTCCCATCAACCTTCCAAGCATGAAGTCCTTCTCTAAAGACTGTTTCCTCCTGGCCATGTGCCCAAAGTATCTGACATGGAGTTTCAAAATCCTTACCTTTAAGGAGAATTTTTTTAACCCTCCCCAAGAGAGACCTGTTTGTTCTTTTGGTAGTCAGTGGTATGTTCGAGACTCTTCTCCAACACCACCACTCAAAGGCATCAATTCTTCTGTCATCCTAGTCATTGTCCAGCTAGTAATTGTGCAGAATATGGCTGGTATCAGGTGCACCTTAATCTCTAGACTGTCAACATTTAGAGAGGTCCTTAACAGCAGACTTCCCTAGTGTTAATTCTTTTGATTTTCTAATCCTGGTGCCAAGAGTGTTGATTGTAGAGCTAAACAAGGAGAAATTGTTAAGAAACTCAATCTCTTCTTCATCTATCATGGTATTTCCAATTGGTCCAGCACTGAGAATCTTTGTCTTGATGTTGAGCTTCCATCCATACTGAAGAATACAATCCTTGACCTTCTGCAGAAAACACTTCAGGGTCTCCTCAGTTTCAGGAAATATGGTTGAATCATGTGTGTAGAGCAGGGTGTCGATGAATCTTCCTACATTCCTTATGTACAGCCTCTTGAAATGATCTGTTCTGCACACAGATTGAAAAAGTATGGAGACAGGACAAATCATTGGCACAACCCTTTCCTGATTTTGAACCATTCAGTGTTTTCTTGCTGTGTACTGAGGCCAGCTTCCTGGTCCAAGTATTGATTTCACATGAGCACAACCAAATGTTCTGTGATTTCCATTCTTCTCTAGGATAGACACAATTTGTTGTGATCCACAGCTAAATATCTTTGCATAGTCAATGAAACACAAATAGACTGGTACTCTTTGTACCACAGTCCATCTGACATTGGCAAATATGTCTGTAGCGTCCGGCCTCTCCTTAACCTAGGTTTTATTTCTAGTAGTTCTCTGTCAATGTACTGTACTAATAATATTTGGACAATTTTCAGCAGCATTTTGCTTGCATGTGACATGAGTGATATAGTTCAGTAATTTTCACACTCTGTTAGATCATCTTTTTTTGGAATGGGAATAAATATTGATTGCTACTAGTCAGTTGACCAGGTACTTGTCATCCAGATTTCTTGGCACATTCAGGTGAGTACTTCTAGGGCAGTATCTGTTTGTTGAAATATGTCAATGATATCCCATCAATTCCTAGGGCCTTTTCTTTTGCCATTTCTATGAATGTGGAGAATTGATAAAAGTTATGCAAGTGTTTAGGTATTTCGTTCATAGGGTCTCTCTGAGTCATCTATGACAACAACAATGTCCCACAGCTCATCTGGTCTTCATTCAAGCCTCTTCAAACCTGTTCCTGAGTTGTTTTCTTAAGGTCAGGTGGGACAGCCTCAAGGACAAATTTTGACTTCTGTGAATTTATTCTAATATTTTTATTTGTGTTTTAAGGTCTTTGTGTCAACTTTAATTCCTATCAATTCCACTTACAGCAGAATGAAGCATTTCCTGATTCTGTACCATCTTCATAATCTTTTACCATATTTCCCCAAATAAATCATTTTTGTTGTTGTTGTTGTCTACATTTTTATTTCAAACTCTAATTGTTAATACGGGAATTCTAGTGGCCTAGTGGCAAGAAGCTGCTCTGCAATCTCAAAGGCCACTAGCTCTTCCCTGGGAGGAAGGATAGGCAAACTCCTCCTGTGGGATTAACTGCTTCAGAAAACCCGCCAAAGTGTCAGCTATAGGCCAGTTCTGACACTCCAGTACACAACAACAACAACAATAATTGTTAACAATCCATTCTGATTAATGTTCAATCTATTTCATATTCCAGAAGTTGGACAAAATTTTTTTTATTTCTTCAACTTGGCTTTGGAGTATGACAAACTGACAACTTAGGATTCTGATATTAGTTTTCATTTAATAATTATATTTGTCCATAATAATTTTCTCACTTTTTGTCTTGTTAAGGACTTTTTTTCAAAAGGACTCTTGATAATAACAGTTCTAAATTCTTTGTTGATATCTGTGCATGATCACAAATGTTTCTCAAATGTTTCCTCTCATCACATAACTTCTTTTTGTATAGCTTTGGAAGGAAAACATTGCGAGATTAATCTACTGTGAAAAACATACAGACTGTATTATAAACACACAGATTATATTCTAAATACCAAGAAGTCTTAATACTGCTAGAATAAGAAAATGACCATATTGTTTTATTGCATCAACTATACGAAGGCACTCCACAAAGTATTATTTTTAGAAGTTACTTAGTAAACAATATTGCTGTTGTTTTTGTTATATACTCTCAAGAAAACGACAATTCATGGTGACCCTATGCACAATAACTCTGAATCCGGCTCTATCCTGGGCCATTCTCACTATCTCTGATACATCTACCCTTAATACCCCAGTTATTGTGTCAATCCATCTCTTCTGGAGTCTTCCTCTCCAATGCTCTCTCTCTACCTTTCCAAGCACAATGTCCTCCATGAATTTGTCCCTCCTGGTAATATTCCCAAAATATATGAGACGGAGCCTCACTATTCTTACCCCTAAGATTGGCTGCACTGTCTCTAGGACAAACCTGTTACTTCTCTCAACAATGCATGGTATATTCTATACTCTTCTCCACCACAAAAATTCAAAGGCATCAATTCTTCATTTGTCCTTTTTAGACCAAGTCCTGGATCAGCTGCACTTTAGTCTCTAGCTACACATTGTTCCTCTTTAATACTCTGGACAGTTCTCTAATAGTAGATATTCCTAATGGAACTTGTCTTTTGATTTCCTGACAGCTTGTGCCAAAAGTGTTAATTGTGCAACCAAACACGTTGAAATTGTTAACAATTTCAATCTCTTCTCCTTCTATCATGATTCTACCACTTTTCCCAGTGGTGAGAATGTTTTCTTAATATTGAGTTTTAATTCATATTGCAAACTGCCCTCTTGACCCTCTGCAACAAGTGATTCAGACTTTCCTCAATTTTAGCCAACAAAATTATGTTAACTGCATAGTGCAGGATGTTGATGAGTCTTCCTTCAATCCTGATGCCACATTCCTCCTCAGAAAGTCCAGCCTTCTGAATGATCTGTTCCACATATAGATTGAAAAGACATGGAGACAAGAGGTATCCCTGACACACACCTTTGCTGATTTTGAACCCTGTGGTGTTTCCTTGCTCTATTCTGACAACTGCCTCCTGGTCCTCCTGGTCCAAGTATAGGTTTTTGTATAAAAACAATGACTTGTTCTGGGATTCACATTCTTCTTAAGGTTAACTATGATTTGTCGTGAGTTGATACTTCTAGAAAACAATCCATAAACAACAAGAACATATTTGGGTCCCTCTAAGGCCCAGGAAAGTATATAGAAGAAGAACTTAACTTATTTCAAAAAGGTGACATGCTCACTGTTGCTAAATTAACCATACCACTTTCTGTGGCTGGGTGGGCATGCTTTGGAGGCATGAGCAATTTTCCTTTCTTAGTAATTGTTTTATCTATTCAGATTAAGAGTAACATGGCTATATTTATTGTTTTTTATAGATTTTAAATATTTTAAAATAAGCATTCTAGTTATGTGACCTTTATCTGTGATGTCATTGACAAATAATTTTCCAGGTCTACAGGTTTTCTTTTCACTCTATTGGAAAGTTTTTGAAGCACACAGAGACTTTGTGTTTAGAAAGTCTCATTCACCAATTTTTGTTCTCTACTGGTTGTGCATTTCTGACTATATATATGCAAGCCCATTGCTCTAGTTGTCTAGTGGCAAGAAGATGCTCCGCAATTCAAGGCCACCAGCTGCTCAACAGGAGAAGGATGATGCGTAATCTTCTCCCCTGTGATTAACAACCTCTGAAAACACGCTAGAGGGTCAGTTTTGGGTCAGTACCAACTCTCTGGTACACCAGGACAATGACATTCATACTATAGCTGGCTTTTCAAGTATGGTCCTGTTTTGTCTCTTATGACCTTCATTTCCCCACTTGATAGATTTTGTTTCTTTGTTGAATACCTGTTGACCATAGATAAACAGATTAATTTTTGGGTTCTTGATTCTATTCCACTTGGTCTATGAGTCTGTCATTTTATCAGTACTGTGCTGTTCTGGTTATTATGTCATATAGTAGGTTTTGAGATCAGGGACAGTTTACAGAATATGCAGAGCCTCCACAAAGTTAAGTCTGATAACCCAGTCAAAAAATGGGCTAAAGATATGCAAAGACTTTTCACAAAGGAAGAAACTTGGATGGTCAACAGCCACATGAGGAAATGCTTAAAATCACTGGCAATAAGAGAGGTACTAATCAAAAGCACAATGAGGTACAATCTCACTCCAGTATCAGTTGTTGTTGTTGTTGTTGTTATGTGTCATCAAGTCTCTTGTGACTCATAGCAACCCTGTGTACAACAGCCCTAAACTCTGCTCTGTCCTGTGCCAATCGCACTCTCTCTGACACTCCCATCCCGATTATCCCAGTCACTGAATAAATCCACCTTGCAAACTTTAACTGGGCAGCAAGGAATAACTTTTGTAGAGGATATGGTGACATTGGAACTCTCACGTCCTGCTATTGGTATTGTGAAATACCACAACCATTCTGGAAGACAGTTTGAGATTTCCTCGAAGAGCTGGCCATAGAAATCTCATATGGCACAGCTATTGCACTGCTGCAGTTATACCCCAAGGAAAACAGAACTGAGACACAGAGATTTGTACAGCCATGTTCACAGCAGTGTTATTCATAGTAGCAAGAAAACGGAAACAGCCCAAATATCTATCAACAAATAGATGGATTAAGATATTATGGTACATTCACACAATGGAATTCTATGCAGCACTAAGTAACAACTATTTTGTAAAATACTATATTACTTGAGAGACTCTAGAAAGCATTATGCTGAGTGAACTAACTGAGTCTTGTAAGGATCAATGTGCATATGATCATTATTGTGAAAATAGAAGAATAACAAATAAGATATGGATAAAAGTTCAAAAGGAGAAGGGGAGTGGGGAGGGGCCAATGGTGCACAGGGGAAGGAATTATTAGGATAACAGTGTATGGTGAGCAGAGGTGGTTATGGTGAATGAATTAGTCAAGATCCAGTGGGGACCTGAAAAGATGAGGCAATATTGGGCTCGGATCAATGGGGATTAATTTTAAAAAAGCACCATGTGCAATGTATGAAAGTGATTGTTTGAAACACAATGTCAATGTGGAAATGTGTGAAATGGAATGACATGAATGATATTCAATGCATATGAATTTTGTATGCTAACCAATTCAAAGTAGAACAAAGTGAAAAAGAGAGTTTAAAAAAAACAAACACAAAACAGCTCTTCTCTCAGTCTACTTAGAACCTGCTCCCTCTTGGCCCTCTCCGGTGGAAAAGCTCTACCCATTGTTTCTGTCTACACTGTGCTGTGGTTGTTGTTAAGTGCAGTCGAGACATAGACAAGTCATAGTGACCCTGTGAACAAAAGATCTGAACACTTGTATAACTTTCATCATTTCTCCAAGTTCATAGAGTTTCCGGAGGCAAGCTCTTTTCGGAAGTGATGCCACTCCTGTGTCCAAGCTTGTTTTAATCGGTGAGCTCCATCAAATACTGTCCACCATGGGTATCCATTATCACATTTGACACATTAGTGTCACAGTGCTCAGCATCACAACAACCATGAGTTACCTCTGTACAGCAAGTGGACAGACCAGCACAGTACCACCTAGAAGAATATTTGACTAAAACAATTAAAGTCAGATCTGAAGGCTGCAGAGTAAAACCACCCACATTTGGCTTGGTAGCATCGCTACACTGTTGTGCATTCACTTATCATAATTGCCATGATAATTGTCTCTGCTGGCTTCTTTCTGAATCTCTGTGCTTCTTGTCACCAGGTCTGCTATTGTTTCTTTCAGCCTTTTCTGTTACCAGGTCAGTGATAGGGTCCTACTCAGGACTAGAATCCCAGCACAATCACTAGGTCTAAAGCCTGCTTACCCCGTTGAAGGATTCTATTGGTAAGAAGTCCTCCAGAAATTCTCTGCAATATTAGCTGCTTATAAACACAATTTGACTTGGATTTCCAAGAAAAATTGAGAATAGTGAATACTCTTACAAACTACTTATGTGGATAGTGAAACAGCCCATTCTTTCAAACTGCTTTTGTGAGTAACAAGCAGATCTATCTATTGGCACACTAGATTCCTGCACTGATATCCCAAAGACACATGTTTCAAATCCACCAGCTGCTCCCAGGGAGAAGGATGGAAAAAATCTCCTCACTTGGGATTTGCTGTCTCTGAAAATCCTTTAGAGATTCGCTATTGGAAAACCTGCTGTCAAAGATTTCTTTGAAATGCTTAAGAGCGAGGGTGTTACTTTAAAGAATAAAGTGCCTCAGATCCAGGTCATATCACTGACAGTCAATCTCACAGTCATATCACCCACTCGATGTAACAGAAGCTACTTATACTATACTATTATGTTATACTTATACATATTATAATATGATAAGAAACTGACTGAAAGATAAGAATAAATTTATTTTCTAATGTTATAAGAGCATGGAGAGTTCTATAGTAATAACAACCCTAACTGAAAAACATCTTGATGAAGTGTGTGTGTGTGTTGGGGGTGTGTGTGTGTATGTACATGTGTGCACACATAAATCAACTAGTACTGCAATTTCACCTGCATTTGGTATAATAAAACTGAGTCCGAAACTTATTAGAGGCCCCCATGAATTTCTGTCATGTGGCTCCTTTTGTTATGGCAGTTTGATTCTTCAAGGCAAACAGGAGGATTCCCCTTAGCCTTTTACCTTTTTTTGGCTTTGACTTGGCAAACTAAAAAAAGAAAAACAACTTAAACT
This sequence comes from Elephantulus edwardii, assembly GCF_000299155.1. Taxonomy (NCBI): domain Eukaryota; kingdom Metazoa; phylum Chordata; class Mammalia; order Macroscelidea; family Macroscelididae; genus Elephantulus; species Elephantulus edwardii. The sequence continues at coordinate 7,222,871 of NW_006399923.1, read as the reverse complement.
CATTTCCACTAAATTGAAAATGACTTGTAGTTGACACCCTCCCCCAAGTGGGTTTTAGAAGCTGCAGATTGCACGTGAAGAGATAGCTATTCTTTCTACTGTGAGGCTGGATGTGGACTTGGACCTTTTTTCAGAGTGGCATCCACTTCCTAAACCACATGCCCTGGAAACCCGATGAACAAATGACTATAGTTATGGAAAGGCATTAGGTCTTTTGTTCATAAAGTTACTATGAGTCGTGCTCAAATTGTGGCAATCATCAACATCAACAACAACAACAACAACAACAACAAAACTCCTTAGGACTATGTAACTAGAGAGCTCTTTCTAAATTATATATTTTAAAGGCAGACTTTGAGATTGTCATTCAGAAAAATTTTCTTACTGTATGTTAATCATAAATGATTATGAAGTATCACTACTTTTGACATGTATTCATCTTTTTCACGTTTTTGTTGTTGTTGGTTGCCTTCAAATTGAGCATGACTCATAGTGACACTATGAACAAAAGGCATGAAGCCACTCTAAAAAGTAGCAATATTCATCCAAGTTCATAGAGTTTCCACAGGCATGTTGTTTAGGAAGTGGATGCCACTCCTGCTTCCAAATCCGTCATACTGTGTTGTGTGCACTTGAGTCACCTGTGATGTGTATCAATCCTATGTATAGCATCTTTTAAACCATCTCTGTCCTGAGCCAGTTTCACTAATTCCCACAAACCAACCCTCATCATTTCACATAGATGGCTTAATTATAACATAAGTTTTCCCTTATTCACCCTTTACTCCAAGGTAGAAATGTGCGTGAAAGTACAATTCCACTAAGGAAACACTAAGAAGTTGACTCAAAGACTATGGGTTTGATTTAGGGTCTAGATCATCATGGATATATTTCTTGATTTCATTATGTTCAACAGGTCTTAGCAACACACAATGGTTGGGAAAGTTTATTGGAAAGCACAGATTAAAGAGCAAATGCTTCTCAATCTTTGGTATACCAACAGCAATTTTGAATGTTGGTTAAAAGAGAATACTAAGTTTTTCCTAAATGAGACAGAGATGGACACTAAGAGTTTACATTCCTATGTTTAGATGGAATCATTCCTTTGGGAACCACAATTTAAGAGACATTGATTTAAACTTATTGATCTGTTCACATAAATCTACAGAAAAATACCGAGAACCAGTGTTTTGAGGCATTTAAGATGCATCCACCTAAGCACATTTTTTTATGATGAAAATTAGGTGAGCTAAAAGGATAATTGTTTTCAGTTAAAAGTGTTTTGCTGCTATCTGCAAGTGGAAATAGACATAAATTAATAAGGTGATTGCTATCTTTTGCTGTTATTTTCATGTCATTGAATTGACTGTGATTACAAGTCACTTTATGAACAACACATCATTTTCCCTATTTTGAGCCATTCTCAATCTTCAGTATACTTGAATCTATTGTTTTAAATTGTTGTAATATATTGTTATGTCAATCTATCTTTTTGAGAATCTTCCTTTCTTGTACTGACCTGCTTCATTCTCAAGCATGATATTCTTCTCCACAGACTGGCTTCTACAAATGACATGTACAAAATATGTGAAAGGTTCCTTCACTATCCTTTCTTCCAAGGAGCACTCTGGCCTTACTTTCTCCAACGAAGACCTGATTGTTCTTTTGACAGCCCAGTGGATATTCAGCTGTAAAAAGAGCAAGGAAGACATGGGGAGGGATGAATCTTACATCTACTATTTCCTCAAAGGTAACTGTCCTCATCCATAGTGCCCATTACATAAAACCAATCCCCATGAAGCTAGACATGTGCGTTACACTTCTACACCTACTTCTAATTCCAATATTACTGCTCTATTGTTATTGTTGATTGTCATTAAGTTGAAGTTGACTCATAGCGACTCTATGAACAAAAGACCTAATGCCTTTCCATAGCTATCGTTGTTTCTCCAAGTTTATAGAGTTTCCAGAGGCATGTGGTTTAGAAAGTGAATGCCACTCCTGCTTCCCCACCTGTTTTTCTCTGGGAGCTCCACCAAACACTGTCCACAATGGGAAACCATTATGGTATTTGATATCCCCATGGCACAAAGTTCAAAATCAGAGCAAACCCAGCTTACCTCATACAGCACATTGACAAAAAGTGATGTGCAAAGTGGAAGAATGTTAGTCCAGATATAACAGCACTAGTCTCATTTAGCAGTGGTTGTGTCGAATATGACCCAGAGTCAGCTTTTCACAAAAGACCTGAACACTGCTGTATGACTAACATCTTTGTAATATTTCCAGAGGCATCTAGTTTAGGAAGTGGATGCCACTCCTGCTTTCCAACATTAATCAATCTGGAAGCTCATCCAAACATTGTACACAATGGGTAACTAATATGGTATTTGACACAACTACAGAGTAGTGTTCAGAATAACATAGACTAATAGGCAATATTTGTCTATAGACATATTGTTGAATATATTGTCAAATAGGAAAATATTTGTTGTATCTTTAAAAGAATATTCTTTTAAAATTAATCCATTGCAACAGCTCACAGATCACATAGAACCATACTCATGATTATAGGGTTTATTAAGGAAGTTAGTAGGATCCTATTTTTTCACTCAGGAGAGCTCCTCAATTATGCTCAGAGACCCTTCACCCTTCAGTCTTGCGGCTTTAGGTCAGTGTTACAAAGCTAACTATGTTAGTTATGTTAACTATGGCATCTCTAATCCTCATCCTTCATGTTCTTCAGCAAAGTTGGGCAAAGGTCTCTGGTCCTAGTTCTATTAGGGTTACAGTCTCAGGTCAGCTCTGTCTCATACAGAATCTCTGGTTCTTTACTACAGCTGATACTAGATCTTGCGAGGGCAAAAATATCTTCCTCAAAGAGCATATGCTGAATTCCCTACTTCTTCTTTGCTAGTAGAAATAGTCCCAATTTCTGCTGCTGAGTCTGCTCCATTTACTGGTAAGATTAGTCAATCCCTTTGTGGATGGACTTACACACCCTCTTCTCAAGTTCCCAGCCATCTGTGCTGCAAAGACAATCAGTGGAAAAGAAAGTTAATTTTGAACAATAAATCCTTCATATCACAACTTCTCCAACATCACAATTCAAAGACATTGATTCTTCTGTCATCCTTCGTCATTTCCCACGTTTTCTATGTACAGCAAGTAGCCAGAAAGATACAACTCAGATCAAGCACAATTTAGTCTTTAAACAGTTTGTTTTTCAGAACATTGGAGATGTCCTTAGTAGCAGAACTTCCCAATGCAAAGCATCTTTTGGTTTCTTGATTGATGGTCCAGGGGTAATTTTCATTTTACTAATGTTGATATTAATCCATATTGAAAGTTGAGGTCCATGATTTTCTACAGAAGATGTTTCCCATCCCTCTCACTTTCAGGAAGCGAAGTTGTGTCATATACATATGCAATTTTTTAAATAAGCCTTCCTCCTATCCTGATGCCACATTTTTTGGTCATAAAGTGTAGTTTCTCAAATGATTTGATCAGATTGCAGATTGAATAGGTATGGTGAAAGGAGACAGCTGTGACACTCATCTGTCTTGATTTTTAAACCATGCATTGTAGCTTTGCCCTATTTAGACAACTGTCTGTTGGGTTAGGAATATGCAATTCTTTGTTTTCTGTCAAGATACATATGACGTCAACAAAGATATCTGTGGTACCTGATCTTTTTAAAATTTAGCTTGAATTTGTCGCCCTTCTCATTGAAATATTTTTCTAGCTGTTTTTAAATAAACTTCAAAATGCTATTACTTGCATGTGGTATTAATGATGTTATTGAGTAATTTCTACATTATTTAATATCACTTGTTATGCAGCTTACATGATTTAAATATTAGCAACTCAAACTGTGTTAAATAAACAAAACTGAGTATATAGAATAATTGCATTGTTTATTGAAAAATTACTAAATTAAAAGTATTATAAAATAATAAATAAAAATATTTATTCATTCCAATGTACTACGTAGTGGTAGCAATGCTGAAAGATGCTATGGGCTATGTATTGAATGACTCAGGAAGCATCAAAAGGTGGGGAGAATACACAAAATCACTGTACTGGAAATAATTGATTGATGCTGAAAAATTTCAGGAACAGGAGCCAGTGATATTGAAATAGGAAATAGAAACTGCATTGAAGACATTGGCAAAAAATAAGACGCCAGGAATCGATGGGATACCAATTCACTTGTTCCAATTAATGTATGAAGTCTTGGATGTACTTTGCAGCCTGTGCCAGGAAATTTGGAGGACATCTGTCTGGCCAATTGATTGGAAGAGGCCTGTATTTGTTCCTATTCCCAAGAAAGATGACCATCTGAATGTGGAAATTATTGAACAATATCATTGATTTCACATGGTAGCAAAATGCCACTGAAAATCATTTAAAAATGGCTAGAAAGGAGTTGGAAACAACCCAAATTCCCATCAACAAACGAGTGTGTAGAGAAGCTGTGCTATATTCGCACAATGGAATATTATGCTGCATTGAAAAACAAGGAACTCATGCAATATTATTCAAAATGGGTGACCCTGGAGGACATTATGA
>NW_006399923.1:7208650-7214425 GCF_000299155.1 Elephantulus edwardii | reverse complement strand
GGGTAATCGGGATGGGTGTGTCAGAGGTGGTGCGGTTGGCGCAGGATAGAGGAGGCTTTAGGGCTGTTGTGCATAGGGTTGCTATGAGTCAAAAATGACTCGACGGCACATAACAACAACAACAACAATGTGGACCATTACAATTTGTGGCTGACATTGATAAGAATAGGAATCCCAGAGCACGAGGAACCTATATCTGGAACAAGAGGCTGTTGTGTGAATGAAGCAAGAAAGCACTGCATGGATTGGAATTGTGAAGGGAATGAGTCAGGGGTGTATTCTGTCTCCATACCTGTTCAATCTATATGTTGTTGTTAAGAGCCATGGAGTCGCCCGTGACTCATAGTCACCCTATGAAGGAAAGTCCTCAATGCTTGTGTGTCTTTCATCCTCTCTCCAGGTTCATAGTGTTTCCAGAGGCAAGCTGTTACAGAAGTGGATGCCACTCCTCCTCCCAAGCCTGTTTTAATCCGGGAGCTCCAACCCACACTATCCTCATTGGGTAGCCAATCATTAACACATTTGACACATCAGTGTCACAGTGTTCAGCCTCACAGCAACCACAAGTTACCGCTGCACAGCAACTTGTACACTAGGGCTATATGACCTAGAGGAATGTCTGAACAAAAACAATGAAAGACAGGCCCAAGGGCCACAGATTAAAAGTCACCCACCTTTGGCTTGGTAGCATCGCTTTCTGTCCACTGGGCCAGCTGATCTCTTTCTATGATGATGTTATTGTTGTTAAGTGCTACCGAGTAGCAGGTGACTCATAGCAACCCTGTGAAGGAGAGTCCTCAAATTTAGTCTTTTAATTTCTTGATCGTGTGTTTCAAGTCCTCCTAACTTTCATCAAGCAAGGTCACATCATCTGCATAAGACAGGATGTTGATGAGCCTTCGTCCTGTCTTGATATAGCATCCTTCTTCATCGAGTCCACCTTCTGTAATGATTTGCTCAGCATATTGACTGAATAGGCATAAAGAAAAATATAGTGCTGACACAAACTTTTCTTGCTTTTAAACTATGTGATAACCCTTTCTACTGTTCACACAACAGACTCTTGATCTAGGTATAGGTTTTGTAGGAGCATAAAAAGATGTTCAGTTATTCTTATTCCTCTCAATGTTAGTTATAGTTTTGTACCATCCACATATTCACATGCCTTTGGATAGTCAATTAAACACATAAAGATATTCTTCTGTTGTTCTCTGCTATCTACCAAAATCCATCCAACATCAGCTGGTGTGACACACTCTTTGAAACACATTTTGAACTTTTGGCAGTTATCTGTCAATATGCTGTTCTAATAATTATTTTTATTACCTTCAGCAATATTTTGCTTGTATGCAATATTAATAATATTGTTTAATATTTTTCCATATTATGTTAGATCACTTTTTTTGGAAATGGGGACAAATGGAATGGGAACTCTTTCAGTCAATTGACTAGGTAGCTGTCTTCTATATTTCCTGACTTCTACTGGTGAGCACATCCAAGGTTGTATCTGTTAGTTGAAACATATAAATTATTATTTCATCAATCCTTGGAGCCTTGTTTTTGACAATGCCTTCACTATATCTACAATTTCTTCCTTCATTATCATTGATTTTTGATCATATACTACTTCTTGAAATATTCTGTATTGACAAATTCATTTTGGAATAGTGACTCTGTATATTACTTCCATCTTATTTGGATGCTTCCTTACTGTTTCAAGATTTTGCCCATAGCCTCTCTCAGCATTTTAACGTGAAGCTTAAATTTATTTTCAGTTGTCTTAGGCTGAGAAATGCTGAGCCAGTTATTTACTTTTTAGTGTCTGGATCTAGATCTTTGCACAGTTCATTATAAAATTTTTCTGTGTCTTCTCAAGCTGCCCTTTGAAATCTTGTATTCATCTTTTTTTTTAACTTCTGCATCTCTTCCCTTTGTTTTGGTTTCTTAATACTCTATTAGAGTACTAACTTTGTAGGTAAAATTAAACAACAACAATAACAAAAGAATTGTTAGAAATAAAAAAAATAACAAGCTTTGGAAAGATAACTAACTTAGAGAATAAGACTTCAGATCAGATACCAAGTACTGAATACCAGCACCTGACAGATTTACTTATCCAGATTTTGCATTATTTAAGTAGGTATCTGGTTATGAGGAGTAGAAATCTGTACAGAGAGGATTTGCAAATTCATATGGGAAATAACAGTCCCTAAGTATAGTTTTATTAATATTTAGAGGGGGAAAATGCATAGCTGAAGAAAGTAATGAATAAATAGTGACATACTAGGCAAAGACAAAATGAAACAGATTATTGTAGGATATTTTGAATCAGATAAATACACTGGAAATGAAAAGGTGAGGAATTAAAAATAGGGGAGCTTTCATAGTTAAATAGACCTTTGCTAGATCCATCTTGAACTACAATGTTGTGAGTGACAGGATCTATGTACATACAAGGAAGACTTGTTAATGCCACGATCATCCAAATATATGCACCAAAAAACAGAGGCAAAGAGAAGGAAATAGATGAGTTCTACTAAATTCGGCAATCAGAAATTGATCACCCATGCAATCAAGATACATTAGTAATAACGGATGACTTGAATGCAAAAGTTAGGAATAAGGAAGAAATATCAGTAGTCATGAAATGTGGGCTTGGTGACAGAAATGAGGCTGGAGGCAGAATTATAGAATTCTGTACAATCAATTATTTTTCATTGCAAATACCTTTTATAAAAAAGCCAACATGGTGACAATACATATGGATCCCACCTGATGGCCTACACATGAATCCTATTGGTTACGCATCTGGGGAAAATTGTTGGAGAAGCTCATTATCAACTGTGAAAACCAGACCAGGTGTTGAATGTGGATCAGATCATCAACTACTCATACACAAGTTCTAACTGAAGATATAGAAAATCAAATCCAATCCAAAGAACCAAAGTTTGACCATGAATTTGTTCCTCTTGAATTTAAAGACCATCTCAAAAATAGATATGAGCCCTTGAATACTAAAGAGAGAAGACCAATGAGCTGTGCAAGGATATCAAGAGTATCATTTATCATCTCACCACAGTAAGAATTGAAAAATTCAACAGCATAGCAAACAACAAATGCTGGCAAGCTTGTGGAGAAACTGGAACCTTAATTCACTGTCTGTGGGAATGTAAAATTGCACAACCACTATGGAAAGCAGTATGGTGCTTACTCAAAAAGTTGGAAATAGAAATATCATTTGCACCAGCAACTCCACTACTGGGAATATAGGCTGAAGAAACCATAACTGCCACCTAAGCACAGATATCTACACTCATGTTATTGCTGCCTTGCTCACAATAGCAAAGAATTTGAAACAACCCAAGTGCCCATCAACAAACGAATGAATAGAGAAGCTGTGGTATATTCACACAATGGTATATTATGGAGAAATTAAAAACAAAGAACTCATGAAATATAATGAAAAATGAGTGACCCTGGAGGACATTATGCTAAGTGACATATCTCAGTCACAAATAAATATTGCATAATGACACTGTTATAAAACAGGACTGAAATGGAGGTTGGAAGAAAACGAAGAAAAGAGGGGATAAACAATGTACATTGCATTAAAACACACAAGGAGGGAACTGTATAAACAGAATATATGATTAAGTATTATTGGCATGATAAGAGTCCAGAATAAGAGCTGCATAGTAAAGCAGATTTGGGGAGGGTAAAGATTGTATAACAATGAAAGAATATTTAGTAAAAAAAAAAAAGAGAGAGAGAACCAGGGATGAGGAGTCAGGGAGGAAAAGGTGCAACAATGAATGAATGGAAATCCAAGTTCTTTATAAACTTTCATTAAAATCTCCATTAAAAAATGAACAAAGGAATATTATTCATGAAGAATGCAAAAGGTTGTTACAAAGAGTGAGGAAGAAGAAAAGATCAAAACAGATGTCAGAAGATTTTGAATATTGTACCATAGTACTGCAATGGTGTCAGTCTAATGTGCACCTGATCCAGGCCAAAGTCTTCACAATTACTGGAATTGCATCAGAGAACTAGACAATGACTAAGGATGTTGAAAGAAGAATTGATGCCTCTGGGCTGTGGTGCTGGAGAAGAATATTGAATATATAATGGACTGCTAAAAGAACAACCAACCTGGAAATGGTGAAACCAGGCTGCGCCTTGGAAGCAAGAATTTTGAAGCTCCATCTGACATACTTTGCGCATGTTGCAAGGAGGGACCACTCCCTGGAGAGTGACATCATGCTTGAAAGGGTGGAAAGACAGTGCAAGAGAGGAAGATCCCAGATGAGAAGAATTAACTCAGTGACTGGGAGGTAAAATTGGCTCAGGCTAGAGCAGGGTTCTGAGCCACTGTATGTAAGGTTGCTATGAGTTGGACTCAACTCAATGGTACTTGACAACAAAGACACTTGATATACTCAATACTCTTTGTCAATACTACATTTAAATACTTTTAATATTAATTAAGTTAATAATGAAAAATATATTTCTTTGGATTTTGATTAATATTTAATTTCTAAAAAAGCAACAGTATATCATGCGGCGCACTACACAGGGCAAATCAACTCTAAAATATAACTTTAAAAGTTTTAAATTTTTAAAATTGAAGCCACAATTTTGATTAAAGTGTTTTTTTTATTAAAGTGTTTTTTGACCTAAGCCATGATTCTTTTTACTCAAAAGAAATTGAATCAAGATACACTCTATGCTAATCTTGTATAATTAGCATAACCATGTGCAAGACACATTTATCCTATCATATCATGTCAAAGACTTAAGTTAACTTTAAATACAAAGTCATGTCTTCTGAAATATCGAAATAGAATTCTGATGGAACTTTCAGCACATTCCAACTACAAACAAAATTCCTAGTTATTTGTGAAGTGAACTATGGGAAAACTGTCATTTACTTCCAAAGTGTAATTGTGGAAGAAGCTAAATGGGGAAAATATCAGGGTAGAAGGGATAAAATGTAGCAATGCATCCAAAACCTAGGAGAATTATTTATATCAGCTTTCAAAACTTGAAAAAAAAAATAGTAATCCTGTCTTCTCTGGACTACCTAGGCCATGTTCCCACCCTCCAGGTGGTTGGTTTGACTCTGCTTTCTTGATGCTCAGTGGAACCTGCTGAGCACGCTGCTTGAGTTCCCCCACGTGGCTGGCACCCTCAGAAGACAGCAACTCCACTTCTTCAACTTTATGAATCATCATTCTCCTAGTCCAACTCCACTTTTCTCTTTTTCATCTCTTAAATATTTTTTTAAATTTTATACTGATTTACTTAGAGAGTTCCTATACAATGTTTTTCACACTGGTTCTTTCTCCTCTCCTTTTCACACCCCTCCTGTTGTTACTGTTGTTGTTGTTATGTGCCTTCGAGTCATTTGCAACTCATAGCGACAGTACGTACAACAGCCCTAAACTCTGTTCTGTCCTGTGCCAATCACATTGTCTCCGACGTACTCATCCTGATTACCCCAGTCACTGAATCATTCCATCTCCTAGACAGCCTTCCCTTCCTGCGCCTGCCTTCCACCCTCCCAAGCATGATGTCCCTCTCCAAGGACCTGTCCCTCCTTACAATATGTCCAAAGTATGTCAGGTGGAGCCCCAGTATCCTTGCCTTCAAGGAGCAGCCTGGTTTACCCCGCTCTAGGATGAATCTGTTTGTTTTCGTGGCAGTCCATGGTACACTCAATACTCTCCTCCAGCACCAAAGCTCAAAGGCATCAATTCTCCTTCTATCCTCCCT
>NW_006399923.1:7208120-7208550 GCF_000299155.1 Elephantulus edwardii | reverse complement strand
GGGGAGCGGGGAGAGGGGTGCAACAATGAATGAATGGAATTCCAAAATCTCTGTAGATGTTCATTGAAATGAAAAATAAATTAAATTTAAAAAAATGGCTAGAACAGTACACAGAAAAGGAATTACCATAAGATCAGATGGCATTTAGAAGAGGCTATGGTACCAGGATATCATTGCTGATGTCAGATGGATCCTGATTGAAAATAAGGAATACCAGAAGAATGTCTACTTGTATTTTATTGACTATGCAAATAGTTTGACTATGTGGACCTGGGCGGAAGGGAAGCCGGGAAGCTGTGCACTGGGGAAGGTCACCTCGGATAATAGCAAAGAGGCATCTTTCAGGTACCCAGGAAAAACCGTAAGGAAAACGTGCTCCTGGGCGGAAGGTAAGCCGGGAGCTGCGCACTGGGGAAGGTCACCTCGGATA
>NW_006399923.1:7201977-7207213 GCF_000299155.1 Elephantulus edwardii | reverse complement strand
ATTATCCAACTCTCTGATGCATAACAAGTGATTGCAAAGACCATGGCCTGTATCAGATGCACCTTAGTCTCCAGAGAGACACTGTTGCTCTTCATTACATCAAATTATGTGATCCTATTATTTATCCCCCACCTATCCTCAAGCCTCTGTTCATACTTCACCCCCTTAGATCCTCATACACATTTTACTAGTTATCTCTATTTATACAATAATGGTCTTATAAAGTGTCTGTCCTTATGGAACTGAGTTAGTTCACTTAGTATTATGCTCTCCAGACCCTCTCAAGTTACACAGTAATTTTGAAAATTGTTGCTCCTACATGCTGCAAAGTATTTCATCGAGTAAATGTGCCATAATTTCTCAATCCTTTGATTGTGTTTGGAAGCCCCATTTCTCTGCTCTTTCAGCTTGGGAACCTTATTCCCTCTTCTTAGAACAGCACCCAACACTCTGGCACGGCTTAAAAGTAGCCTCAAACACTGGAGCCAAGTTGGCAAATATCTCTGACACCAGAAGGCTACAACCCCACACTTTGAGAGGCAAGAATGATATGTCTTCAACTTTGAAAGTAAAATAAGTCTTGCTCCTCTTGCTCAAACAGTTCTGTTCTTTCATGACAATAGATGTAACTGATTTGGCTTGGTTTCTTAACATAGAATCCCAGGTTATAAAGAGTACTCTGTTATTTCTCTGACTCTGAATTTCAATTTATGATTATCTTGCATGATAATTTGTCAAAGTTATCAGGAATAAATTTGATTTTTTAAATACATTATTTAGATTTGTCTTTAGGAATATTCTAAAATATGTGTTCTTTGTTGAATAGAATTTTTTAAATCTTTAGGCTTTGTTTTAAATTTTTGTCCTCCTCTCCCCTTAAATTATCAATTCCTTATTCTCATTTAACTACAATTGTTACAATTTCACCATGAACTCATGGTGACATTGTTGGTCCACTTGATATATACAGACAGCCTAAATTTGAATGTGTTCTCCGGACACTGTTTACCTAGCATGCATAGATGCATGGATAAGTGAAGAAAGGTTACTGGTCAGACAAGTAGAGAATCACGAGACGTGCTTATTTTTTGGCTTAAGCTATGTGAGGGGCTGAAACTCAGAACTGAGTGGCAAGCTTTTCTGAAATGCAGGAAGACATATTAACTCCTAATGTGATATGGTAAAAATCTTGAATAATCCAGAGAGTATCAAAAGAAGATGGAGAAAAATACAAAAAGTCACTGTACTAGAAAGATCTGACTGGTACAGAAGCATTTCAGGAAGAAGCATATGATCAAGAACCAGGGGTAATACAAGAAGGTGTTCAAACTACTCTGAAGAAAATGATAGAAAATGAGGAAATAATAGAAGACCAATTGACGTATTTCAGCACGCAGCTGCAGCCCTGGATGTGCTCACAAGGTTATGCCAAGAAACCTGAAAGATACTTAGCCAGTCAACTGGACTGGAAGAGATCTATATTTGTTCCCTTCTCCAAAATAGGTGATCCAGCAAAATGTGAAAATTATTGAACAGTATCAGTAACATCACATGGAAACAAAATTTTGCTGAAGATTATCCAAAATTGAATAGAGACATTGACAGAGAACTGCCAGAAATATTGGGTTTACAAAAAACAAAAGCTGAGTTTACAAGAGGCTCTGGCACTAGGAATATCACTGCTGATATCCCATGAATTACCTGGAGTTCTGCAGAAGAATAATAGGAAGTCTCTTCCCCTGTGAATAACAGCCTCTGAAAACCCACTGGAGGGTCCGCTATGAGTTAGCTCCAACCTGACAGCACTTAACAACGGCAATTACAAATATTAATTGTAAATATATTTCTGTGTCTGTATAGACATTGTTGTTGTTGTTGTTATGGGCCGTCGAGTCATTTGCGACTCATAGTGACCCTATGCACAACAGCCCTAAACCCTGCTCTATCCTGTGCCAATCGCACTGCCTCTGACACACCCATCCTGATTACCCCAGTCACTGAATCAATCCATCTCATAGAGGGTCTTCCCCTCCTGCGCTGTCCCTCCACCCTCCCAAGCATGATGTCCCTCTCCAAGGACCCGTCCCTCCTTGCAACATGCCCAAAGTATGTCATATATGCAGGAAAATCCATGTAATGCGTGGAGAAGAGAGAGGAGATTAAACCTATGGTGAAGTTGGGAGATAAGCCACAGAAATTTGGAATGGTAATGAATAAACTTAGAAGAAAAAAAGAACTAAAATAATAGCTTCAGATGCTGTTGTTGTTGTTGATTTCTGTCAAGTCAAGCACGACTCATAGCAACCCTATGCATAAAAAGCCTGAAGCCTTTCCCTAAATATTGACATTTATCAAAGTTCATAGAGTTTCCAGAGGCATGTTGTTTAGGCAGTGGATGCCACTGTAGACAATTTCTAATTTTTATTGCAATATATTCAAAGAATTAATAATTAGTGTTTATATATTTATGCAAAACAAGTTTACTGCTGAAATTCAAAGAGGAGAAAGAAAAGAAATTAAAAGAGAGTAATTTTTAGTTATTCGTTGAGACAAGTAGAAACCAAAACTGACCATTAGAAGTGGGATAAAGAGAGAAAAAGTGATTATATAGCCTTGTAGGATCCCATAAGCACCTCTATTATTATTAAATATTTCCACAATTTTGTTCACTAAGCTTGAAGTTAAAGGGTAAAAGAGGGGATTAGATCGACCCAAGGTTCACTTTTATAGATAGATGTTATCACATCATTGAAAATACCATGGCTTAATCAGATGCACCTTAGTAATCAAACTGACATCATTATTCCTCAATAATTTGAAGAGGTTCCTGATTACAGATTTTTCCAATGCAGTATGTCTCCTGATCTATTGACTGCTGACATCATGTCATTTATCTGTCCAGTCATGAGAATTTCTGGTGTTTTTTGGATTTTTTACATTGAGATGCAATCCACATTGAAATCTTTTGATCTTCTGCTGTAAGGCTTCAAATACTTTTCACTTTCGGCAAGGTTGTGTAGTTTGGTTAATATAGTTTATTGATGACTCTTCCTCCAAATCTGATACCATATTCATATTCTCCCGTAAAGTTCAGTTTCTTAAATAATTTTCTCAATGGGATGAATACATGCAGAGAGAGGATGCAACCCTGTTGCACAGTTTTCTTCATTTTAAAAAATGTAGTTTCCCCCCTGCTCTATTCACATGACAGCCTCTTCGTCTAGGTATATAGGTTTCACATGCACAAAATTAAGTGTTCTAAGATTCCAGTTATTTTCAGTGTTAATCATATTTTGTTTTGACCCACATAGTCCTTAGCATAGTCAATAAAGCACAAATATACATCCTTCTGGTATTCTTTGCTTTCAGCCAAGATCCATCTAATATCAGCATTGATATTCTTGGTACCGCGGGCTCTTCTAAATTCAGCTTGAATATCTAGCAGTTCCCTGTCTATGTGCTGTCCTGTTTTTAAATGATCTTCAGCAAGATTTTGCTTCCATGTGATATTACCTAATAAGTTCTATATTCTGTTGGTTCAGTTTTTTGAGGAGAACAAATCTGAATCTTTTCTGCCTGGAAGGGTGGAGAGAGCACAGGGGAGCAAGACCTTAGATGAGATGGATTGACACTGTAACTGAAGTAATGGATGTAGGGGTGTCAGAGACAGTGAGTCTGGCTGATGACAGGACAAAGTTCAGAGCTATTGTACATAGGATTGCCGAGTTGCAGGCAACTCTATGTTACATAGCTACAGTAATCTTCTCAAACACCCTTTCTGTTCAGCTCTTTTATTTCAACATAGCTTCCCTTTATTTTTTTCCCCCTCAGTGTTCTACTGCAATTTTCAGAGTATCCTCTAACATCTGTCTTGAGTTTTTTTGTTGTTGGTGTTTTATTCTTCTGCTCTGTCGTTGGAATGATTTTTTGCTCTCTTCATTGATGAATGGTGTCCAATGCTACCAACCTGTTCTTGAAATCATTTTTCAATTCAGGTGAAATAGTCTCAAGATTATATTTTAGATCTCTTGGCCTTTTTAAAATTTTCTTCTGTTGCAGTTTGTACTTGCACAAGACCAACTAATCATCTGTTCCATAGTCAATTCTTGGCTTAGTTTGAGTGCTGATATTATATTGAGCTTCTCCAAGCATGTCTTCCACAGATATAATCAATCTGATTCCTGTGCAGACCATAAGATGAGGTCCTGTGTCAAGTTGACATTTTTGTTTTATAGAAAAAGTATTTGTGATTAATAAATTCTTGAATGTTCAAACTTAGATCATTCTATTTCCAGCCTCTTTTCTATCAACAAGTACATACTTTCTCACTACCATTCCTTCTTAATTGTTATCATCTCTTGCATTCCAGTCACTAGTTATCATTAATGCTTCTTAATTGCATGTTTGGTCAAATTCAGAAAGCAGAATTTGGTAAAAATATTAAGTTTCCTCCTCTTTGACTTTTCCTGTCGGTGTGTATATTTGAACAATAGTCATGTTAACAGGTCTTCCTCCTATGTGTGTGAATAATATCCCGTCACTCACAACATAGTACTCCACACAATAAGATGAAGTTGTCTTTTTACCTATGAACACAACACCACTTTTCTATTTTTTAAGTTATTTTTTTTCATTCCCAACAGAGTATACCAAGTGTGTCTTATTCAAAATGGCCAAGGCCAGGCTTTCTCATTTTACTAATGCCTCAAATGTCAATACTCATGTGTTCCATTTCTTTTTTCTTTTACAATTTCTGTTTCCAACATTCATATCTTAAACATTCCATGTTGCAACTTTTACAGATTATTGGCACTTATTTCTTCTCATTTTGACTGACTTCCAATCTGGGCTCTAGCTCTGATACATATATGCCTGCTCTATTGTTAATAGGGTTTAAGAGGTGTTTGACTAATCCTCTTCACTAATCTGTCTTAATCTGAGAGCACCTCTAAAGCCTATTCACTATGGGCAATCATTGGGACACTTGAGATACTAGTGACATTGCCTTCAGAAACACCGCAACCCACGATCATTGCATAAGTTTGACAGAAGAATTGATGTCTTTGACCCATGGTATTGGGAAAGAGTAGTGAATATTCCACGGACTGCTAAAAGAAACAGATATGCTTCGGAGAATGTACAGTTGGAGTGTTCCTTTGAAGCAGAGATGATAAAACTTCATCTCACATACTTTGTGGATTTTACTCAGACACTATCCCTTGTGTTAACCACACAC
>NW_006399923.1:7191950-7199143 GCF_000299155.1 Elephantulus edwardii | reverse complement strand
TTGGGATGGGAGTGTCAGAGACAGTGCGATTGGCACAGGACAGAGCGGAGTTTAGGGCTGTTGTACATAGGGTCGCTATGAGTCGCAGGTGACTCGATGGCACATAACAACAACAACAACAACTATCCCTTGGAGAGGGACATCAGTCTTGGAAAGGTGGAAGATTGGCCAAAGAAGACCCTCAATCAGACGGATTAAGACAGTAATTGCAGAAATAGGCTCAATGTGTCAGAGATGTTAAGGATGGCACAGGATAGGTCAGAGCTCAGGTCACTATGATTCATACTTAACTCAGCAGCACCTAACAACAACATATCACATCATTGAGAACATTTAAGAGATAGTGCTTAATTTGTAGGACTTGAGTATCTAGACCAAGGAGAAAAGAGGCAAAAGAAAATAACAAAATGAAACATTTACAATAACACATGCAAATAAATACATAAATACATTAAAAACAAACAACACTCTGAGGAGGAGAGACAGTTGCTATCTTAAAGGAAGGAGTTGTTGTTGTTGTTGTTAGGTGCCATCAAGTCATGAACTATGCATTGTGACTCTGTCAAGAACAAACCTGAATTCTGTCCTATCTTGCACCATCCTCACTATTTCTGATACACTTGACCCCATTGCTATAGTTAACAGTATTAATCCATCTCTCTCATTGGGGTCTTCCTCTCTTTCACTCACTGTCCACCTTTCCAAGCATGATATCCTTTTCCAAAGTATAGCCTCTCCTAACAACATTTCCAAAATATGAGAGTTAAAGCTTTGCCATCCTTCCTTCCAAGAATACTCTTGTTGTTCCTTTTCCAAGACATAACTCTTCTCTTTTTGGCGGTCTATGAGATAATCAATACTCTTTTTCAACACCACAATCCAAAGGCATCAATTCTTCTGTCAAATGTATTTATGATCTAGCCCTCAGATGCATAGCAAGTGATTAAAAAGACCTAAATCTCACACTCCTTCGTCTTGAAGTGGACATCATTATTCTTCAGTATTTTGGAGCAATCCATTCAGTAGACTTGATCAAGCCAATATATTTCCTAACATCCTGAATTCTGGTATCAAGGATATTGATTGATTGGAGACAAACATTTTCTCCAGGTTAAAAAGTCTCACAAATTTACTCTCCTTACTGGAAATGAAAAATTTATCAATAGAAGAATGTTTCATCTGAAAATAATTTGATTGTAAGACAAATCTATATTTGAATACTTTCTCCTTCTTAAGGCTAATACTGAGTAATATTAGAAAATAATGAATAATCTATTCCTAACTATGGAAATTTGGATCAACATTTTCCTAAGGCTGCATTTTGAGAAAGAATGAGTGACTGCACGTATTGATGCTACATTTATTTCTACTTCACCTCCTCTAGGAAATGGTCAGTTTATGAAGTGATTTTCACCATACTCTAAAAATCACAATACTCAAAAAAATCATAGTGGCAATGAGAAGATTGCCGATCAATATTAGAAATAGATTTTCTTTATTTGTTGTATTCTAAAGTGTTTACATTTGCCATGACTTGTAATTGACTCAATGGCACCTAAGAACAGCTAAGTGTTTATATGTGTTTTAAAATTAAGCATGCAAATTAATGTATAAAGTATGCTTTTATTCTATCTAGATTCTGATATGTTAGAATTTACAAGTGATTGTTATATTTCAAATTAGATTCTGACGGTTAACAGTTATGTTTAGCTATGAACTGAAACTAATTGTATAAGATTGGTTGTAGCTTCTTAAGATGCAATTATGAGTGCTCGTATGTTCCAGAAGATGGTGCTGTTTACATATCTACTGCACTTTGGGACTGCAGAGATACAATTTATTTCCCATTCAGTCATTGATGGGTTGTAAATTATTGTACATACCTTCGTAATAGTAACGGATAATGTAGCTTTGCTCTTGAGAATTTTACATTTACAAATAATTTGCATAACATTTCCACACGATATATTAGAAAATGTACTACTTCACAAGCAATCTCACACTAATGGAACCTGATCAGTCGCAGCAATCCTAGTTATCCTCTGCCAGGAGTACACTCAGATGTGAAAATACATATCAGATAAAAGACCTTTTAAATTTTCTGGTTACTTATATGGCTATTAAAATGCAGCATGCATACCATTAAAACAGTGATGATCCTTATTTAATGGAATGTGAATTTATTCTTCCAAATACTGAGCAGTTTTATAGTAAGTTTTGTGACATGTTAATTATATACTATCTGAGCATAAAAGCATAAGCCAGTTAACAGAGATAAATGGGATAGACCATATCAAAAGTGTGGGGCATCTCTTTCACTTCACCTAGAACCTAGTAACAGTCTATATAAAGAATCTTACACATGCTTCTAGTAATTTGAGAAGGACTATTAGAAGCATTTGCTAAAATTGTCACATTGTTCCAATACCTTTGCAAAAGTTATGGCTTCAGAGAAATATAATAGGGAAAACACCAACATAGTTTTGTAAACTCTCAACAGTAAAATTTCATGAAAAGTATAGAAGGGAACCTAAAAATGGGCAAATGCTTTAACAAGTTTTAGTAAATTTTTTTTCAAATATTTTATAATGAGTTAATGTGATGACAGAGATTTAAATGTGTAACTTTTTAAACTGTGGGTGTTTGAATGATTGAGTAATAACATGAACTCTTAATATAATAATATAATCATAAATCAAAGCAAATACTTTTTGCTGTCTAGTCAACATTTTTTGTCTTATTGTAATAGAAAAAATCACAAAAAATATTGTAATCATAAACAAAAGGAAGCAAATGCTTTTTGCTTTCTGGCCAAGTTTTTACTGTCTAGTCAATTCAGGCACAGAGGGGTCCGACTTGTGCCAGAGTAGGAGTGAGCCCCAAGGGTTTCTAAGTGAGTGCTTTTGGAAATAGATTGCCAGTCTTTCTCTCAAGGTACCTCTGGGTGGAAGCAAATCACCAAGCTTTAGCTTTTCAGCTACATGCTTAACTCTTTGTGCCATGCCAATCTAAATAGAATTTATATAAATGATACTCAAAATAAATTAAAAGGTATTCCATTAAATTACATTGTTTTGAAGGGAGAGGCATCCCAGAAAAGGGGGAAAAAAAGAAAGTTGAACATGAAAATAGTTCTATGATGGAAGAGAATACATAGGTAGCTAAATATAAAACTCAGAGCTATTAATTTATTAAAGCACATCTTATATGCCGCTTGATTTTTTCAAGACTCATTACTGTAGTCCTTCTACGTTGTTGTTGTGTACCACAGAGTCAGATATGACCCACAGATAAAACCCCCCAGAAAGTTTTCAGAGGCCGTTAATTGCAGGGGAGAAGATTGCCTGTCATTATTCCTCAGAAAATTAAGATTAACTTATTTCTCTTGAGTCAATTTCAAAACATAGCAACCTACCATCAGGATCCTAAGGCTACAAATTTTTCTTTCTCACAATGAATGATTAATTTGAACTGTAAATCTTTCACTTCTACAGAAAGTACATAAAGCAATCAGAACTCTTAGAAAACCAGAATGGAAGTATCAAATTATGAACCTGTCTTCACAAGAGTGATTTTTATTTTATTTTTATTTCATTTGTGGCTTATTATTTTTTTAAAGAATATTTTCCAGTTCTGCTTTGTGACCTATACAGGGATAGGCTTTGTAATCTTATATTTGATAAATTTCTCAAGTGAATTTCCTACACTGTAATGGTTAACCATTCCCCAACTTCCTCACTCCATCCAAAGGTAGAAATTGAGCATGAGTTGAGTCAATAGTGCAAGAATAAGTATGTAACTATGTCTCTATAAAACTCAGAAGTACATAATGAAGAAAAAACAAAACACTATTTAGTAAAATAAAAATCCTTATAAAGATTGTATCATCTCTTTAAAATTTAGTGAAGACAGGCTTAAATGGGAGATGTGTCTCTTTTCCAAATGTCTTTGTTATTTTTTTTTCTCAACCACAATAAACTTAATTCCACAATTAGTTATCTCATTTCATTTTCCAAGTGCCTGTTCCCAAAAGCAGTTCTAAGACTTCAATTGCCTGGAGCGAAAAATTTAGGGAGTATAGTTGCAACTAGTTTGCTTGATGACTGTAATTTAGGTAAATAGTCACAGCTTCAGGAAATAGAATTGAGTTTCTTTGTACTCTTTGATAAGTTATTAGATAAAATAATTCTAGTTGCAATGATTTTTATAGGTAGTTCTAATGACTTAGTGGTAAGGCATTTCATCACCAACATGAAAGTACATGGTTCAAACTCACCAACTGCTCCACAGGAGAGAGAATCTCATCTCATGAGTGATTTATTGCCTTTGAAGAAAACCACTGGAAGGTTAATATCGGTTAGTTTTGACTTGACAATAACAAACAACTTGACTTTTCTAAAAATTATAATTTAAAATTTATATATATTGTTGTTGTTGATTGCCTTTGAGTCAAGCACAACTCATAGTGACCCTATGAAGAAAAAGCCTGAAGCCCCTCTACAACTATCAACATTATTAAAGTTCATAGAGTTTCCAGAGGCATATATTTGTTGTTGTTGTTATATCTGTTGAGTCTTCTGAGACTCACAGCGACCCTATGCACAGCAGACCTAAGCCCTGTTTTATCCTGTGTCAAGTTTATTATCAATGACACATCCACCCGTATTACCCCAGTCACTGAATCAATTCATCTCATTGAGGGTCTTTATTTCTTGTACTGTTCCTCCATGCTCACAGGCATGATGTCCCTCTCCAAGGACTGATCCCTCCTTGCAACATGCCAAAGTACATAAGATAGAGGTTCAAATCTTTGCCTCTAAAGATCAGTCTGGATTCACCCTCTCCAAGATGAACCTGTTTGTTCTCTTAGCCGCCTATGGTATATTCAATACTCTTCTCCAGCATCAAAGCTCAAAGACATCACTTCTCCTTCGATCTATCATCCCTAGTCATCGTCCAGCTTTCTGACACATAGCAAGTAATTGCAAAGCCCATGGTTTGGATCAGGTACACATTAGTCTCCAGACTGATATCGCTGTTCTTCACTATTTTGGAGAGGACTCAGAGCAGACTTTCCCAATACAATTTGTCTTTTGATTTCCTGGCTGCTGATACCAAGAGTGTTGATTGTGGAACCAAGCAAACTGAAGCTGTTGACAATCTCAATCTCTTTATCTTCTATCATGCTGCTACCAATTGGCCCAGTGGTGAGAATCTTTGTATTCGTGATATTGAGCTTCAATCCATATTGAAGGCTGCAGTCCTTGACCCTCTACAACAAGTGCTTAGGTCCTCCTCTGTTTCAGCAAACAAGGTTGTGTGATCTGCATAATGCAGGTTGATGATGAAACTTCCTCCAATCCTAATGCTACATTTCTCCTCATAGAGCCCAGAGTCCCAGATAATATGTTCATTTAGATAACATGTAACATTTAGAGTGAAAGCATATGGAGGTACAACACATCGCTGGCATCCACCTGTCCCAATTTTGGACCATGCAGTGTTTCCTTGCTCTGTTCTGATGACTCTCCTGGTCCAAATAAAGTTTCACATAAGCATGATCAAGTGTTTTGGGATTCCCATTCTTCTCAGAGTTAGCCCCAGTTTGCTATGATCCACACAGTCAAATGCCTTTACATACACCATTACATTACATCGCATCCACAGAGAACTGCCAGAAGTGCAGGCTGGGTTTAGAAGGCGTCATGGTACTAGGAATATTGTAGCTAATATTACATGGATCCTGGCTGAAAGCAGAGAGCATGAGAGAAATATCTATCTGTGTTTCATTGATTATCCAAAGTCATTTGACTGTGTGGATCACAACAAACTATGGCTAACTCTGAGAATATTGGGAATCCCAAAACACGTGATCATGCTAATGTGAAAACTTTACTTGGTCCAGGAGGCAGTCGTCAAAACAGAACAAGGAAACACTGCATTGTTCAAATTGGGAAGGGATGTACACCAGAGCTGTGTCCTACCTCCATACCTTTTCAATCTATATGCAGAACAGACTATCCTGGAGGTTGGGCTGTATGAGGAGAAATGTGGCATCAGGACTGAAGGAAGATTCATCAACAATTTGCATTATGCAGATGACACAACCCTCCTTGTTGAAACTGAGGAGGACTTGAAGTGCTTGCTGCAGAAGGTCAAGGACTACACCCTTCAATATGGATTGAGGCTCAATGTCAAGAAAACAAAGATTCTCACCACTGGGCCAATTGATAGCATCATGATAGACAATGAAGAGATTGAGATTGTTAACAGCTTCAGTTTGCTTGACTCCACAATCAACACACTTGGTACCAGCAGCCAAGAAATGAAAAGATGTATTGCATTGGGAAAGTCATTTATTAAGGACCTCTCCACTGCACTGAAGAAAAATAATGTCTGTCTGGAGACTATGGTGCATCTGAAGGTGATCACAAACACAGAGGGGGGAAAAATCAAAATTTATAGCAGAAGAGACTCTAAAAATTTCATTAGAACATCTGAAAACCAAAATAAATGGGACACATCTCAAAGTTAAAGAGCCAAATAGAAGATTTCAAAGGGCAGTTCAAGAGGACAAAGCAAAATATTATGATAGAATGTGCATAAAGCCAGAATTGGAGAATAAAAAGGCAAGCACTCTCTCAGCATTTTTCAATCTGAGAGAACTAAAAAACAAATTTAAGCCTTGTGTTGCAATATTGAAAGATGTTATAAACAATATATTGAATGTCCCATAACTCATCAAAAGAAGATAGAGGGAATACACATACTAACTGTATCAAAAAGAACTGATTGGCATTGAAAAATTTCTAAAAATACCATATGAATAGGTTGTTGTTGTTGTTGTAATGTGTTGTTGAGTCGCTTGCGACTCATAGCGACCCTATGTACAACAGCCCTAAACCCTCCTCTATCCTGTGCAAGTCTCGCTGCCTCTGACACACCCATCACCATTACCCCAGTAACTGAATCAATCCACCTCATACAGGGTCTTCCCCTTCTGTGCCGTCCCTCCACCCTCTCAAGCATGATGTCCTTCTCCAAGGACCTCTCCCTCCTTACAACATGTCCAAAGGATGTCAGACGAAGCCTCAGAATCCTTACCTCAAAGGAGCAACCTGGTTTAACCCTCTCTAGGATGAATCTGTTTGTTTTCTTGGCAGTCCAGGGTACATTCAATACTCTTCTCCAGC
>NW_006399923.1:7189284-7190815 GCF_000299155.1 Elephantulus edwardii | reverse complement strand
TAACTGATCCTATTACAGATTTTTAGAGGTTGAAGATGACCTGTAAGGAAATTTTGAAGCTATCTCCCTAGCAGTACCTGATGGATTCAAACTACTTACTTTTCGAAGTAGCACAACTCCTTCCCACTAGGCTATCAGAGTGCAAAGATCTGTGTGTGTGTGTGTGTGTGTGTGTGTGTGTGTGCGCGCGCGCGCATGTGTGTGTTAGTAATGTTGTTTTTATTTTTAACAAAATGATGTTCCAACATTTCCCATGCTTAAAATTGTCTTCCCCAAGTTAAATTTTGAGGGAAAATGAAAACATTGGATCAAATAATTTTTTTTCCCATTTCAAAGAAAAACATCCATTTATAATGTATTATTGAATATTCAAATCAAATACTGATCACACTTCTTGAAAATACATAAAAATAATAAAATATTTTTCTACAGAAATTGTTGTTTCCTCTGGAGTGAACGTGGAAGAATTAACTGTATTACTTGATTCAGTTCCTAGTTGCAACGCAATCCCTGAATGAATAGTTTGACTGTCCATTCTTGTATAGTTTGCATAGATGTGATACTCTTGAAGACAAGTGGTGTACATACATATGTCATTAAATTTTAAATCAAATCTCAACTTAAAATGTGTGAGGTCACAATTTTTAGATAAAAGGACATTTTTACTTTACTCTTAAATATTCATAAAATGTAAATTAATTTATGCAGAAAAAAAGAACATAGATGATCTATTGCTTTATTTCATCTATTTTTGTTGTGATGTTCCATTGAGTAGCTTGTGAATTGTAGCGATTTGTGTACAACAGTCCTAAACTTTAATCTATTTTCAGCCAATTCCATTTTCTATGACACACCTACCCCCATTATTCCAGTCACTTAGTCAATCCATCTCATCCAAGGTCTTCCTCTCTTGCTCTGTACTTCCACCATTCCACAAATGATGTCCCTCTCCAAGAAGTGGTCCCTCCTGAAAAGATGCCCGAAGTACATAAAATAAAGCTTCAAAATACTTTCCTCCAATGTTTTACCCTCACCAAGACTAACCTGTTTGTTCTCCAACAGACTATGGTATTTATATTCAATATTCTTCTCTAGTATCACAACTCAAAGGCATCAATTCTTCTTCTATCATCCTTAGTTGTTGTCTTACTCTGTGATACATAACAAGTTAAGTATGATATTTGTCTTAGTTTAACTATAAGGATAAAAAAATTTTGTTACATGATATTTCAAGGAAAATGGAAACATGACCTTTGGGAAGTTGCAGTTAAAATAACCATGTGGTTAATTAATGCCTTATCTCACATATCCCAATATTTTTCTATATAGATTGATTGCACATGTAGCATATCTTAACATCTAATCTTCTCTGTAAAATGTTTCATATTGTTGTTGTTGTTGTTGTTATGTGCCGTCGAGTCGCCTGCGACTCATAGCGACCCCATGTACAACAGCCCTAAACTCCGCTCTGTCCTGTGCCAATCGCACTGTCTCTGACACTCCCATGCCAATTATCCCAGTCACTGAATCA
>NW_006399923.1:7177123-7186484 GCF_000299155.1 Elephantulus edwardii | reverse complement strand
TTTCCATTTCGTCTCTGTCATGTCATTTAATTATTTTTATTTTTAGATTATAGGTTTTGGGCTGCATAAGTATTTAAAATGAAATTTTGAAAATACATAGTGATAATGATAAACTTTGCCTCTTGTCATAATCATGATATGTGCATTTTTATAGATGTAGAGCCTACTACAAGTTTGTAGAATCTTCCACACCCCATCATAAGTTTGTGTTTGAACAAATATTGTCTCCTTTCATTGTTTCATTTTGTTTCCTTGTTTGTTTATGCTTCTAGCTAAGATTCTGTTTGAGAAGACAGTTTCAAGTCTGCATTTTTTTAAGGGAAACACTTGCTCTAAGATATTAATACAAATGAAATATCAAAAGTGCATTCAAGTGTTTCATTTCCTATTTAGCATACAGAAAAGATATCTGTACTCTGGCCTGCTATTATTTTTTAATATATTCTTTATCTTTCTATTTAACTATTCACAGTATCCTATAAACCACTTTCCATGTGAAAGATTGTCTATATGAGGAACAAACAGCCAGAAATATGTATCGTAATAGATTGAATGAAAACAAGCTATCTAGAAATTTGAAAATATGTGGTCAACATAAAGATATCTGCACTCAGTATCACTTTTACCAAGCAGTTTTCTGGTTATGATCATGTTTAAATTTCTGGGGGTTTTAGTGGATTCATTTTTCTTTCTTTTTATATATAATTTATTTTGTTGTATTTTTTTTTGAATGAAAGTATTTTCCTTTGAGTATGTTTGCTACAGTTTCTTTATGTAAGAGCATAACTCACAACTAAAAAAAATATGAAACATTTTGCTGACTAATCTCTAAAAATATTGGACAGTGTTTACAACCTTTATTTGCTTTCTGTCAAATAAAGTTCTGTCATTCATATTTTCATAACTTAAAGTTTGAACTGTTTCATTTTACTTTTAAAAATTCAAATATATAAATAAGGAAAATAATATTTATTAATTTATTTGCACCTTGAATGTACCATGGACTGCTAAGAAAATTAACAGTTTCATTCATGAGAGGGTTAAAACAGGCTGCTCCTTGGAGGCAAGGATTCTGAGGCTACGTTTGACATACTTTGGACATGTTGCAAGGAGGGACCAATCCTTAGAGAGGGACATCATGCTTGTGAAGGTGGAGGGACGGTGCAGGAGAGGAAGACTCTCTATGAGATGGATTGATTCAGTAACTGGGATAATGGGGATGGGTGTGTTGAAGACAATGAGATTGGCACAGGATAGAGTAGGGCTTAGGACTGTTGTCCATAGGGTCGCTATGAGTCACAAGCTACTTGGTGCCACCTAAGAACACAACACACATTCGATATGTTTTACTTAGAGGTAAACTAAGACAGATGTCGTGCTTTAGGCAGGTTGCAAGGAGAGGCTATTCCTTGGAAAGTGACATCTTTGGGAAGGACGAGGATCAGTGAAATAGAGTAAGACCTTCAATGGGATGTATTGAGATAGTAACAGTATCAATAGGCTCTGGTGTGTCAAAGATGACGAGGATAGGACAGTATAGGACAGAATTCAAATCTATTGTTCATAGATTCGTCATAGCACAATGGCACTTAACAATAGCAATAACTCACAACTACCTGCATTTATCATAATTGCTTAGATCCAAAATCAACATCTGTAATAATAGCCATAAGGAAATTAACACATGTTTCATGGGGTAAATGCATTGTCAAGAACACTCTAAAGGGCTAAAAAGTAAGGATGTCAGCTTAAATAATAAAGTGTGCCAGATTCAAGCTATGGTATTTCAATATCTCCCTATATGTATGCAAGTTGCACAGAAAATAAAACTCATAGAAAATGAAGCGATGCCTTTGAATTCTGATTTGGCAGAAGGGATGTAGGCCTGACACACATTTACTTGATTTCAAAACCACGCAGTCTTTCCTTGCTCTATTCAAAGCTACTCTCTTGGTCTAGATAAAGTATTCTCACGAACACAATTAAGTATTCTAAATTCCCTGTCTTTGTGAACAACAGATCTGAATTATGTTTGATCCTGTGTCGTTCTCATCATCTTTAACACACTTGAACCATTTCCTACAGCCATTGTGACAGGCTATCTTGTTGAGGGTCTTTCTTTCTTGCACTGTCCTTCCATCTTTCCAAGCATATTGCCATTTTCCAAGCAACAGTCTTTCCCCAAAATATGCCCGAATTATGTAAGATGAAGCTTCACCATCCTCACCTTTAAGGAGATCTTTGGCTGTGGTTTTTTTTTCTCTGAGAAATAAAGTGTTCTTTTAACAGTAGTCAGTGCTCATCTACAAACACCACAGCTCAAAAGCTTCATTTCATCTTCTCCCATCCTTATTCA
Source organism: Elephantulus edwardii (assembly GCF_000299155.1). Taxonomy (NCBI): domain Eukaryota; kingdom Metazoa; phylum Chordata; class Mammalia; order Macroscelidea; family Macroscelididae; genus Elephantulus; species Elephantulus edwardii. Next base: position 7,184,128 of record NW_006399923.1, on the reverse strand, counting down.
CTTCCTAGCTCTCAGATGCGTTATCAGGTGACTGGAAATACCAGGGTCCGAATCAGATGCACCATAATCTTCAAAATGACATCAATGCTCCTCAGTAATTTGGCACATTCTCTGACAGCAAATTTGCCCAATCCAATACGTCTCTTGACCTCTTAACTGCTGGTACAAAAGATATTGTCGATGTTAGTAAAATGAAATTATTGACAATTTCAGTCTTTTCTCCATCAATCATGATATTGTTGCTGATTGTCCTAATGCGAAGGGTTTTGTCTTCTTGATGTTGAGATACAATCCATACTGAAGACAGTAGTCTTGGTTTTACATAGCAACCATTTCAAGTCCTCCTTACTTTCAACAAACAAGGTTGTGTGTTTCTCCACAGAGAAAAAGATTGCTAATGAATCTTCTTGCCATCCTCTTTTCACATTCTTTTTCATAAAGTCCAGCTTTCAGAAGGATTTGCTTAGCATATAGATTTAATGGTAGGGAGAAAAGATACGACCCTAACACACACCTATGAAAAGCCTTTGAAGTGCAGTTTATAACAAACTAGGGTTAACATTGAAAATAATAGGAATCCCCAAACACATAATTACACTTATATAAAGGCCATACTTAGTTAGACAAAACAAAAAACAATAAAACTCTGTTCTCCAAACAGATGAGGAAACAAGGCATGGTTTAAAATCAGGAATGGTGTCTGTCAAGATTGTATCCTTTCTCTAGTCCATACTGAAACTGTTAATTGATATTTTTTAATTATTGCTTACCATTTAGTCAAATATTTCTTGAAAGGATGTCCTTTGAGATTGCTTTAAAATTTTGCAAGGCAATAAGAAAAACCCACAGAATACATTTTGTACATGGAGATATTGTTATAGGTCTACTTTCACAAAACCCAGCCCACAAATAAGTATCTACCTAATATGAGAATGCAGAATGTTTTGCTTATCTGTTTGCTTTGTTTTCTTCTAAAGCCTTATAGAAAATGACAGTGATTGCTCTTTATTTCTCGAACAGTTCCTCGTAATATAAAATATGTATAGTTAAAGCTAAGAATAATTTTAAAGCTTCTGTAGTTCAACTCCTCACTCTTTCCTAGAGTTGCTTCTTTATTTGTGATGTATTAAATAGCATTACTATCCCCAGTCACATCACCTTTGAGGAAAGAACTTTGTCCCAAAATAATGATAAGAATAGCTCAGATAGTCACACAACTGTAGGGAAAAGCAAGAAGCTATCTGGTTTCATTCAATGTTTGTGTTTGTGCATGCGCATGTGTATGCAGATATATGTTTGTGTGAGTGAACATGCCCGTATATGTTTTATGGACTCTTGTTGTTGTGTGCCTTGAAGTCAGAATTGACTCATAAATAATCCTCCAGCAAATTTCCAGAGGTTTTAAACTGCAAAAGAGGAGATTACCCAGATTTCTCCCAAACTAGAGAAGTAAACTAAAACGTTCAAACAGCCTGCCTCTGGGTTGACTTGATGGTGCAACTGCTTATCTACTCGGCCCTCAGAGTTCCCTTATGGACCCACAGAGATACATTTCGAAGATCTAAAGAGAAGTTATAAGCCACTGAATTATTTTTTAGCCCATCATACAATAAGAGTCAGGAGAGAAATGACAAAGCTCCTGAAAGACTTCTTTATAACCTACACATCAGAAAGACATTAAAAACTAAAATCAAAAAAGAAAAAAAAACTTTAACGAACAGTAAACTATTCAAGGGAACAAATATTTCTTAAAGAAAAGTTAAAGTAAGAATGTGTGCTTGTTGTTGTTGCTGTTGGTGTGGTTCTTTGGTGCTCTCAAGTCGAATATAAATCATTTTGACGCTATGAACAAAAGAACTGAACGCTGTTCTATCCTGCACAATTCTCAAACTTCCTGACACAAAAGAATCCATTGCAACAGTCACTGTGTCAATCCACCTGAACGAAGGTCTTCCTCTCCTTCACTGACTTCCACTTTTCCCAACATCATGTTCTTCTACAACGAATAGCATTTCCCTCCTAGCAACATGTCCAAAGTAGATGAGGTAAAGCCTCATTATCCTTGCCTCCAAAGAGCACTCTAACTGCACCCTCTCTCAGACACATCCATATATGCGATGTTCAGTGCTCTTCTCCAGAACCATAACTCAATGATGTCAATTCCTTTTCTGTCATCCTTATTCGTTGCCCAGCTCTTTGAAGAATAGCTAGTAATAGGAAAGACTATGTCCTACATCAGACGCATCTTAGTTTTAAAGCTGTTAATCACTAGTCCTCTACTCCTCAATAATTTGGAAACCACCACAACAAGATAAAGGTAAACAACCCAGTTGCAAAATGGCCACAGGATATGAAGACACTTCACCAAAGAAGACATTCAGATGGCAAACAAACACATGAAGAAAATCCCTAGCTCTAAGAGAGATGCAAATCAAAACAACTATGAGATATCATCTCACCCCAGTAAGAATAGGAAATTTAACACAGCAGCAAACAACAAATGATGAGGTTGTGAAGAAATTAGAACCCTTATTCACTGTTGGTGGGAGTGTAAAATGGTGCAACCACTATGGAAGGCTGTAGGGAGCTTTCTAAAAAAGTTGCAAATAAAAATACTATTTGAACCAGCAATTCCACGGCTGGGAACGAACCCAGAACTGCCATCCAAGCAGATATATGCACACCCATGTTTATTGGAGCTTTGTTCACAATGTCAAAAAGTTAGAAACAGCCGAAGTGCCCATCAGCAAATGAATGGATTGAGAAATTATTGGTATATTCACAAATTGGAATACTATGCTGCTTTGAAAAGCAAGGAACTCATGAAATATATAAAATGGGTGACCCTGGAGGACATTATGCTGAGTAAAATATCTCAGTCACAAAAGGACAAATACTGCATAGTGCCACTATCATAAAATGGGAATGATATAGGGGTTGGGGGGATAAAAAAGATGGGATAAATTATGTATACTGCATAGAAACAAATGAGGGAAAGAGCTGTTTAAAATGGATATATAATTAGGTATTCTTGTCATGACAGGAGTCCAGAATAAAGGCTGCGTATTGGAATGAACTTGGAGAGGGATTGTATAACAATGAAAGAACTTTTCTTTTACTTTTCAGAGAGAAAAGTGAATTGGGGTGGGGTGGGCAGGGAGGAAAATGTGCAACAATGAATGAATGGCAATCCAAAGTGTCTGTAAACTTTCATTAAAAATAATAATAATTTAAAAATGAAGAAACAATGATTTGGAAATGCCCCTAATTGCAGATTTTCCTGGTTCAACATGCCATCTTATTTCCTGAGTGCTGGTGTTAATTGTAGATCCAAGCAAGAAGAAGCTGTTGACAGTTTCAGTCTCCTCTCCAACCATCATGACGCTACCTGTTGGTTCAGTGGTAAGAATCTTTGTTTTCCTGACATTGAGATACACTCTGCATTTCTTGATCTTCTGCAATAATTGCTTCAAGTTTTCCTTACTTTGAGCAAGCAAGGTTGTGTCATTTACATAACACAGGTTATTGATGACTCTCCCTCTGATACCGATGCCACACTCTTCCTCATTGAGTCCAGATTCTCAAATTATTTGTTCAGCATACAGACTGAATAGGTATGGAGAAAGAATACAAACCTGGTATACCCCCTTTCCAATTTCAAGCCATGCAGCTTTCCTCTGCTCTGTTCTCACAACAGTCTCCTGATCCAGGTTTAGGTTCTTCATGAGCACAATCAAATGCTTTGGGATTCCCATTCTTCTCAGTGTCAGCCACAACTTGTCATGATGCGCATAGTCAAATGCCTTTGCATAGTCAGTAAGATAGAAATAGACATTCTTCTGGTATTCATTACTTTCTGCCAGGATCCATCTGACATTAGCAATGATGTCCCATGTGCCACAGCCTCTTCTAAATCCTGCTTGAACTTCTGACATTTCCTTGTATACGTACTGCTTCAATTCTTTTTAAATGATCTTCAGCCGTATTTTGCTTGCATATGATATCAGTGACATTGTTCGATAATTTTCACATTCAGTTGTATATTTCTTGGGAAAGGGAACAAATGGACCTCTTCCAATCCATTCGTTATATAGTAGTCCTCAAAATTTCCTGGCATAGACTTGAGAGTGCATCCAAGGCTACATCTGTTAAATGAAACAAGTCAATTGGTAACCCATCAATTCTTGGGATCTTATTCATGAATGCCACCATTGCAGTTTCTACTTCCTCCTTCATTACCACTGTGCTATCAAAAACAAATTTCTTTACCTTGTATATTGTGGTTGTTGCTGTTGTTGTTATGTGCCATCAAGTCGCTTGCGACTAATAGTGACCTTATGTACAACAGCCTTAAACATTGTTCTGTCCATTGCCAATCTCACTGTCTCCTAAACACCTATCCCCATTGTTCCAGTCACTGAATCAATTCACCTCATGGAAAGTCTTCCCCTCCACTGTCCCAAGCATGATGTCCCTTTCAAGGACTGATCCCTCCTTGAAACAAATATGTCCATAGTATGTCAGACAAAGCGTCAGAACCCTTGTCTCCAAGGAGCAGCCTGGTTTAACCATCTCCAGTATGAACCTGCTCATTTTCTTAACAGTCCATGGTATATTCAATACTCTTTCCAACACCACAGCTCAAAGGCATCCATTCTATCCCTTGATCCTCCCTAGTCCTTATCTAGCTCTCTGACGTACTGCAAGTGATTGAAAAGACCACAACCTGTATCAGGTGCACCTTAATCTTCAGAGTTACACCATTTCTCTTCAGTATTTTGGAGAGGTCCCTAAAAGCAGACTTTCTCGTTGCAATATGTCTTTTAATTTCCTGGCTACTGGTGCCAAGAGTGTTGACTATGGAGCCAAGCAAACTAAAGCTGTGAACAATCTCAATCTCTTCACCATCCATCCTGAAGCTGCCAATTGGTTCAGTGGTGAGAATCTTTGTATTCTTGATATTAAGCCTCAAACCATGTTGAGGGCTGCAATCCTTGATCTTCTGGAACAAGCACTTCAGGTCCACCTCAGTTTCAGCAAGCAGGGTTGTGTCATCTGCATAACGCAGATTGTTGATAGATCTTCCACCGATCCTGATGCCACAATTCTTCTCATAAAGCCGAGCCTTCTGTGTAATCTGTTCTGCATATAGGTTGTAAAGGTATGGAGAGAGGACACATCCCATGCATATACCCATTCCAATTTTGAACCATGCAGTGTGTCTTTGCTCTGCCTTGACAACTTCAATCTTTTATCCATCTGTCATGATATTGTCTGCTAGTTCATTGTAGAAGATTTTTATTTTCTTTCCTTCATTGTTTTTTCAGATGTAATCTCTATTAAAGACTGTAGTCCTTGATCTTGTGCAGCAAATGTGTCAAGTTTCCTTCACTTTCAGCAAGCAAGATTATGTCACCTACATTGTTGATCAGTCTTCCTCCATTCCTGAAGCCATATTCTTCTTCATAAAGTCTAGCTTCTCAAATGATTTGCCCAGAATAAAGACTGGACAAGTATAAAGTATACAGTCAAACACACACTTTTCTTGATTTTTCAATCATACAATGTTCCCTTGCTCTGTTCACACTTCTTGATCCACTTATATGCTTTGTATGAGTACAATTAAGTGTTTCATGATTCATATTTTTCTTAATGTCAACTATAATTGTTTTTATGATCTACAGTGTCAATGCCTTTGCCTAGTCAATAAAACAAATGTGTGTGTGTGTATATATATATAGGATTTAGTGTATGGAATTATAGTGAAAACTTATAAAATGTAGACATAATCATGATTTGTTTAAGAAAGAAGATATAACTTGGTTACAGAGCAAATGAAGATAGATTCACAGAAGTAAAGAAGTTCTATGTCTTTTTTTTTTTTTTTACTGTAACCAGTGACTTCTACTGGCTTCTTATCTGAATTTGCTTCTTTTTATTCTATGCTGTATTTGCTTATTTTTATACTAGGCTGTATGCTTCTCAGCCTCTTGCCATTCCTCACACAGAACACTACATTTAGTTTAGGCATAGAATACTAAGTTCATGATATGATCATTTGTGTTATTTGTCTTCATGTCCTTTTATGACTTATAATGACCTAGAAACAACAGATCAGAAAACCTGACCTATCCTACACCAACCCAGTGATCTCTTAGGCGCTTATCACCTATAAGCAAGTGTCTTACACTCAATCATGAGTTAGAATTCAATGGAGCATAAGAATAAGAAATAAAACAACATATTTGATTGAAATGTATAAAAGGAATATATGATTAGGTATTATTGGCATGACAGGAGTCCAGAATAAGAGCTGCATAGTAAAGTGGTCTGGGTGGGGGTGGGGATCTGTATAACAATGAAATAAATTTCTTCCTAAAGAAAAAAGAGATCTGGTGGGAGAGGGGGGCATGGAGGAAAATGTGCAACAATGAACGATTAGAAACCCAAGTTCTTTATAAACTTTCATTAAAATTTCAATTGTTGTTGTTGTTATGTGCCCTCAAGTCGCTTGTGACTCATAGCGACCCTATGTACAATAGCCCTAAACCCTGCTCTATCTTGTGCCAGTTTCACTGCCTCTGATATACCCATCCCGATTACCCCAGTCACTGAATCAATCCACCTCATACAGGGTCTTCCCCTCCTGCGCTGTCCCTCCACCCTCCATAGCATGATGTCCCTCTCCAAGGACTTGTCTCTCCTTACAACATGTCCAAAGTATGTCAGAAGAAGCCCAGAATTCTTGCCTCCAAGGAGCAGCCCGGTTTAACCCTCTCCAGGATGAATCTGTTTGCTTCCTTGGCAGTCCATGGTATATTCGCTACTCTTCTCCAGCACCACAGTTCAAAGGCATCAGCTCTCCTTCTATCCTCCCTGGTCAATGTCCAACTCTCTGATGCATAACAAGTGATTGTAAAGGCCAAAGCCTGTATCAGATTCACCTTAGTCTCCAGAGTGACACCATTACTCTTCAGTACCCTGGAGAGGTCCCTAACAGCAGAC
>NW_006399923.1:7145234-7176613 GCF_000299155.1 Elephantulus edwardii | reverse complement strand
AGAAAGAAAGAAAGAAAGAAAGAAAGAAAGAAAGAAAGAAAGAAAAGAAAAGATTCTCACCACTGGGAAAACTGGCAGCATCATGAAAGATGGTGAGGAGACTTAGATTCTTAACAGCTTTAGTTAGCTTGGCCCCACAATCAAAACTCATGTTATCAACAGCCAGGAAATTAAAAGATGAATAGCACTGAGAAGTCTGCAGTCAGAGACTTCTCCAAAGGCCTGAAGATCAATGATGTCAGTCTAGAGACAAATGTGTGCCTGATCTAGGCCATAGTCTTTGCAATTACTTGCTATGCACCAGCAAGCTGGACAATGAGTATGGTTGATAAAAGGAGAATTGATGCCTTTGAGTGGTGGTGCTGGAGAAGAGTATTGAATATGCCATAGATGGCCAGGAGAACAAACAGGTTGCTCTTTGGAGGTAAAATTTCAGAAGCTTCATCAGACATACATTGGGCCTGTTGGAAGGAGGTACCAGTCCTTGGAGAGGGAATTTATGCTTGGGAGGGGGGAGGGACAGTGCAAGAGAGGAAGACTCTCAATTGGATGGATTGATTCAGTGACTGGAGTAAGGGGTGTAGGAGTTTCAGAGACAAGAAGATTGGCACTGAATAGAGCAATGTTTAGGGTTGTTGTTCATAGGATCACTGAGTTGTAGGCAACTTCATGACACATACCAACAAAAACATATGGAATGTATACCTAGTGTGTCAAGAAAGGCGAGGATGTCACATGATAGAACAGGATTCAGATCTGTTGTTAATATATGGGTAACACTTGACTTGATGACACCTAACAATGACAACAACAGCAATATATTTACTGTTAGGTACAACTCATAGCTACCTATTGAACAATGCATATGAACCTTACTTTATCATGTACCATCTTCATCTCTGATATACTTGAGCTTATTATTTTCACTGCATTAATTGATCTTGTTGACAATCTTCCAGTTTATCAAGGACAAACCCTTTCTAACAACATGCTCAAATTTTATAAGACAAACTTTCAGCATCCTTGCCTATAAGGAGCACTCTAGTTTTACTTTTCCCAATACATATTTCTTTGTACCTTTCACAATGTATAGATATTAATTATTTGCTCTCAAGACCAAACCTCAAAGACATCAACTCTTCTGTCATCTCTAGTCCTTGTCCAAATTCCAGATGCATAAAAAGCAATTTAAAAGTATACCAATGTTCACAGCAGCATTATTCACCATCACAAGAACATGGAAACAGCCTAGATGTCCAACAACAAATTAATGGATTGAGAAGCTGTGGTATATTCACACAATGGAATACCATGCAGCACGCAGAAACAATGATTTTGTAAATTACTACCTAACTTGGGAGAGACTGGAAATCATTATGCTCAGTGTCCAACAATGATGAATACTGTATAAAATCATTGTTGTAGAATGAATCTAAGGATCCAAAGCAGGGGGAAGGGTAAAAATGGAGGGGTGAGGATGGAGGGAGTAGGGTGTTAATAATAAGGTTACACAATTTGATGGGTAGTTGGGATGAAGGAAATGAAAGAATCTTTTGTGAAAAACAATGTATTCAAACTTTGCAAATAATGAGTGTACAATTTTAACAAAATGTGAAAAGAAAGGTGAAAAAAATCATTATAAAAGACCATGGCTTAGATCAGCCAAACTAAAGAGGCAATACATCCTAATGCTGCTTTGGTTACAACACAGTTTGAATGCCTTCTCCTATGGCATTCCATCAGACATTGCCCAATTGTTATTTATAGACTTTTCAAGGGTTAATTATTTCAGAAGTTGAGGGCTAGCCCTGTTTCCTAGTTTGTATTATTTGGGAAGGTCTACTGAAACTTGTCTATGATAGGCGAACTTCCTGGTGGTTTTGCATTCCAATGTCATGGTTTCAAGTAACACTGCATGGTTCAATATCAGGAAAGTATATCAACGATGCATCCTGTCTCCATACATTTTCAGTCTGTATGTGGACTAGATCATTTAGGAGGCTGTTTTTCATGAGGAGGAATGTGGCACAAGAACTGAGGGAAGACTCATCAACAACTTTCGTTATGCAGATCACATAACTTTGTTTGCTGAAATTGAGGAGAATCTGAAGTGTCACCTGCAGAAGGTCAAGGAGCGCAGTCTTCAATGTGAATTGAAGTCCAACATCAAGTAAACAAAGATACTCTTCATTGAATCAATTGGAAGCACCATGATAGATGGAGAAAAAATTGAGATTGTTTACAAGTTCCATTTCGTAGGGTCCACAATCAATACTCTTGGTATCAGCAGCCAGGAAGTAAAACGACAAATTAGGTTAAGAAAGTCTGCTTTCAAAAACCTCTCTAGAGTGCTGAAGAGCAAAGATGTCAGTCTAGAGACTAAAGTGCACCTGATCAGGCCATGTTCTTAGCAATTTCTTACTATACATCAGAGTGCTGGACAAAGAATAAGGATGACCAAAGAAAAATCAGTACCTTTGAATTGTGGTGCTAGAGAAGAATACTGAGTATACCATGGACTACCAAGAGAAAAAATAGGTATGTCCTGGAAAGGGTGAAACCTAGTTGCTCTCTGGAGGCAAAGATTTGGAAGATCCATCTGAAATACATTGGCATGTTTGCCAGAGGGATCAATACTTCAAAAATGACATCATGCTTAGAAGGGAGGAGGGACAACCCAGGAGAGGAAGACATTGGACAAGGTGAATTGTCACAGTGACTGGGAAAAGGGCAAGTGTGTCAGAGACAGTGAGATTGACTTAGGGTAGGACATAGCTCAGAGCTATTGTGCTTAGGGTCACTCTGAGTTGCAGGTGACTTGATGGCACATAATAATAACCACTTATTATTTTAAGTTTTTTTCCAAGGATTAAATCATTGATTGTACAAATTCTATTATTTGATCTCTATTTTCATTTTTATCACCAATTCCCTGTTTTCTAACTACTATTATTAAATAAAACTACAGATATATTAGTATGTCTTTATATGTGTATGTATAGTATCTTACCATTCACAGCACTGTAATTCAGGTTTCTTTAAATATTTCTTTGGACAGTCAATGTTATACTATTCCTCTTCAATTTTTCATTTCTAGCATAATGTTGTTGTTTTTGTTGTTGTTAAGTGCCGTTGAGTCGCAGGTGACTCATAGCGACCCAATCAAGGAGAGTCCTCAACCCTTGGGTGTCTTTCATCCTCTCTCCAAGTTCATAGGGTTTCCAGAGGCAAGCTATTAAGGAAGTGGATGGCACTCCTCCTTCCAAGCTTGTTTTAATCGGGGAGCTCCACCCCACTCTCTGTCCTCATTGGGTAACCAACCATTAACACTTTTAACACATCAGTGTCACAGCAACCACAAGTTATCACTGTATGGCAACTTGTACACCAGGGCTATATGACCTAGAGGAATGTCTGAACAAAAACAATGAAAGACAGGCCCGAGGGCCACGGATTAAGCATCGAGGACTCTCCTTCATAGGGTTCCTACGAGTTGCCTGCGACTAGATGGCACTTAACAACAATAACAGAAAGTAATATTATCAAGTGATGATACCTAATATAATAGATCATATCTTTTCCTAATTCAAAGTGGCCAATAAAAATCTATCTCAGCTGGTTAATGCTTAGAATGTTTATTATATATTCAATTTATTTCATTAAAACTTCTATTTTTCCTATATTCATACTTAATTTATTCAGTGTTTCAAATAAATTGGATGTTTTAAATTGTTTGTCCTAATTTTTTAGATGCTATGGTCAATTAATTGCATAATCCAGAAGGCATCAAAAGAAGTTGGATGGAATACACAGAATCACTGTACCAGGAAGAATTGATTGACACTAAAAAATTTCAGGAAGTACAATATTAACAATAGCAAACGGTAACGAAGGAAGAAGTATAAGCTGTATTGAAGGCAGACACTAATTGACTTGTTTCAATTAAAAGATGCAGTCTTGGATACACTCACGAGTCTATGCCAGGAAATTTGGAGGACAGTGGTTTGGACAATCGATTGGAAGAGGTTCATATTTTTTCCCATTTCCCAAAAAAGTGATCCAGCTGAATGTGGAAATCAAATAATATTAGTAATATCACATGCAAGCAAATATTGCTGAAGATCACTTAAAAATTGCTGTAACAGCTCATAGATAAGGAATTGCCAGAAATTAAAGCAGGATTTAAAAGAGGTCGTGGCACCAGGGATTTCATTGCTAATGTCAGATGGATCCTAGCTGAAAGTGATGAATACCAGAAGAATGTCTATCTGTGCTTTATTGTCCGTGCACAGGCGTTTGACTATGTGGATCTTAACAGGTTGTGGCTGACATTGAGAAGAATGAGAATCTCAGAGGAGGTGATTGTGCTCATGTGGAACCTATAACTGGCACAAGAAAGCTATTGTTTGAATGGAGCAGGGGAGCACTGCATGGTTTAGAATTGGAAGATAGTGTGCCAGGCTTATATTCTTTATCCATATCTGTTCAATCTATATGTTGAGCAAATTGTCCAAGAAACTTGACTCTGTGAAGAGAAATTTGGCATCGGGATCTGAGGGAGACTCATCAATTACCTGCACTGACTCAACAATTACCTGCAGATGACACAACATTGCTTGATCAAAGTGAGGAGAACCTGAAGCACTTATTGCATAAATTCAAAGAATGGGTTGTGTCTCAATATCAAGAAAACATTCTTACCACTGAACCAATGGTAAGTTTCATGATGAATGACGAGGATATTGAAAGTGTCAACAGCTTCATCTAGCTTGGATCCACAATTAACATCCTTGGTACGAGCAGTCAGGAAATAACAAAACACATTACATTGGGGGAATCTGCAATTTTGACCTTTCCAAATTATTGGGGAATAGTGATGTCATCTGGAGCCATAAGATGTGTCTAATTCAGGCCGAAGTCTTTTCTATTATTAGCTGTTCATCTGAGATCTAGACAATGAAAAAGGATGAAAGAAAAAGCATTGATACCTTTGAGCTTTGGTATTGGAGAAGAGCACTGAACTCCCATGGGATAGCCAAGAGAATACACATGGAGACGGTACATTCGGAGTGCTCTTTGGAGGCAAGAATGATGAAGATTTGCCTCGCATACTTGGGACATGTTGCTAGGAAGTGCTATTGCTTTGAGAGGGGCATGATGTTGAAAAGGGTGGAGGGTTGAGCTATGGTGTCAGGAATTGTGAGGGTGTTACAGGATGGAACAGGGTTCTGATCTTTTCAGCGGCACCTAACAACAAACAATAATCTGAAGACTTGTACTTCTGATAGTAGATCTAAAAATGCTCTTTTGTTATTCTTTTTTTCCCTTTTATACTTATGGCGTGTTATTTCAGAATTGATGACTAATCCTGATTCTTAGCCTTTTTATTGTCTGGAAATTACACTGAAATCTGTCACACATGAATGGCTCTGCTGATATTTCAAAAAATGATGGTATTTCTTTTAACTATACAGCAACATGCAAGTCATCCCAGCACAGCCAACAGAAAAGTGTCATATTGATAAGAGTGAATATTCAAACACACAAACTATACAAGTAACATCACAGCAACACACAAGCCGCCCCACCTCAGAATAGCAAAGTGACATACAAGTGTTATACCCACAAGCACAAACTAAAATGCAAAGAAGCATGCCAATATCTTGAAACAAACATCAATGCTGTGGGAAATAGAAAACAAACTGACCCAGGACAGAATAATAGTAATAAAAGTAATAATAATTTAATTATATTATGAGATGATAATATTACAATAATATTATATATTATTATATATTATATTAAAATAATGTATCATTATAATTCTATAATAACAGGTTATAAACTAATAAGTTATGTGAGAAATAATCAGAATGTTAATTAATTTTCAATATTTGGTCTGCCTAGCACTCTAAATTCTAAAGAAAATCCTTAAATTATAATCTATTTTGGCGGTTGTTACCAGGTGCTGTGGAGTTAAGTACAATCCATAACATCAGAGTTGAAGACTGTCCTATCCTGTGCCATCCTCATACGTCCTGACATATTAGAGCTCATAGTGACAGTCACCATGGAATAACAAATACAAAGGGTTGTCAAAACGAAAAGAACACAACACAAAACAAAGAACAGAAACAGAATACAAAATCATATGTACTAATTTGATCAAAACACTATATTTTAATATGTTAACTATTTTCTCTTATCCCTCTTTTCATTGTTATTCTCTTCAGAATATATGATGATCTTTTTTTTTACTACTCTGAATTTGAAAAGTAATTAAGAATAAGAAAAATTCACGTTCCTAAAGTAAAATTTCCAGTTACTGATGTTCTTAAGTGTGCCAGTGACTTGTTGCAACCTCATATGACAGAGTAGAACTGGCCCCTTGGGGTGTCAAGGCTTTAATATTTATAGAAATAGATTGTCAAATCTTTCTCCCACGAAGCTGGTTGGTGAATTAACACTGACAACCTTTGCAGGCCAGAATGCAATCATCAGGCAACTAAATCTCATTACAAATTTCACTCAAAAAAACAAAAACAAGAAAATACAAGGCTTCGCTCCAAGATTTTTTCCTAATTTATTCTTTGTTTATGTCACATGATGTCTACTTTTAACGTCCCAGAAGTCCTTCACATTTTTTCTTAACTCAGGAACTAAGACGGATATGTTTGATTTCTTAGCATTCTAATAAGAAATCACTTTCCCCTTATCTCAGCCTAAGGTTCATGTTCTTTGTTATTTCCTAGCTAAAAACTTATCTGTTTCCATGATGAAGAAAGAGAAAATATCAATTAAAAAAGCTATTGCTAACCATAGTATTGTTATCTAGCATTTAGCCCTGAGCCAGACTATTGCATTAAATCTAATCTAGTAAAAACGTAAATGATCTAGATTTCAGGCCAAAGAGCTGTTGGTAAATTGGTTATGTGTCAAGACTTTTTTCTACAAAAAAATAAAAGGATTGACAAACTGTGTCTAGTGGTTTTGCAGATTTTAACTCTAAAATTCTGACCACATCGTCACCAAAGGAATAATACATATACGTGGTGGTGGGGAAAAAAAAATTGAATACATTTTTTTACCAGACTCTGTAAAACGTTGCTCTCACAAAGAGATATACTTTCTATATTTTAATATATTTTCCTAAAAATGAAGGAAACCATTAATAAAATTCAATAAAATGATAAAACATTATTAATATTGATCACTATGATATCTAGAAGAAACATAAAATGTGAATTGAATGTAGCTTCTTCTGTGGGTTTAAAATCAGAAAAGATGTGAGTCAGGAATATAACCTTTCTCCTATCTATTTAGGCTGCATGCCGAGCAAACCACTCAAAAGAAGAGAATATAAAATGGGATTGGCATCGGGTTGGGGGGAGACTGAGAGAGATAGGATAAATTATGTATACTGCCTTGAAATAGATGAAGGTGAGAACTGTTTAAAAGGAATATGTGATTAGGTATTATTGTCATGATGGGAGTCCAGAAAAAAAGGCTGTATATTGGAGTGGACTTAGAGGGAGGGATTGTATAACAATGAAAGAATTTTTCTTTCACACTTCAAAGAGAAGAGCAAACTGGAGGGATAGGCAGGGAGAAAAGTGCAACAATGAATGGATAGAAATCCAAAGTCTCTGTAAAGTTTCATTAGAGATAATAATAATAATAAAAAGAAGCATGTGGCATCAGGATTGAAGGAAAACTCAACAATAAACTTTGCTATGTGGATCACAGAAACTTTCTTCCTGAAACTGAGGAGGATTTGAAGCACTTGTTGCAGAAATTTAAAAGGTGTGGTCTTCAAACTTGAGTGCATCTCAACATCAAGGAAACAAAAATCTGTGCCCCTGGACTGAGAGGTAAAATCATGATAGATGGAGAAAAATGGAAACTGTTAATAGCTTACTCTAATTCATAATTAATACATTCTAATATCAGCAATTAGGAGAACAGGAGACGTGTTACACTGGGAAAATCTGCAGTCGGGGACCTCTCCAAATTATTGTGGAGCAATAAAATCTGTTTGAGAGCTAAATTGCACCTGATTTAGCGCATGGTCTTTTCAGTCATTTCAGACATAAAAGCTGGATCATGCACAAGGACGATAGAAGAATCAATGAATTTAAGCTGTGGTGTTGGAGAATAGTGCTGAATATCATATGGAGTGCTGAAAAGAACAAACAGATATGTCTCAGAGAAGGTGCAGTCAGAGTACTTCTTGTAGCCAAAGATGATAAAGCTTCATCTCACATACTTTGGAGAAGGACAACTTGCTTAGAAAGGCAGAGGGACGTAGAGGGAAGACTCTCAACCAGGGCGAATGAGACAGTGACTGAAGCAAGTGGCTTGAATGTGTCAGAAATTATGAAGATGGCCCAGGATAGGACAGAGTTCAGATCTGTTGTTCATAGGTTTGCTATGAGTCATATTTTACTCTATGAAACCTAACAATAACAACAATATCTTCTTCTAAATGTTCCATTAACTCCCGAAAGAATAAATATGTTTTCGAGGAAGCATCACCAAGGTACTCCTCAGAGGCAAGAAGAGTGAAACTTTGTCTACTTTTTGGGGCATGTTTTCAAGAGGGAGCAGTCTTTAGAAAAAGACAAAATGTTGTCAAGGGTGGAAGGTTGGAGAAAGAGAATAAGCCCCTCCACAAGATGGATTGACCCAGTGACTGTAACAATGGACTTTAGGAAATCAGAAATTATGAGGATGGTAAGGAAAGGCAAGCTTCAGCTCTTTTATTCATAGGATTACTAAGAGTTAGTAGTTGGGCCAATGGCCCATTGTTAACAGTAACAGCTCCTTCTCTGAGGGGTGGAAATTCTACATTCTCTGAAGGACCTGATTGTGAGTAAAATTAATTTTACCTTTTATCTACCTGCTTAAAATCTACTAACTAAAGTGCTAGATAAAATGAAATGACCTCATTATTGCTACAATTTCTCTCAAATAAACCTCTTCACCTTTTTCCAGCCAATGCAATTACTAGTGGAAAACTGAATCTACAAAATAAGCAACAATACTACAGAATCATTTTCTTGTTAAAAATCAAGTTAGTTTTCGAATCCTATGTTGATTCTGGAATTATACAAAACAAGAAAGAGAAAGCTGAAGGCACATAATTATTTGCTTATATGATTGTAAACTCAAAAAGCTAATTTATTTACAAATCTAGGAAAGAGGAATTGTTTCATGATATGATGAATCAGAGATGTTCCAGGATCCCTCATTATCATAACACTTATCAATCTCATTAACATAAGGACTTAATTCTTCCTAGCATCTCAATAAATCAATTCTAACAACATGTTGTTTTTGTTGTTAAGTGTCATCGAGTCATAGATGACTCTTAGCGACCCTATGAACAAGACCTGAACATTTGAATAATTTTCATCCTTTCTCCACGTCTCATAGGGTTTCCAGAGGCAAGCTATTTTGGAAGTGGTTGCTATTCCTACTTTCAAGCTTGTTTTAGTCAGGTAACTCCACCAAACACTGTCCACCGTGGGTAATTGTTATCATATTTGACACATCAGTGTCACAGTGTTCAGCATCACAGCAACCACGAGTTACCTCTTTACAGCAAATGGAGAGACCAGTGCTATACCACTTAGAAGAATGTTTGACCAAAAACAATTAAAATCAGGCCTGAGGGCTGCAGATTAAAATCACCTACCTTTGTCTTGGTGCATCACTTTCTGTCCACTAGGCTCACTGAACTCTCTCGTTGTTGTTGCTGTTGTTGTTGCTAAGTGCCATTGAGTCTTAGACAACTCACAGCGATCCTATAAACAAAAGACCTGAATACTTGTTTAACTTTCATTATTTCTCCAAGTTCATAGGGTTTCCCAAGGCAAGCTATTTTGGAAGTGGATAACAACATACACAGTGTAAATTTTTATTCTGTTTGATACTGTTGCATGATATAGTTTGTTCTCTGGTGTCAAACAATTTTTTTATAGCATATCCTTTCTATTTCATTTTCCCCATTCATCCATTGTAGCACATTTTTTTTGCTTTTCTCTTAAAAAATAAAAAAACAAACACACCAACAAATTCTTTCTTTGTTATGTAATCCCCTGTCCCACCAAGTCCAAGTTCAAAATTACTATGCAGCCTTCATTCTGGACTCCTGTCATGACAATAATATCTAATCATATATCCCTTTTAAACAGTTCTCTCTCTCATCTGCTTCAATGCAGTATACCCTGATGTCAATACTGTTTTTTCAATAGTGGCACCATGCAGTATTTGTCCTTTTCTAACTGAGATATTTCACTTAGAATAATGTTCTCCAGGTTCACCCATTTTGTATAAATTTCATGAGTTCTTTGGTTTTCAATGCAGCATAGTATTACAATGTGTGAATATACCACAGCTTCTCTAACCATTTGTTTTTTGATGGGCACTTGGGTTGTTTCCAACTCTTTGCTATTGTGAACAAAGCCACAATAAACATGGGTGGCAGTTATCGTTTCTTTAGGGCATATTCCCAGTGGTGGAATTGCTGGGTTTAATAGTATTCCAATTTTCATCTTTTTGAGAAAGCGTCATCCTGCCTTCCATAGTGGTTGCACCATTTTACACTCTCACCAAAAGTGAATAAGTGTTCCAGTTTCTCCACAACCACACTAGCATTTTTTGTTTGCTGCTCTTTTGAATTTTGCTATTCTTACTGGGGTAAGATGACATCTCAGAGTTGTTTTGACTTGCATCTCTCTTAGAGCTGGGGATTTTAAACATTTCTTCATGTGTTTGTTTGTCATCTGAATGTCTTCTTTGGAGAAGCGTCTGTTCAAATCTTGTGCCAATTTTACAATTGGATTTTTTACTTTTATCTTGTTGTGGCATTCAAGTATTCTATATATTCTAGATGTATGTCCTTTACCAGACATGTCATTGCCAAATATTTTTCCCAGTCTGTGGCTTCCCTTTTTACCCATTTGGAGAAGTTTTTGGATGTGCATAGGGATTTAATTCTTAGAAGGTTCCATTCATCTATTTTATCCTCTCCTGGTTGTAGGTAAACCAAACTTTTGAAGTTGTATTCCATAAGTAACAGACAACAAAAAGGACCCCAGAAATTTTCCTTGCTTGATTGCCACCAAGATGAGAAAACCACCGAGATGTCAGCTAGACAGCCAAGTGCCAGGGTGGAGGGAGACTCCAAGACCTCAGGCCTCAGGTCAGCCCACACACCTATCGCCTCATCAACAATTTTAACGTCACATCTTCATCCATCAAAAGTGTGTAGACTAAGTGTAAAGGTGGAGGCTCCATGAGGGTGTGACTTTAAAATGCTGTAGATCCCTTGGGCAAAATTAATTCATTTTAGAATATTCTTTTAAAGACACATCAATCATTTGTCTAATTTCTTTACTGAACAACTTGGAGTTGCTGTGATGCTGAACTCTATTCCATAATCATGCCAAATACCGTAATGGTTACTCATTATGTTGAGTGTTTGGATGCGCTTCTAGATTGATTCATGTTGGGAAGCAGGAGTGTCATCCACTTCCTAAAATAGATGACTCTGGAAACTACAAACTCTCTTATAAATGTACAGAAATGATGTTAATTATAGAACAAAGTTCAATTCTTTTTTGAGTCATATTCCACTTGAAAACACTTAGCCACTGCTAATTGAACAAGTGCTGTTATATCTGGAGGAACATACTTCTACTTTGCATCTCACTCTTTGTCAATGTACTGTATGAGATAACCTGGGTTTGCTATGATACTGAATCTTATGCCACAAGAATATAAAATACAATAGTATTTTACCATTGTGGAAAGTATTTGGTGTAGCTTCCAGTTGTAAAACAGGTGGGGAAGCAGGAGTGGCATCCACTTCCTAAACCACAACCTTCTGGAAACTCTATGAACTTGGAGAAACAATAATAACTATGGAAAGCCATTAGGTCTTTTGTTCATAGAGTTGCTATGAGTAGACCTCAACTTGACAAACAATATTTCATAAGTAAATTAGCTTTAACAGGAAATACCCTAGCTATTTAGGTTGGGTGGGAAATTACTTAAGCAAGGGAAAAGTCTTTCAAATTGTTTAGGGTTTCCCTTTAGTTATCCAATTTTCTTCTACTTTAAATCCATTAAAGGTGACTAATGGGAACCAAAACACTTACCTTGTAAGATAAAAAGCTAATTTATGTCTCTGAAGCATTGAAACTCTTTGTTTCAGATCAGATTTTTACTTTCTAGTATTTCTGATGTTGTGCTTTTTTGAAATATACTAATTCTATCTTTTAGGCTCAAGACCCAGCAGGCTTCAGAGCTAATGTACATAGGGTCGCTGTGGATCGCAGGTAACTCAACATCAATTAATAACAACAGTCACCAAAGGTATATTGGAAAAGTCAGTCTTCCAATTAGAAGGTATAGAAAGAGTGTGGGCAGCATTGGAACAGTGATATCTGACCCCCAATAATTCCAAATCCAAGTTAAGGTGAAATCCTTGACACTTCAAAACTCTTCTTTCTCTGTCATGATGGTCCAGTGATAATTTTAATTTTCTTGATGTTGAGATATAATCTATATTGAAGGCTGTAATGTTTATCCTTCTGCATAAGCTCTTAATGTCCTCCTCACATTCAACAAGCAAGGTGCGTGATCTGTGTAATGAAGTTTATTGATGAGTCTTCCTGTAATCTTAATGCCATGTTTTTCTTCGTAGAGTCCAGCTTCTCCAATAATTGGGTCATTTTACAGATTGAAAGGGTATGACTACAACCCTGAAACACATTTTTCATAATTTTAAACTAGGCAGTTTTCCCTTGCTCTTTTCCAAAATTGCCTGTTGGTCTACGTATAGGTTTCACATGAGTACAATTAAGAGTTCTGGGACTTCTATTCTTCTCAATGTTAGCCATAATTTGTTATTATCTACACAGTCAAATGCTTTTCTGTAGTCAAAAAAAGTAAAACTAGATATTCTTATTACCCAGATCCATAATCAATACTTAGTACAAGCATTCTTCTGGACAGACTTATTTGTTCTCTTCGAAGTCCTCGGTATGTTCAACACTCTTCTCCAGCACTACAATTTAAAGGCATTGATTCTCTTCTGTTATCCTTACTCATTATCCAGCTCTTGGATGCATAGCATTGATAAGATCATGGCCTGGACAAAAGCACACCGTAGTCTTTATATGTTATTGCTCTTTAGTCCTCTGGAGATGTCTCTGGCAGCAGAATTTTCCAAAGTTACTCATCTTTTGATTTCCTGAATATTGTGCCAAGAGAGTTGATTATGGATTTGAGCAAAGTCCAATTATTAACAAACTCAATCTCTTCTCCATCTATTATGATAGTACCTATTGGCCCTATAGTGAAGACCTTTCATTTCTCGAAGTTGAGATGCAAACCCTATTGATGTCTGCAGTCCTGATCTTCCGCAGTAAATGCCTCAGCCCTCACTAGTTTCAGCAAGTAAGTCTGTGTAACTGTAAAACAAAAAAACAGGCTTTCTACAAGTCTTCCTTCAATCCTGATGCCAAATTTTTCTTCATAAAGTCCAAATACATATATTAAAAAAATGATATGGAGAAAGCACTCCTTTCTTGATTTTGAATTATCCAATGTGCCTTTGCTTTGTTCAGACAACAGCTTCCTGATATAGGTATAGGTTTCACATAAGCATAATCAAGTGTTCTGGGATCCCCATTCTTTTCAATATTATCTACAGTTTTTCTGTGATCCAACATTTCTCAATGGTACTAAGCTTTCACCCCTCCCCCCGAATCTGTTAAAATTAAGCTTGGAAGGATTGTAAAACTGTTCAATCAGAATTACTCATAGCTGACCCTCTGGTGAGTTTTCAGTGGCAGTTATTGCACAAGAAGGAGACGTCATTCTCCCAAACAGCAGTTGATGGGTTCAAACTGCATGCCTTCAAAATTTTAACAGAGCTCTTTGCCACTAGGCCATCAGTGTTCCACATTTGGGTTTTTAATTTGTTTGTTTTATCTCATTAATTTATTAGCATAGTTGACCTATTGTCCAGTTATCCAAACAGATCAAGAGAATATTGAAGAGTTTAAAATTAGGGAAGGTGTTTATTATGGTTGTATTCTTTCAACTTGGAAGCAGGAGTGGCATCCACTTCCTAAACAACATGCCTCTGGAAACTCTATGAACTTTGAGAAATGATGATAGTTACAGAAGAGCGTCATCTTTTGTTCATAGAGACTCTATGAGTCGTGCTTGATTCAATGGCAATCATCAATAACAACAACAACAACATTCTTTGTCCATATTAAATATGCTGAGAAAATTATTTAAGAAATTGGACCATCTGAGGAAGAAGATGACATCAGGATTAGAAGAAGTTTCACAACAACCTGTGTAACATGGTTGATTAAATCTGAGTGGCAGAAAGTTAAAAAGACTACAAGTACTTTCTTCAGAAAATAAGAATTCACCTTTTAATATGGATTACCACTCAACATCCATATACTAAAAATTATCAACACTGGACTACTATACAAAATCATAACAAATTAAGATAGAAGTTGTCAATAATTTTATTTTGTTTGAATATACATTCAATACTCCCAGTAAAGCAATCAATTTTCCTTCTATCACCCCTGATCATTGCCCACCTTTCTGATAATGCTGGATTACAAGGCCAAATTTGAAACAGACAAAGAAGAATCAATGTCTTTGAATTGCGGTGCTGAGGAAGAATCTTGAACATACCATGGACTGCCAACAAAACAATTAGGTCTGTCTTAGAAAGAGTAAAGCCAAGTTTCTCCTTGGAGGTTAGGATTTTAAAGCTTTGTCACACATACTTTGGGCAGGTGGCCAGGAAAGATTGGTCCTTGGAGAAGGACATTACACTTGGAAGGGTAGAAGACCCCAGGTGAGACGGATTGATACAGTGACTGGGAAAATGAGGGACGGTGTGTCAGAATTAGTGAGACTACCTCTGGACAGGGCAGAACTCAGCTGCTATACAAAGGGTCACTATGGGTCACAAGTGACTTGATGGCATATAACAACAACAATAATAACACAGGGCTTCTGTGAGTTGCCTTCAACTCAATGATGTCTAATAATAGCAACAACCCAGTCATATAGTGAAATAAAACTCAATGACTAGAAACTCCATTTTGATCCATCTATTGTGTTACAATAAAAGAATATTTAAACTTACTTTCAACACAGGGCTTACTGTTTCAAAGACAATATCTTTTACTTTGAATGAGAAATAAATCACTTTCAACGAAAGATACTTCTTTTTATAATTAACCCAATGATAAACATAAGTTACATTACTATGTTGAGCTCCTATGACCCACTTCGTGAGAAAGAAGTTGAACTGTCAACCCTGAGGCAGTATGAATACATCAGATGCATTGATAAGAAAGATGAACAATCTCTTCCTATGTGGTTAATAGTCTCTGAAAATCCACTAATGGGTCCACTAGAAAATCCACTAGAGCTCTGACTCACTGGCAATGAGTTTTTAGCATGATATTAGTTTTGGGGTTATATTAGCTTGGTATTAAATCACTTAATTTATCCCTTTTGGAAAGAGGAGTGGCATCCACTTCCATAATAGCTTGCTTCCGGAGAACCTATGAACCTGAGAGAGGATAAAAGACACCCAAGCATTGAGGACTCTCCTTCATAGGGTCACTATGAGTCACCTGCGACTCGACGGCACTTAACAATAACAACAACAACAACAACAACTACAACAACAATTTATTCCTTCACAAAATTTTCTTCTCTATATATGGTGGCTGGCTATCAGAGAAATTAAATAACATTTAGAAGGTATGTTGTTGTAGTTATGTGCTGTTGAGACACCTGTGACCCATAAAGACCCTATGTACAGCAGTTCTGAAGCCTGTTCTGTTGCTGAACCAGTCTCACTAATTCCGACACACCACCCACTAGTTCCAGTTACTGTATCAATCCATCACATTTGGGGTCTTGCTTTCCTGCATTGTCCCTCCACCTTCCAAGCATGTTGTCCTTCTCCAAGGACCGGTCTTTCCTGGCCACGTACTAAAAATATGTGAGATGATGATTCAAAATCCTAGCCTCCAAGGAAAGACTTGATTTCACTCTCTCCAAAACAGACCTATTTGTTTTCTTGGTCCATGGTATGTATGTTCAAGATTCTTCTTCAGCACCACAATTCAAAGGCATTGATTCTTCTTCTGTCATCCTTAGTCATTGTTCAGCTCTCTGATGCATAGCAAGTAATTACTAGATTACTCTTTAGTCTCTAGACTGACATCGTTGCTTTTCATTACTCTGGAGAGTTATCTGACAGCCGATTTTCCCAATGAAATTAACCTTCTGATTTCGTGACTGCTGGTGCTAAGAGTGTTGATTGTGGAGCTGACAAAGTTGTTATTATTAACAAGCACAATCTTTTCCCCATCTATCATGGTGCTCCCAATTGATTCAATGGTGAGAATCTTTGTCTTCTTGATGTTGAGTTTCAGTCAATATGAAGGCCCTGGTCTTTGACCTTCTACAGCAAGCACTTCAGAGAATTACCAGAAACACCAGCTTGGTTTAGAAGAGGTTGTGGCACTAGAAACATTATTGCCAGTGTCAGATGGATCTTGGCAGAAAGCAAAGAGTACAGGAGGAATGTCTATCTGTGTTTCATTGACTATCCAAAGGCATTTAACTGTGTGCATCACAACAAATTGTGGCTAAACTTGAGGAAAATGAGAATCCTAAAACACTTGATTGTGTTTATGTGAAACCTATATTTGGACCAGGAAGCAGTCCTAAGAACAGAGCAAAGAAAGACTTCATGGATCAAAATCAGTAAAGGAGTGCAGTAGGGACTTTATCAAGAGGAACGTGGCATCAGAATGGGAAAAAGACTCATCAACAACTTACGTTATGCAGAGGACACAACCGTGCTTAAGAGGTGTAAGTGATGCAAAATCTATTCGATATAAAATTCTGGTTAGTGTGTCACTTGCTAATTTAATGTGTATTATTTGTTGCTGATTTGCTGACTCATGTCATTACTACAGAGTATCAAGTGAGGCCCCAACTCATAAACTTCCTGCCAGCCTATTCTTTTGTAACTCACACCACTTGACAAGGTATACGTGCAAGTGTTTGATAAAAATACCCTCATTTGCAGGTAACACACATCATTTGGGTAATATTTGACAATGATATACTATAATTTGGTCTTGTAGAAATAGCTTGTCTTTTGGGTTATAATTTATCTCTATATGCTCACAGTTGGGTTTCCTTTTAGAATTTTTATTCATCCTTTTAAGTGTGAAGTTATTTGTTTTGGGCTTTTGTTTTATTTTAGTTTTTTCTCCTTATGAATTCAAGCTTATCATCTATTCTGCTCCTATAGTTCATGCCTAGCATTTTTTACTGCTATCGGTCTAATAACTTAAGGACGTTATGCTTAATATCCTAAAGAAACTGACACAGCTTAGGTTTCTTCAGCTGTATCTAAATCATATAAATATCTAATCTCAAAAATACACCTTTTACTCTGTGTTTCACTCACACTTAGAGACTTATATTTGGCTGCTAACCAATAGATTGAAAGTTCAAACTCAACAATTCACTGTGGATGAGAAAAAATGTATAATATGTTGATGAGAAAGGTGTATAAAAATGCTCTTATAAAGAAAACAGCCTGATAGTCCTTGAGAAGTGTTCCTGTGATTTGGAGTTGAGTCTACAGCAATAGGGTAAGCTGGACAATGATTAAAGATGACTGAAGAAGATTTGATTGATGGCTTGGAACATGAGTTTGCAAAATTAATAAAAGAAAATAGGTGATCAGATTAGATATTTTCTATGGTAGTTATCCCATTATGAATTTTTTTAAATATCAGTAACATCACATGCGAGTAAAATCTTCTAGAGATTATTTAAAAGTTACTGAATCAGCACATCAACACGGAGATTAAAAAAAATTCGAACTTGATTCAGAATAGGCCGTGATATGAACAATATTGTTGGTGTCAAGTGAATCTTGACTAAAAGGAGAAAATGCCAGAAAGATGTTTACTTGTGTTTTTTGACTATGTAAGTTCATTTAATTGTATAGAACATAACAGATTATGGAAAATAGTAAGAAAAAGAAACATCTCATAAACACCAAATTACATACATATGTCACCTATGTCTATACTAAGAAACAGATGTTTAAACAGAATAACAGAGTGCAACGTGGTTTAAAATAAAGAAATGTGTGCGACAGGGTTGCATCTATTCTCTATACCCATTTTTTTCTGTATACTAAAGAAATAATTGAAAAAGCTGGTGTTCATGTAAAAGAAATGTAGCTTCCGGATTGGAGGACAACTCTCAACAGTCTGAATGATGCAGGTGACACAAACTCACTTGCAGAAAGTAAAAAAAAAAAAACACAAACAAACAAAACCTTGAAGCACTTACTGCAGAAAAACAAATACTACAACTTTCAATATGGATCCTATGCCAATATTAAGGAAAAAATAATCCTCACCATTGTACCAATAAACAAAAATAGAGGAAATGGATAAAAGTTTGAGTTGTCAATTATTTAATTTTGCTCGAATTCATCACTAACACTCTTGGTAACAGCAATCAAAACATCAACAGACACATTTCATTGTAAAATTAGCAGTAAAGTACCTCTCCAAGTGCTAAAGAGCAATTATATCAGTTTAAAGACTAAGGTACACCTGATTTCTGTATATATGAAAGTTGGACAATGACTAAAGATGACTGAAGAAGATTTGATTGATACCTTGGAACATGAGTTTGCAAAAAGTATTGAACATGTATATGAATATGTATTGATATGTCATAGAGGAAGGAAAACCAATCTACTCCACAGATGAAAAAAAAACACGTTAAACTTTTATTATCAGGAAAGACCAATCCTTAGACAAAGATATGCTGGGAAAGATGGAGAGTCAGACAATGAGAAGAAGATTTCCAACAAGATAAACTGAACCCACTATTGCAATGGGTGCAAGTATGGTGGGTACTGCGAAGATGGCACAGGCTAGAGCAATGTTTCTAATCTGTTTTTCATAGGGTTACTGCTAGTTGTGGTTGACTGTTGCTGTGTTGCTATGTGGTGTTGAGTCAGAACATACCCATTTCTGACTTTCCAGTAGGTTTTCAGAGGCACTTAATCACATCGGAGGAGATTGCTCATATTTCTCTCACAGAGCAGCTGGTGGATTTGAACCATGTGCCTTCGATATTGCAGCACGTTTTCTTATCACTAGACTGCCAAAGCTTCCCTGTAGTTGACTAGTGGGTATATAAAAACAGCAATATGGAGTTGTTGTTGTTGTTGTTCCCAGGC
The DNA here is from genome assembly GCF_000299155.1 of Elephantulus edwardii. Classification (NCBI taxonomy): domain Eukaryota; kingdom Metazoa; phylum Chordata; class Mammalia; order Macroscelidea; family Macroscelididae; genus Elephantulus; species Elephantulus edwardii. Next base: position 7,157,259 of record NW_006399923.1, on the reverse strand, counting down.
TCTGCCAAGTTGAGTACAACTCAGAGCAACCCAATGATCTGAATCCTATCCTACCTATCCTGTGCCATCCTCACAATCTCTGACACACTTGAGCCAATTGCTGCAGTCAATATGCCAGTCTCCTGATTGAAAGTCTTCCTTTCCTCTACCTTTCCAAACATGTTGTCCCTCTCCAATAATTAGCGTCTTCTAAAAACATGCCTATCTCTCTCAGGGCTAGGGATTTTGAACATTTCTTCATGTGCTTGTTGGCCATCTGAATGTCTTCCTTGGTGAAGTTTCTGTTCATATCCTGTGCCCATTTTTCAATTGGATTATTCTCCTTTATCTTGTTGTGGTGCTCAAGTATTTTATAAATTCTAGATATAAGTCCCTTGTCTGATATGTCATTACCAAAAACTTTTTCCCAGTCTGTGGCTTCCCTTTTTACCCTGTTAGAGAAGTTTCTGGATGCGCATAGGGATTTGATTCTTAGAAGGTCCCATTCATCTATTTTATCTTCTCCTGGTTGTAAATTTTTCAGAATACTGGGAAGACTCTTTATGTTGTGGATTAGGACTACTAAAGTTCTTCCAAGCTTTTCTTTAATGAAGTTATAGTCCTTGGTTTTAGTCCTAGGTCCATGGTTCACCTTGAGTTGGTTTTTGTATATGGAGTGAGGTGGGGGGGGAGGGGGAGGGGTTTGTGCTGGGAGAAGGGTGCAAAAATGAATGAATAGAATTCCAAAATCTCTGTAGATGTTCATTGAAATGAAAAATAAACAAACTAAATTAACAACAAAACAAAACAAAAAAGAAAACAAAAGAAAAAAAACATGCCCAAAGTATGCAAGACAAATTTTATCAACTTTGCCTCCAAGGACCACTCTGACTGCACCTCTCTGAAACGTATCTACTTGTTCTTTTGGCACCTCTAGGACATTCAGCACTGTTCTCCAACACTACAGTTCAAAGACATCAATTTTTCTTCGGTCATCCATAGTCATTGTTCAGCTCCCTGATGAATTGCAAGTGACTGAAAAGACCATGGCCTAAATCATGCTCACCTTAGTCCTCAAACTAACATTATTGCTCCTCAATAATTTGGAGACGTACTTGGCTACAGATTTTCCAAGGTCAATACATCCTATTTTCTGACTGCTGGCACCAAGAGTATTGATTGGAGATCCAAGTAAGATGAAATATTTTATAATTTCAATGTTTTCTCCATATATCACAATGTTGCCTTGGTCCAGTGGCAAGGATTTCTGTTTTCTTGATGTTGAAAACAATCCATATTAAAAGGTACAGTAATGGTGAGACACAATCCATGTTGAATATACATAAAAAAAAGTTATATAGAGTTGTTTTTGTTGATTGCCTCTGAAGCGAGCACGACTCATAGACACCCTATGAACAAAAGGCCTGAATCCCCTCTACAACTATCAATATTTATCAAAGTTCATAGAGTTTCCAGAAACATGTTATTTAGAAAGTGGATGCCACTCCTGCTTCCAAACCTGTCACAGTATGCTGTTGCTATGTGCTATTGAGTCACCTGCGATGTATAGCGACCCTATGTACAGCAGCTCTGAGCCCTTTTCTGTCCTGAGCCAGTCTCACTAATTCTGACACACCAACCCCTATTGCCTGAATTACTGTATCAATCTATCTCATTCGGGGTCTCCTTCTCCTACACTGTGCATTCACTCCTCCGAGAAAGATGTCCATCACCAAGGACTCATCTCTCCTGGCCATGTGGCAAAAATAAGTAATGTGGAGCTTCAAATTCTTAGCCTCCAATGAAAGACTTGGTTTCACCCTCTCCAAGACAGACCTATTTGTTTTCTTGGCAGTCCAAGTATATTCAAGACCCTTCTCCAGCATCATAACTCCAAGGAATCTATTCTTCTGTTATCCTTTAGTCATTGTCCAACTCTCTGGTATATGACAAGTAATTGAGAAGACCATGGCCTGGATTAGGCACAACTTTGTATTTCGACTAACATCGTTGTTCTTCAGCACTCTGGAGAGGTCCATGATTGCAGATTTTGCCAATGCAATTTGTATTTTGATTTCCTGACTGTTGGTGGTAAAAGTGTTGATTTTAGATCCAAACAAGCTATAATTGCTAACAATCTCAATCTCTTCTCCATCTTATATGATGCTGCTAATTGGCCCAACGGTGAGAATGCTTGCCTTCTTGATGTTGAGCTTCAATCCATACTGAAGACTACAGTCCTTTACCTTTTGCAACAATGGTTTCAGATTTTTCGTTTCAGCAAGCGTCGTCTGCATATCATAGGTTTTTAATTAGCCTTCCTCCAATCTTGATGCCACAGTCCTCATAAAGCCCTGCTTCCCAAATGATCTGTTCTGAATACATATTTAAAAGGTATGGGGACAGGATGGATTCCTGACACACTCCTTTCCTGGTTTTAAACTATGCAGTGTTTCCTTGTTTTGTTCTGAGGTCTGCTTCTTGGTCCAAGAATACGACCAAGCATGATCATATGAGCGCAATCAAGTGTTCTGAGATTAGCATTTTCCTCAAGGTTAGCCACAATTTTTTGTGAACCACGTAGTCAAATGCCTTTGCTTAATCAATGAAACACTGATAGACATTCTTCTGGTACTCTCTGCTTTCTGCCATAATGCATCTGATTTTGGCAATAATGTTCCTAGTGCCTTGACCGAAACCCAGCCTGTATTTCTGGTAGTTCTCTATTAATGTACTGTGTAAGTCTTTTCTGGATAATCTTCAGCACGATTTTGCTAGTGTGTGATTATTAGTGATGTTGTCCGATAATTTCCACACCCTGTCAGGCCACCTTTTTTTGGAATGGGGATAAATATGGGTCTCTTCCAATCAGTTGACCAAGAACTTGTCCTCCAAATTTCTTGGTACAACTTGGTGAGCACATGCAGGGCACCGTCTATTTGATGAAATATGTCAATTGGTATTCCATCAATTCCTGGGCTTTATTTGTTGGACAAGTCTTTCAGAGCAACCTGAATTTCCTCCTTCATCGCCATTGCCTTTTGCTTATGTTGTTTCTTGAAATTCTTCCATGTCAGCCAATTCTTTTTGGTACAATGACTCTGTATCTTCTTTCCATCTGTGTTTAATGCTTCTTGAATCATTCAGTTGAACTCGTGGCTTGAATTTATTCTTTAGTTCTTTCAGCTTAAGAAATTTTGTTATAATATATTGCCTTGTCTTCCCAAGCAGCCCTTTGACATTTTCTATTCAGCTCCTTAACTTTTTGTTTTCTTCTTTTTCCTTTAGTTAATAGAATCCTCCATATTTAACTATGTATAATACAAAATCCCAATTTTCTATGGATTTCAACTCTTGGGATTCCACTTTTTTAAAACTTAATCTTTATAATTTCGGTTTTAAAAAGACAGTCTTTCAAAAGACTGAGATCTATAGTCTTTGAAATTTGATGTAAAATTATTTTGTATTGTTTTTGTTGTTATATTCCATCTAGTATATTAGGATTCATAGAGATTCTATGAATAATTTATCTCAACTTTATTTCCTGCTTACTTTAATTATCTCAGTGATTCTCTTTGCTTTATGCACTGTTTATAAGCACTGTTTCAAGCAACCCACTCTGTCATTTTCTGATTTTTACTAACACAAACACTACTGGAATATTAAACACTTTAAAACATCTATCTTTATTATTCTTTATCTTCATTAAGAGAAGTTCTGGTGACACTTCTATAAAAGTTAAAAAGAGTTCTTACACTAACTTGTACACACAAGAAAGAACTCTCTTGCTTTGACATTTTGCTTGTAAATTTCTGAAAAGAATGAACTCACATTCAATGATTCATTTGCACCTGTTTGAAAGTACTACTCTCACACTTCACTTTAAATCATGAGACATTAATGGAACCCTTAGTTCTGCTGAGACACATTCATATTCCACTTTAATTCAGCCTACATCTTTACTGTTGTTATATACAATAGCCCTGAAACGTCTTTATATAGTTCATAAATCCCTCTTTCATACTATCTTCTATTGTCATTTCCATATCTTATTTTCTTATTTTTTCTTATTTGTTGCCTTTGCTTCCTAATTCCTGAAATAAAAACAATAATACTATTAGAATTCAGAAGATAACGTTCTTTTGTTCTCTTTTCAAATTATCATTTTGTTTTTCTACTTCAATATCCATGTTTGTGTCTTCAGTGTAATTATATAAATTAAGCTGTCATGATTTTAGAAGATAGAAATTCATTTATGTACTAAACTGATGCCCTCCGTATACACAAGTACTTATCTCCTACAGTCAGATCTTCTGGATACTTGAATTTTTAATTTTATTGCAATCAATCTTACCAAACTAATTCTATACAAAAATCACAGGAACACACTCAAGTGTTCTGAGATTCCCCTTTTTTCTCAATGTTAGTCACATTTTTCTTTTGACTGATAAGTATTTGACCAAGCTGATCCCTATTTTTCACACCACGCTTACAACTCCTCTGGATACTGATACAGTATTCTTTACTTGATTCTCCTCTTATTTTCCTTGCATACTCCCTCTGAAACATATTTTAAAGGTTCTTTCATTTTCTCAATTGCACTGATTTTGGAATGATCAAGGAATTAGTTCTAAGAACATTTCTCTCTACTTGTATTTATCCTAAGACAGTACTGAATCTAAAATCTCAAGCCAGATGTACCTTACTGAATTGAAATGACAGTAGGACAGCCTTACCTCAAGAAACTCTAGGATAAAATCTCTTGTCTCCTATAATTTCTGACAACTCTTAACATTCCTTGAATTATTGTTTTGTAAGAGATCGTTATTCCAGGCTCTTCTCCCTTGTTCCCATGCCTCTTCCTTTAAGTTTTATTTAGGAATTAGCCTGATAAGTCAGAATAAGCTCAGATCAAGATGTTTTAAAATACCATTTTCTAGATAAGATGACATTTACAGTGTCATAGGTTCTAATTTTGTATTAATATTTTTATCAGTTATAAATAGGTCAATGACTCCAGTATATGGTTTTACAGATTATAACTCTCAAAAATTTAACTGACTTTGCAATTATAACATTCATAATGATATTGTTAAGTACCATCAGGTTAATTTCAGCTCACTGATTTTATATGTACAATAGATAGAAACTTGGCCCAACTCTACAATCTTCACAATCTTTAGTTTACTTAAGTCCAACAAGATAAGAAGTATTTAAAGAAAGCAAACCAAAAAACATACCTTTGTCGAAGTTCAACCAGAGAAACAATGGAAGAAGAGATATAGAGTAAGATTCATTGCCAAGTGTTTGTTTTCAAACGGTAGTTGAAGGAGTTTACAAATTGAAGGGAAAGTTAGAATTGTAAGCAGAAACTCCTAACTATAAGATGATTTTTTTACATTCAACTTTGAAATAGTTTCTGATATTTGAATTAATACAACCAGAACATTTAGGCAGGGGATCTACTGTTAAAATCCACTGGTTATAGGCTTTTATAGCATTTACCAAAAATTTTCTAAAATCTTTTCAATGGAAAACTTGTGATTGTGTTCTTGACAAATTACATAAAAAATTATTACATCCATCTCGGAGTGTTATAATTCCATTTTTTATGTTACTAATTCTAAAATACATGATATCATGCTTGACATTTGTTTTTCTCTCACATCCCACATCGAAGTCACCAGTAAGTGAAAAGTATATTCAGAAATTCTCAACTACTCAGCATTTGGACTCATAATTCCATATTCTCAGATAACATAATAAATCTCTTGTATTACTTTTATAATTCATTATATATTACTTTCAAAAATTTGATAATAACATCACAGATTCTCAATGTCAAGAAAGATGGAGAGAAAGACCTTTGACCAGGTGGATTGACATGGTGGTGGCTACAATGGGCTTTAATGTGTAAGGAAGTGTCAGGATGACACAAGATAGGGTAGAATTCAGATATGTTGTTCATAACGTCTTTGTGGGTAACATTCAATTCAATAGAATCAACAACAATATTCATTAGAAGCCTCAGATCAATGTAATTCCAACCTCTCCCAAATTCATAACCAGCTTTATAAGTCCATAGTTTCCAACTGCAGCTCCAACTGTGGCTTAGCTTTTCAATTTTTCTAAAGCTTGTAGGTTCAGTTCTATGCTAGAAGGTCATTCTAAAATTGGTCAACCATGTAATTAAAACACATTAATAATGACCAAGACTGTAATGAAACAAATAACTCGATTGTGTTATATAAAACCTAAACTTGAACCAGGAGGCAGTTATCAGAACAGAACAAGGAAAGACTGCATGATTCAAAATTGGGAAGAGTATGCACCAGGGATGTGTCCTATCTCCATACCTTTTCAATCTCTATGTAGAACAGATCATCCAGGAGGCTGGACTCCGTGAGGAGGAATGAGTCATCAGGATTGGGGGAAGATTTATCAACAATCTACATTATGCACATGACACAATCTTGCTTGCTGAAACTGAGAAGGAACTGTAGTGCTTTATGCAGAAGGTCCAGGACTGCAACTTTAAATATGGATTGAAGCTCATCATCAAGGAAACAAAGATTCTCACCATTGGGCCTATTAGCAGCCTCATGATAGATGGTGAAGAGATTGAGATTATTAACAGCTTTAGTTTACTTGGCTCAACAATCAACACTTTTGGTACCAGCAGCTAAGAAATCAAAATATGAATTGCATTGGGAAAGTTTGCTGTCAGGTACATCTCCAGAGTACTGAAGTACCTAAATGTCAGTCTGGAGATGAAGGTGTACCTGATCCAGGCCAGGCCATGGTCTTTGCAATTACATGCTAGGTATCAAAAATGTGAACAATGACTAGGTATTATGATAGAAGCAAAATTGATGCCTTTACGCTGTGGTACTGGATAACAGTATTGAATATACCATGGATTGTCAAGAGAACAAGGAGGTTAATTCTGGAGAGGATGAAACCAGGCTCCTTCTTGGAGGCAAGGATTCTAGAACTCCATCTGACATACTCTGAGCATGTAGCAATGAGTGACCAGTCCTTGGAGAGAGATAGTCCTTGGGAGGGTGGAGGGACAGTATAAGAAAGGAAGATACTTGATGAGATGGCTTGACTCAATGTCTGGGGTAATGGAGATAGGTGTGTCAGAGACAATAAGGTTGGCTCAATATAGATCATGATTCAGAGCTATTGTACATTAAGATCATTATTAATTGCAGGTGACTTGAGGGCACATAACAATAAGAACATTATTGACACATGATATGCAAGTTGTACTTAAGGCAAGGACAAAATGTGGTCTAAGGAATTAGTAAAATTCTAATTGAGTTCTTAAAACCAACAGCTGGATCCCTGGACTTGCCATGAATCTATACCAAGAAAATTAGAAGATAGTCACCTTATCAACTCTCCAGAAGGAATTAACTCTTTGTTCATTCAAAATAAAAATAAAATCTAATAAGAAAAATTTTAAGCAATATCATTAATATTGAGTAAAGTAAAAAGTAATATCTTACTCAAGAAAAGAAAAAGGAAACAAAACCCCAGAACAAACCTACCACAAATAAAGACTGAATTCTAAAGTTAATGTTACACAATGGATGCTACGGCTGATGCCAAATGGTTTTTGTCTAAAAGCAGAGAAACAAAGATGTTTACTTGTGTTTTTTTAACTATACAAAGACATGTGACTCTTTGGATTATAATAAATTATGGATAAACCTGAGAATAGTAAAACCAGAAAACTTAAAAATGCTCATGAGGAAAGCTGTGGGTAAAACAAAACTCAGTCATTAAAAAAAGGAAATAAAAGCTTAATGGTATTATTGTTAAGCGTCATTGAGTTGATTAGGACTCATAGTAACACTATGAACAACAGAACTTAACATTGCCCTGCTTGTGCCGTTCTCATTGTCTCTAATATGTTTGAGCCCATTGTTACAGTCACTTTGTAAATCCATCTTGTTGAAGATCTTCCTCTCTATCTTTGGCCTTTCACATTTCCTTGATTTTTTCTTCCAAGTGCTGACCCCTCTTGACAATATTCTTCTGCCAGCATGTTATTTTTTTTCAAGTGCTGGTACCTTCTGACAATATTGCAATGATAAATGTGCAAGAAATTTCAAAAGATGGAAGTAGTACACAAAGTCACTTCATCAAAATGAATTGGGAGACATCTAATCATTTCAAGAAATAGTATATGATCAAAAAGACTTTCTCCATGATCTAAAAACAGGAAGTATGTGTGTCAGGATTGCATCTTTTCACTAGACCCGTTCACTCTATATGCAGAGTAAATAATCCGAGAAATGATGCTATTTAAAGAAGAATTTGGCATCATGATTGGAAGAAGACTCTTCTACAATTTGGAACGTGCAAATAATACAATCTTATCGGCAAAAAACATTAAGAAGTTGAAGTACTTATCAACGAAACTCAAATATCTTTAGTAAGGTTAAAACTATGGGTTACACAATCTTCACTATGTTTTAAAAGCCTTAAATGTGATTAAAACGCAGTATGAAGGGGGAAAATAAGTTGTTGAATTGTTTTTTGGTTTCGTTTGGTTTTTATTTTTACAACTGTAGCAATGCTAGATAGACTTGACATGGGGAATAATCAAGACTACTGAAAACTAACTGTTCTCTGACTAGAGTTTCTAGTCAAGCAACGGGGAAAGGAGGAATAGAAAGTTTACAAAGATATATACCAAACAGGCTCAAACCATGGGAACAGTAGACCTAAATTAACCAAAAACCTATTGTAGTCTTATGATAATAAATTTATTTTGTGATTTTTCCCTCCCGAGAGAGGGAAAAAATGCAATGTGGAAAAATGCTACACCAGACCTATGTATGGAAGCACCATATACGGGCTCTAGCTTGTAATTGGACAACATCAAGACTTTGCTTCACATTGTGGAGATTAGCAAAAAAGATAAAAACCAATTCCTAAAGAAAGAAAAATGTTCTCTTCCCTCATGAATACCAATCCACTCTCTTTCTCACACTGTCTATGCTTTAATAAAATAGCTTCTTTGCTGGCATTTAAGCAGCTTCTCAACTCTATATGACTCTATCTAACTTTATTTCCTATGTGATACTTGATGAATTCTTCAATGAGTTACCTGATAATCCAGGGATAATTGAGTTTCAAAGTTCTTTCTCCCATTCACACCAATGAACAACGTCATAAGGAATGTTGAAAATATGGAGGTTACCAGTGATTTTAGAATTGATTCCACAATCAAAATCGATAGAAATACCAATAATGTTATCAAATTTAATAGCACCTTGAGCATGCTTCCTGCCAAGGATCTCTTGAAAAGACAAATGGGCAAGGATATAATTTTTTAATGTGAATTAAAGGTTACAAGTAATATGTGGTTATCATATAATCCGTCACAGACTTGTTTTATAACAATGAGAGCACATTGGTGTAAACAATTACAAAGTCTAATCAAACCATTATTTTACACTGCATTTCCCTTCAAAGAACTTACTGGGTTTTCAAAATTCTTCCCTTTTTTGTCCCTTTTTGTCCCTGTTAATGGTCCACAATTTATTCTTTCTCTCTCGACATCATTCCTTAGATTTCTATATTAGTGGCCTTCTACCATAGTTATCCTTTTGTGGTTGATTCATGTCACTCAGTGTAATTTATTGACATTCTTGCTGTAAAATAATTCACAAATTCTTGATCATCTGTTGTTGTTTTGTGCCATGGAGAAGCTTGTGACTCATGTGACCCCAGGCACAGCAGCACTGAACCCCGCCCTATCCTGACTGAGAGAGCTAATCTCACTGTCTCTGCCACATCACCTCTATTACCCCAGTTACTGTATCAATCCATTTTATCGAAGGTCTTTCTCTCCTGTGCTGTTTCTCCACCATTCCAAGGATGAGGTCCTTTTCCAAAGACCAACTCTCCCTGGCAACATGCCCACAGTATGTGAAATGGCGCTTCAAAATCCTTGCCTGCAGGGGGCAATTTGGTTTCGCACTGTCCAGGACAGACATGTTTATTCTCTAGACAATCCATAGTATGTTCAACACTCTTCTCCAGGTCCATCTAAAAGACATGAACTTTTTTTATCATCACCCAGCTCTCAAATGCATAGCAAGTAATTGTGAAGACCATGGCCTAAATGTGAACTAATGTTCCTGCTCTTCAGAATTTTGGTCTCTAAGGGCAAATTTAATCAGTGCTTTATATGTATCTTTTGATTTCCTAACAGTTTGTGTGAAGAGTGTAGATTATGGAACAAGCAAACTGAAATTGTTAACAATCTCAACCTTTTAGTGATGTACAAGTCACTATTAGGTGAACGTATCACAGTATCTTTAGCTTTTGTTTTTCATAGAAAGTTGGGTTATTTCTGACTGTTATTGTAAATACGGATGCAATAAATAAGAACATAAAAATGTCAGTTTACATTGCATTTCTTATTTCTTTCTGATATGTACCTGTAGTGAGGTGTCACTTTAAAAATTAACAAAGACATAATTTGGATGAAGTGAAAGATAATATAAAATAATTTGCTATAATTAATTAAATTAATAAATTTTAATTAATAGCCTAAAGTACGATGAATGATTGAATGAAAATATAATATGATTAAAATTTTTTATTAAAAAATGTACTAGCCATTTTACAGACCAAATTCCAGTACTAAGAATATACACCAAAGAAATAAGAGAGTTGAGACATAAATGGAGATACGTACCAGCATATTCATCACATTATTCATAATAGTAAGAAAATGGAAATAACCCAATATCCATCAACAAGTAAATGCATACAAAAATTATGGTACAGTCCCACAGTGGAATACTATGCAGCAATAAAGAACAACAGAGTATTTGTAATATACTAAATAAATGGAAGAGTCTAGAAGACATTTTACTTAGTGAAATAACTCAATCACAAAAGAATAAATACTGAATAAGACTGCTATTGTAAAAATAAAAGGATACCTAAACAATATATATATAAACATTTAAAAAGGAAAGGAGGAAAGGAGAGTGAGGTAGAAAAACCAGCAGGGAGTAGAAATATCACCAGGATAACAGAAGTTAGTGGGAGGATGAGGAGATGAAGGAATAAAAAAGATGCAAGAGAGTTTTGGAGAGAGGGGTGATAAAATGTATATAGATCAATGTTGTTGTTGTTGATCACCTTTGAATTGAGATCAACTCATAGAGACCCTATGAAAAAAAGCCTAGAAGCCCCTCTACAACTATTGACATTTATCAAAGTTCATGGAGTTTCTGTAGGCCTGTTATATGAAAGTGGATGCTACTAGCAATTAATAATAAAAAAAACCCACAATGGATATGAATGGTTGTATAAAACATGTACATGGATGAAACATGATGAACATGCATGATTGAATAAAAAATAATTATATTAAAAGAGAAAAGATAAACACTAAATTGTACATTAACCAAGCATAATATTTACAACTAATTTACACACATGTGAAAGCTAGACAGCAAATAAGAACAATCAAAGGGTAATATATACCTTTGGGTTGTGATATTAAAGAAGATAATTTAATACATTTCGGAAAGCAAGAAGACAGGAACATAGCTTTGTAAATTATTACCTAACTTGGGATGGACTGGAGAGCATTATGCTGAGTGAATTACTCAGTCCCTTGTGGTTGTTGTTGTTATGTGCCGTTGAGTCGCCTGAGACTCATAGCGACCCTATGTACAACAGCCCTAAACTCCGCTCTGTCCTGTGCCAATCGCACAGTCTCTGACACTCCCATCCCAATTATCCCAGTCACTGAATCAATCCACCTCATAGAGGGCCTTCCTCCACCCTCCCAAGCATGCTGTCCCTCTCCAAGGATCGGTCTCTCCTCACATGTCCAAAGTATGTTAGACGGAGCCTCAGAATCCTTGCCTCCAAGGAGCAACCCGGTTTAACCCTTTCCAGGACAAATCTGTTTGTTTTCGTAGCAGTCCATGCTATTCTCAATACTCTTCTCCAGCACCACAGCTCAAAGGCATCAATTCTCCTTCTATCCTCCTTGGTCATT
>NW_006399923.1:7131910-7142784 GCF_000299155.1 Elephantulus edwardii | reverse complement strand
CCTTTTTCCTAGTCTGTCTTAATGTGACTGTTCAGATTTAGAGAAGTATCAGGCAGACCAGCAAGTTAAAGGTATATCCCTTATTGCGGCATTAACTTTAGTGTCAGTGTTGTCCCTGCCTTTCTCATACGTGTCTTTACCCATTTATTTCCCTGCTCCATCATCCACCAGGATACCCAGCCACTTCTACCCCCTCCCTTCACATCTACCTCCATTTGACCAACCCTCCATCTACTAAAATATCTCCTAACAATATGTTCAAAGTATGTTGTATGAAGCCTCATCATTCTTGCCTCAAAAGAAAACATCACTTTCACCCTCTCCAAGACATATCCGTTTGTTTTCTTGGCTGTCCATTGGATATTCATTGCTCTTCTTTAATATCACTTCTTAAAGGTGTCAATTCTTTTTTTCTGTCATCGTTATCCATTTTCCAGCTCTCGTATGCATAGCTAGTAATTGGAAAGACTATTGCCTGAATCAGATGCACCTTAGTCCTCAAATGACATCAATACTCCAAAATAATTTGGAAAAGTCTCTAAATGAAGATTTTTCCCAGTGTGTCTTATTTCTTGATTGCTCATACTCATACCAATAGTGTTAATTGTGGATCCAAGCAAGATGAAGCTGTTGATAGTTTCAATCTCCTCTCCATGAATCTCCATCATGAGACTGCCTATTGGTCCAGTGGTAAGAATCTTTGTTTTCTTGATGTTGAGATGCAGCCCATGCAGAAGGCTGTACTCCTTGACTTTGTGCAACAAATACTGCAAATCCTCCTCACTTTCAGCAAGCAAAGTTATGATATTTGCATAATAAAGATTATTGATAAGTCTCCCTCCAAGCTTGATGACATATTCATCTTCATAGAGTCCAATTTCTTGTATAATTTGCTCAGTATATAAATTGAACAAATATGGAGATATAATACAACCCAGGTACACTTCTTTCCCAATTTCAAACTGTGAAGTACTCCCCTGCTCCATTTACACAACAGCCTCCTAATCTAAGTATATATTCCTTATGAACACATCAAGTGCTCTGGGATTCCCTTTCTTATCAATTTCAGCCACAACTTGTCATTATCCACCTGTGATGCACGTTGTTGTTGTTGTTATGTGCCATCGAGTCGCTTGCGAGTCATAGTGACCCTATGTACAATAGCCCTAAACTCTGCTCTGTCCTGTGCCAATCACACTGCCTCTGACACTCCCATTTTAATTAACCCAGTCACTGAATCAATCCACTTCTTAGGGGGTCTTTCCCTCCTGCACTGTCCCTCCACCTTACCAAGCATGATGTCCTTCTCCAAGGACCGGTCTCTCCTTACAACATGTCCAAAGTATGTTAGATGGAGCCTCAGAATCCTTGCCTCCAAGGAGCTACCCAATCTAACCCTTTCCAGGATGAATCTGTTTGTTTTCCTAGCAGTCCATGGTATCTTCAGTACTCTTCTCCAGCACTACAGCTCAAAGGCATCAATTCTCCTTCTATCCTCCTTGGTCATTGTCCAACTCTCTGATGCATAAAAAGTGATTGTATGTGATGCATAGGGACCCTAAATATAGAAGCTCTGAACCCTTCCCTGTCCTGAGCCAGTCTCACTAATTCAGACACACCAGCCCCCATTGCCACAGTTACTGTATCAATTCATCTCATCTGGGGTCTCCCTCTCATGTGCTGCCCATCCACCCTTCCAAGAATGACATCCTTCTCCAAGGACATATATAAACTGATAAATCATTATAAAAAGTATAGTATATGTTATTTTTCAAGGAAAATATAAAAGTAGAAAAATAAAATCCATATTAACTGTGTATTCATCAAACTCAACTGTGTATTCATCGAATAGTCATTAACAGATAGTCTCTATAATATGTTTTATGGAAAACTGTGCCCATACCGTGTTTTAAATCGAATAACTAATAATGCATAATGTATATGCTTTGGGGCTTACAGGTAAGTAGTTGTACTGCCCATGACACTGATATAATTTTAAAGACTAAGATAAAGCTAATCAAAATCATGGATTTCTGAATTATCTGCTATGCATATGAAAGCTAGATAATAAGGTTGACAGAAAAAAATGATGCCTTTGGAAGTGTGTTGTTGCAGAGGAGTACTAAGTAATGTGTCAAATAAAGTGTAAATGGGGTGATTCTTAAAGTTGGGAATGATTACGTTTCATCTCCTATATTTTGGGTATGTGGTTAGAAAGAACCAGCCTTAAATAAAGTTCATCATTCTGAGAAGATTGAGGGTGAATGGAAAACCTTCAAGGAGATGAGCTGACACTGCATCTGTAACAAGGGGCTAGAGGGTATCAGGGATAGTGAGGATGGCACAGGATACATTTATTTTTTTTTCATAGAGTTGCTATAGCTCATACTAAAGACAACACCTAGCCTCAATAACAACAGAGACTATTTGACAGAATTAATTGAAAATGGATTACAAGAGATGGCAGGAGGCATTCCCAACTTTTCAGGACTTTGAAAATAATTTTAAGAAATGGATTTTACTTTCAGTCTATGAGCTTCTGTGGAGCTTTTGAGCACTGGAGCAATATGATTTATCGTTTTGAAGCATAACTAACAATGAGAAGTATAGAGGTACAAAAAAGGAAGCATAGTCCTTGCTGTTGTGTGTGTCATCAAGTCACTTGCAACTCATAGCGACCCTATGTACAACTCTTCTGAAATCTGCTCTATCCAGTGTCAACCTTATTGTCTCTGACACACCTACCCCCATTAGCCCAGTCACTGAATCAATCCATCTCATCGAGGGTATTCCTTTCTTGCACTGTCCCTTCACCTTCCAAACATGATGTTCCTCTCCAAGGACTGGTTCTTCTCAACTTGTCCTAAGTATGTCAGACAAAGTCTAAGAATTCTTAACCTCCAAGAAGCAGCCTAGTTTCACTCTCAGTAGAACGAATCTGTTTGTTCTCCTAGCAGTTGATGTTTTCTTGGAAGTCCATATTCAATACACTTCTCCAGCACCACAGCTCAAAGACATGATTTCTCCTATCATCCCTAGTCATTATACAGCTTTCTGACACACAGCAAGTATTTGTGAAGACTATGGCCTGGATCAGGAACACCTTAGTCTTCAGATTGACATTATTGCTCTTCAGTACTCTGGAAAAGTCCCTGACACCAGATTTTCCCAATGCAATCCATCTTTTGATTTCCTGGCTGATGGTACAAAGAGTGTTGACTGTGGAGCCAACCAAAGTAAATCTGTTAAAAATCTCAATTTCTTCACCATCCATCATGACGCTGCCAATCAGCCCAGTGGTGAGAACCTTTGCTTTCTTAACGTTGAGCTTCAATCTATATCGAAGGTTGCAGTCCTTGATCTTCTGCATCAAGCACTTCAGGTCCTCCTCAGTTTCAGCAAGCAAGGTTGTGTCATCTTCCTAACTCCGATTGTTGGTGATTCTTCATGTAATCCTGATGGCATATTCCTTCTCATATAAACCTGCCTCCAAGATTATTTGTTTTGCATGTAGATTGAAAAGTTATGGAGATAGGACATATCACTGGCTTACACCCTTTCCGATTTTGAATCATGAAGTGTTTCCTTGCTCTATTCTGACGACTGCCTCCTTGTTCAAGCATAGGTTTCAAATAAGCACAATCAAGTGTTCTGAGATTTCCATTCTTCTCAGACTTAGACACAGTTTCTTGTGATTCACACAGTCAAATGTCTTTATATAGTCAATGAAACACAGATAGACACTCCTCTAATACTCTCTTCTTTCAGCCAAGACTCACTTAACATTAGCTATAATGTACCTAGTAAAGGGTCTCTTCTAAACCCAGTCTGCATATCTGACAGTTCTCTCTCTTTTTTTTTTTTTTCACCTGGATGGGTTGACAGTTCTCGTTTGATGTCCCATTCCAGTAATTTTTGCATCATTTTCAGCAGAATCTTGCTTGCATATGATATTAATGATATTGTTCGATAATCTCTGTACTCTCTCTGGTCACCTTTCTTTGGAATGAGAAGAAATATAGATCTCTTCCAGCCACTTGGCCAGGTGGTTGTCCTCCAGATTTCTTTACACAATTTGGTGATCACATTCAGGGCAGCATCTATTTGTTGAGATATGTTAGGTGGTATGCCATCAAGTTCTGGGACCTTGTCTTATGCCAATTTTTTCAGAGCCGCTTGAACTTGTATCTTCATGACCACAGGCATTTGCTCATATATTGTTTTATGTAATTCTGTGTCAGCTAATTTATTTTGGTACAGTGGCTCTGTATACTCCTTTAAGAGATCAGGATGTTGTCATTAGAAATCATTGAGTCAGAATCCACCAGTAGCTAACCCTTCAGTGGGTTTTCAGAGACAATAAATTATATAGAAGGAGCAGATTGCCCAGCTTTTGCCAATGGAGTATTTGTCGATTCAAACCATGTATTTATGCTTAGTAGGGCAAGCCCTTATCCCAAGTTCACCAGAGATGAGATAGAGAGTATTTGACAGAAATTATATACGTGGGGGTGGTAATAAAATTTACTTATTATTAGACTTGAAGTTTATAATTTACTTGATATTGTATTTTCTCTAATTTCTGGCTCTTAAAATATCATCACATTGAGCCTTGGGGCAATTATATGTAATCACAATAAAATACACTGTGACAACATTTATTAGACTCTCACACTGATGTGGTTAATAAACTTTCTTTTATATCTGCATATATTAGCAGGAAAGTAACTCAAAATAATCATTATGATACACAATCAGTAGCAATTTTAAATACTATTTCCCTTAGCAACAGAATAACAGGTTTATTATGATAAACTGTTTGAAATAGAGTGAAATCACTTTACTGATTGTCTTGATGTTCTAAATACTTTTCATTGTGCTTTAACTGAACACTCTAAGTGATCATAGTAGCCAGAAGAATAAATTGATAAATGACTGAATTTCTCATTCATCACCAAATTTCTTCATTATGCTTAACTGCTTAAGAAGTCTCTAAGCAATGTATATGCTTTTGTAATCGTATCTTAATTGGTTCCATTAAAGGTCTATTTTTGTTATGAAAAATACTAATAGTTCATTAAAGAAATATATACTGTCACTGATATAATTTTAGTATGTAAGATACCGCTAGAAATATATGTTTGCATGCTCCTATAAAATTTCCAAGTTGACTAGTCACCTGAAGAAAATAATAGCCTAAGTGCATAAGTGTTATCCTTATGGCTCTATAGAATAGCTTAAGTTCTAACCTTTCTAATAAGGAATGAATTATAACCTGAAATAATGTCTGTATTGTTTTCTTTTTGTTGTGTGCTGTTGAGTTGAAACCCTCCATTAGTTTTCAGAGACAAAAAATTACAGGGAAGAAGATTACCCATTATTCTTCAGACGATGAAGAAGTGGTTTTGAACTGTGTGTCTTTGGGATTTCATCACACTGTCTTACTTCTGTTGTTGTTGTTATGTGCCGTCAAGTCACCTGCGACTCATAGTGACTCTATATACAACAGCCTAAACCTTACCCTATCCCATGCCAATTGCACTGTCTCTGACACACCTAACCACATTACCCCAGTCACTGAATCAGTTCATCTCATTGAGGGTCTTCCTCTCCTGCACTGTCCTTCCACCCTCCCAAGCATGACATCCCTCTGCAAGGACTGGTCCCTCCTTACAACATGTCCAAAGTATGTCAGACAAAGCTTCAGTATCCTTGTCTTCAAGGAGCACCCTGGCATCACCCTCTCTAGAACCTGTTCGTTCTTTTAGCAGTCCATGGTATATTCAATACTTTTCTCCAGCACCACAGCTCAAAGGCATCAATTCTCCTATCATCCCTAGTCATTGTTCAGTTATCAGGTGCATAGCAAATGATTGCAAAGTCCATGGTATTTATCAGGATCACATTAGTCTCCAGACTGACATTGTTGCACTTCAGTACTTTGGAGAGGTCTCTAACCACAAACTCCCTTCACAATGTGTCTTTTAATTTCTTGACTGCTGGTGCCAACAGTGTTGATTGGGAGCCAAGCAAACTAAAATTTAACAATCTCAGTCTCTTCACCATCCACCCTGATTCTGCCAATCAGCCCAGTGGTGAGAATCTTTGTTTTCTTGATATTGAGCCTCAATCCATACTGAAGACTGCAGTCCCTTCAGTTCCTTGTGCTTAAGAAATGCTGAGTGAGTTGGGCCTTTTTGATTTTCTGACTCCAGCTCCTAGCATATTTCATTGTAATATTTTATTTTGTCTTTCCATGCTGCCTTTTCAGATCTTCTGTTCAGTTCTTTAATATCTTGGATTTTTCCCTCTGCTTTGGCTTGGCATTCTAGTGCAATATTCAAAGTCTCTTCTGACATCCATTTTGGTCATTTCTTCCTCCTCTGTCTTTGTAATGGCCTTTTACACTCTTTCTGGAAGATACTCTTGATATTCCACCACAACTCATCTGTTTTTGTCTTATTGGTGCTCAAGGCCTCAAACCTGTTCTTGAGGTGGTTTTGAAATTCAGGTGAGATAGACTCAAGGTCATATTTTGTTTTACGTGGATGTGGATTTGGTTTAATTTTCCTTCGCTTCAACTTGAATTTGCATATGAGTAGTTGGTGGTCTGTTCCACAATCAGCTCCTGGCCTAGTTTTCACAGCAGATAGTGAGCTTCTCCAGAGGTTCTTTGCACAGATTAATCAGTCTGATTCCTATGCATACCATCAGATGAAATCCATGTGTATAACCTGTGTTTATTTTTCTTATAAAATGTATTTGCAATGAACAAGTCATTGATTGTATAAAATTCAATCATTCTATCTCCAGCTTCCTTTCTGTCACCGAGTCCATGTTTTCCAACAATTGATCATTCAAGGTGAAGCCAGAGGAATTCCAGAAATAGATTTTAAAATAATAGTAATATTTACAATGTAGCACTTTCCAGTGTCTCTTCATGTGTAAAAACTAGGGATAAGTAAAAATTATGTCAAGTATATATTATCACTAATAATAATAATGAATATTATACACTAATAATTTATAAGATACAATTTCAAGTCACACATACACACACACACACACACACACATCCTATATTTAATCATCACAATGAAAATTGAATGTGTTTCTTTGTTGTTTTTCTCTTAAATAAGGAAAGTTTTAATCTTGGGATTTTGCAAAGACTAGCTTTATTGAATGCATCTCTGAGAGCAAAGTTTTTGTAAACTTTATATATCTGTAATTTTTTCCCTTTAATTAAACCTTATGGAAACAACATATGAAAAATATTTCTGTATATTTCCACCTTTTTTCCTAAGGTCAAGTGTGTAATTAATAATCTATCTAAGCTATACCGTATATATTTGCAAAAGAGAATAACTAATTGCACTTTAAATCTGCATTAAAGAAAATTGTTCAAAATAACATATCTATTAGTAACATACAGCTAAAAAGATTTTAAAAGGGAAATCAGTGCTTTCTCAAAGTTTTAAATTTTTCTTTAAGAATGATTTTTTTAATGCTGTTGTAGAATTACTTCAGCAAATGAGCTGAATAAATAAAAATTATCATCATATGCAGGGATACATAAGTATTAGTTTCATAATCAAGATTGTTTTTAAGAGTTATGTTCTTTTAAGTAATTCCAGGTGGATCAATGTAGTACAGTATACTTTACCAAAGTTTTACTACCAAAGAGTTATCAACCAATCTATAAAAAAATCATTTGTGTTTAGTAACAAGAAGTATGAGAATTGTTATTGTTATATGCTGTTGAGTAGACTGACTCAAAGTCACTCAACGAACATCAGATCAAAATCTTCTACCCTGAACCATTCTCACAGTCTCCATCAAGCTCCATTTCAGTGTTGCAGTCATTGTGCCAATCCATTTAATTCAGACGCTTCTCTATCACTGGTTCTCCACTTCTGAGATCTTGCTGTATTTTTCTAAGAGATACAGTCTCCTAAGGACATGCACCAAATATGTAAGATGACATGTCACCGTTCTTGACTCTAAGGAGCAGCCTAGTTGAATACTTCCAAGATGTGTGTGTTTGGTATTTTGGCACTCTATGGTGTTCAATAATCTTCCTCAAGCACAATTCAATGACATTGATTCTTCTTTGATTTTTTTCTTTATTGACAAACTGTCACATGTGTACAAAGCAGTAAAAAATGCCATGGCTTGAGTCTGACCCCAACCTTTAAACAGACATCTCTACTCTTTTGAGCTTTAGAGTATCTTTGACAGAATATTTACTTAATGTGACTGACTATATGACTTGTTTTTTGAGTTCTTGACTACTTATCATAGTCACTGATAAAATGTCTCCAAATAAAATAAAATAAAATATTTTTTTACAACTTTAGTCTTTCCTCCATTTATCAATGTGTTTCCTATTGGTTGCATTGTGAGAAATTTTGTTTCTTGATGTTGAGATGCAATCCACACTGAAGTCTGCAATCTTCAAGTATTCAAACCTTTTACATTCTTTTCAGGCAAGGTTGTGTTATCTGCATAACTAGAGTTTTGATGAATCTTTCTTCAATCTTAATGCCACATTCTTCTTCATACGGATTGTTACATTGTTTGTTACATGCCCTTAAGGTGGAATTGATTCATAGAACTCTCCAGTGAGTTTTGAATAGCAATAAATTGCATGGGAATAGATTGTCCATCTGCATCTCCCACAGAGTGGATGTTGGATTAGAACTTTATGCCTTCGTGTTGGTAGCACCATTCTTTAACACTATGCCACCAGAGTTCCTTTGGCTTCTCAAATTATTTGATCATTTGCAGATAGAATAAGTATGGAGAAAGTTCACAAGCCTGAGGCATAGCTTTTCTGATTTAATTCAGTGCAGTATCCACTTATTCTTCCTAAATGACTGCTTCGAGATATATATGCAAGTTATACATGAATTACGTGCTTGGAATTTCAATTATACTCAATGTTATCTAAAATGTATTAAATGCGTTTGTTATTGTTGTTAAGTGCAGTCGAGTTGCAGGTGACTCATAGCGACCCTATGAAGGAGAGTCCTCGACGCTTGGTTGCCTTTCATCTTCTCTCCAGGTTCATAGGGTTTCTGGAGGCAAGCTATTATGGAAGTGGATGCCACTCCTCCTTCCACGCTTGTTCAATCAGGGAGCTCCACCCTACTCTCAGTCCACATTCGGTAGCCAACCATTAACGCATTTGACACATCAGTGTCACGGTGTTCAGCCTCACAGCAACCACAAGTGACCGCGGTACCGCAACTTGTACACCAGGGCTATACGACCTAGAGGAATGTCTGAACAAAATCAGTGAAAGACAGGCCCGAGGGCCGGGGATTAAAAGTCACCCACCTTTGGCTTGGTAGTATTGCCTTCTGTCCACTGGGCCAAGGGATCTCTCTCTATGTTGATATTATTGCTGTTAAGTGCCGTCGAGTCGCAGGAGACTCATAGAGACCCTATGAAGGAGAGTCCATTACATGTCTTTACGTAGTTAAAAAATTACAAATAAACTTCTTGCTGGTGCTACTTAAAATCAAGATCTAGTTGACATTAGAAGTGTCTTCTAAATCTAGTGAGCTCTAGTGGTGTAGCCTGTAATTAGTTGCACTGCTGACACTGAAGTCACTGGTGTTTTGTTTATAATATTAGCTCTGCCAGAGAAACATGAGTAGCCTCCTCCTATTATGATTGACAGCCTCAATAACTTGATGGAATATTTCAGAAGATCACAATTGACTTGATATAGTGGTTTTGGTTTTTCAATTTTTTTTTTGAGATACAAACTAGAGAGAGTAAAATATGAAAAAAAAAGTTTTATAAATAGTCAGGCTCTGAGCATAACATTTCCCATTACTATGTTTTCTGTAACATTCTCATAATAATTTTGGAAGCAGGAGTGGCATCCACTTCCTAAATAACATTCCTCTGGAAACCCTATGAACTTTGATAAATGTCAACAGTTGTAGAGGGACTTCAAGCCTCTTGTTCATAAGGTCTCTATGAGCTGTGCTCGACTTGAAGTCAATAGACAACAATAATATCTTAATAATGTTATTAATTCCTAATCTAAATTACTATTTTACTTAACATTGTTCTCTGTTTCTGAAATATGTGAAGAATGTGAACACCTTTGAAGTTGACTTTAATGTAGAAGTTTATGGTAATTTAAACCTTAATTAAATTAATCATTTTCAAACAAAAAAATTAATTCTTTTCAGATAGCCTTGAGATGTAAATCTAAGCAACTTACCAAATTTCTAACCTAGAAGAGGTGCTGTGGTATATTATTAATCATTCATACTGGAAGAAAAAATAACTGGCCATATAGCCTTTAATGTCATACTGGCCTTTATATTGAGATGTTTAGGTGAGAATTTCACATGGAAAATGATAATTTTTTTCTCATTCACTAAGAAAAGTTGGAGAAAGTTTACCCTCTCTGCTATTCTCAGACTATGACTTTGGTAGATGAGATTTTACTTATTACATTTACTTATTTTACTTATTACATTCGACTTTCTATGAGACATCTCTCCTCTGCTACAATTGTATTCAAGTCTCCCCCAGATCTGTGGTTAATTGCAAAAGTCAGAAGTGTAAATACTTGGGCTCTGCTCATTGAACTACAATGCAAATTTCAAATATTGATTGTAATTCTATGGTTCTTGAATACTGTGAGGCTTGATTTATATATCTTGCCTTTATTCTCTTACAATATTGAGTGATATTTTATACGATAATTATGTCTCTCTCTACTAATTTTTAAGATTTTAACTGACACCATGGTGGGTTATCAAAGGAACATTTTCTTTTTTTCTATAATTATATTTTATTAATTTTCATAAACATTTACAGAGATTTTGGGTTTCCATTCATTCACCGCT
>NW_006399923.1:7125046-7131246 GCF_000299155.1 Elephantulus edwardii | reverse complement strand
TTGTCCCTTTGTGACTGGGATATTTCACTCAGCATAATGTTCTCCAGAGTCAACCATTTTGAATAATATTGCATGAGTTCCTTCTTTTTTAATGCAGCATAGTATTCCATTGTGCGAATATACCACAGCTTCTCTAGCCATTCGTTTGTTGATGGGCACTTAGGTTGATATCATATCTAAGAAATTAGAAATGTGCTCTAATTTTGAAACATCAAGGAAAATATTAAACGTTGAAGATTTCAAAACACTGTAAAATTAATTTGAAAATATTATAGTTGAAATATAATTTCAAATTATGTTTGAATGTGAAATAATTGAAATAAAATCAGAAAATTACTAGTAGGAGTAGTCTCCACCACATACATGTTGATTAACTGTAATGTGATGACTTGCATGTTGCTATTATACTGATAATTATACCACCTTTCAAATACCAGTAGGATCATCAAAAGTGTTCAAGT
This sequence comes from Elephantulus edwardii, assembly GCF_000299155.1. Taxonomy (NCBI): domain Eukaryota; kingdom Metazoa; phylum Chordata; class Mammalia; order Macroscelidea; family Macroscelididae; genus Elephantulus; species Elephantulus edwardii. Next base: position 7,130,785 of record NW_006399923.1, on the reverse strand, counting down.
TTGAATGCAAGTAATAGACTGAGATAGAAAAAGAAGCAAGGATGTTTATCTAGTTCTGAAATAACAGACCTTCAAAAACCTTATGAATTATATAAAAACACTCTCCAGATCATACACCAAAATGAACTCATCAATTTGGAAAGTCAACGATTAGATAAAATCTGCTTCTTCCCATAAAGTCTGTCATAATGACATGGGTGCAGTTAAGTTTCACTCAGTGAAGAAGCTACATTTGCTGACATGTTTTTTAGGTTCCATCCAATCAAATATGACTCATAGTGATCTTATGAACAACAGATCTGAATGGTGTTCTATCCTCTGCCAACTTCATCATCTCTGACATACATGAGCCCATGCCATAACCATACGGTTACTGTGTTAATCTGCTAGGGAAGGTGACCTCTTTTTCATTGACCCTCAACCTTCCAAAATGTAATTTCCTAGGAATTGCCTCTCGTAGAAACATAACCAAAGTGTGAGAAATAAAACGTCACCATCCTTGCCTCCAGGAAGCACTCTGAATGCATTTTTTCAAAGACATATATCTTGTTCTTTTGGCAGTTCATAGAATATTTAGTGTTCTCCTTTAACAACAAAATTCAAAAGCATCAACTTTTCTTTTGTCATCTTTATTCATTGTCCAGACCTTAGATGCATAGAAAGTGATTGAAAAGACCATGGCTGCAACAGGCACACACACCTTAGTCTTCAACTTAACATCATTGCTTATCAGTACTTTAGCAAAGTCGCTCACAGTGAACTTGCTCAGTGCAATATGACTTCAGATCTCCTGACTGCTAGCACTAAGGACATTGACTGGTGATCCAAGAAAGATATAATCATTGACAATTTCAGTCTTTTCTCCACATGTTATGATGGTGCTTGTTGACCCATTAATGAAGACTTGTCTTTTCCTGATGCTGAAATGTAACTTACTTTAAATTTGTCATCCCTGATGTACAAAATTTGTTTCAAGTCCTTCTCACTTTCAGCAAGCAAGGTTGAGTTATCTTCAAAAGACAAGTTATTGATGAATAGTCTTCTGATTTTGATGTGACATTCTTCTTAACAGAGTCCAGCTTCATTAATTACTTGTTCAGCATACAGACTGACTACACATTTACAAAGATACATGCCTCATATACACTCTTTCATGTAGGGTTCCCTTTCTTCATTTGGACAGCAACTTCTTGATTAAGGTGGTAATTTAGCATGAGCACAACACAATTAGGTGTTCTTGGATTCAATTTGTTCTCTATATTAGCCTTATAGTTTGTTATCATCCACACAGTCAAATATTTTTGCATAGAACAGTCAATATAGCAACAATAGACTTTCTTCCAGTATTCTTTGCCTTCAGTCAAAATACATCTGCCATCAGCAATGATATCCCTGGTGACATGACCTCTTTTAAACCCTGCCTGAACTTCTGATAATTCTCTGTCAGTGTTTTTGGATAATCATTGGAAATATTTTGCTTGCATATGCTATTACCATAACTTACACCTTCTATTAGGTCACTTTTTGGGGGAGAATTGGAACAAATATGGATCTCAACCAATCATTGACAAGACAGCTATCCTTCAAATTTCCTGATGTAGATTGATGAGCACATCCAGTTTGGGTAGGCCATCAATTCCTGGAACCTTTTGTCTTCCCCCACCCCTACCACAGTACCTTAAATTAGACTTGAACTCCTTCCTTTATTACCATTGGCTTTGCACATGTGGTACTTTCTGACATTTTTCAATGTTGATCAATTTTTTTTTCAAGGTACCTCTGTATGTTCCTTCAATCTCCTTTTGAAGTTTCCTGAATAATGCGAGATTTTTATTTTCCCATAGCAACTCTCAATATTGCAACTCAAAGCATCAAACTGATCTTAATTTCATTCAGTGTGAGAAATGTCAAGTGAGTTCTTCCTTTTATATTCTCCAACTCTACTTTATTGCACATTTAATTATAATACTTTACTTTGTCTTCTCAAACTGCCCCTGAAATATGTTCAGCTATTTTACTTTAACATTTCTTCCCTTTGTTTTGACTTCTAAATGCTCCAGTGCAATTTTCACAGTCTCTTCTTACATTCAGTGAAAATAAATTAGTGAAAAACTGAAAGAGAATGGTCTTGTATTCATACTTAAAAAGACAATTTTAAAATTTATAAAATACAGTGTTGTTAATATGATTTAAATTGAAATATATTCACCAGGAAATAAAGCCAAAGAGGATACAGTGTTGTTAATATGATTTAAATTGAAATATATTCACCAGGAAATAAAGCCAAAGAGGAGGAAATTGAAGACTTATACAAAATTTTACTATCAGAAGTTGACCAAACAGTCAATCAAAATGCACTAGTAATTACTAATGTATTAATTAGTAATTGTAATTACTATATGACTGGAAGGCAAATATTGGAAATGATGAGAAGAAATGGTACTCAGAAAGCACAGACTTGGTGACAGAAAGGAAAGAGGAGATTGAATTGTTCAAATTTGTGTGTTGTGTTATTTATTCATAGAAAATACCTTTTAAATAAAACACAAAAGTTTACTTTAAACTGGAACATCACCTGATAGACTCCAAAGGAATCAGTGTTACTATATCTGCAGAAAGAATTGTTTAAAGATGCTCAATATCAGCATCAAAACCTGGGCAGATGCTGACTATGGAATGGGCCATCAATTACTTACGTGTAAGTTCAACTGAAGCTGAATCAAAAGAAGTCTGCAAGAATAAAATTATGACCTTAATTCTATCCCACATGATTTTATCATCTCAAGAACTGGTTTGAGGCACTGAAGACCAGTGCTCAAAGACCAAAGGAACTGTGTGGTGACATCAAGGATATCATGCATGGATAGAGCAAAAGGTTACTACAAAGAAAGAATAAACCAAAAAGAAAAAAAAAATCCTGATATAGAATGCTCAAATTGAGGAGTCATCGCTGAAAATATCCATTAATAGTTAGTACCTAGAATATACAAAGCATAAAACTGCAAATTATTCTAAGTTAAATAGGATATATAAAGACCAATGTCTTAGGCATTAGTTTGCTAGATGGACTGGTATTGACCATTTCTAATTAGAAAATCATATTACCAACTAAGATGAGAATGACAAACTGAAGTAGTGTCATAGTTAAAAAAATAATTTCAAGATCTATCCTGAAGTACTATGTTCTGAATGATAACATATCCATACACATACAAGGAAGGTCAATTAAAACAACTATTATTTAATGGACCTCTTGTATTTAAAATAAAGTGTCTTAAGCTTATTTATTTGGAAGCAGGAGTGACATCCACTTCCTAAGCAACATGCCTCTGGAGACTCTAAGAACTTTGATAAATGACAATGGTTATAGGAAGTCTTCAAGCCTTTTGTTCATAAGTGCTGCGAGTCACGCTTGACTGGATGGCAATCAACAATAACGTTATTCAGATATATCCATAAACCACTAAAGCCAAAGATCAACAAATTGACAATTTCTCCTTACTTTTGTAGTCTGTAATTGATTAAGCATGTGAAGCAGATTCATTAACAGTGATACATGACTGGAATGCAAAAGTTGGAAATGAAGAATAAGGACTGGAAGTTGGAAATACGGCTTCCTAATATAACTGAGGCCAAGGGTTGCAACTTAGTATTTTGTAGAATAGTTTTACCCATTGCATATGCTTATTTTAGAAAAACATAAAGGCAGCTAAAAAAGACAAAGTAGAACATTATGTTATTGAGGCTTTATTGTTCAAAATATCTTTCCTATCCATTAATTGGATTTGCCTTTGCTACATGAATGGGTAAAGATACACAGGTAAGGTTTGTTACTCTCCACAAGGCCTAGTCTTGTCACTGTATTAAGCAGATTCAGAGGAAAATTTTGGGAATCTCATCATCAGCAAAGAAGAAGAGAATGTAGAGTATCCTTCAGGGCTACAATTACTGTGCCTCTCAGAAATGGCCTACAGAAATAATAGCCTCACCAGCTGCAGCAGAGAATTAGAGGCCTGACCCAGACAAAGCTGACCTTGAAACAGCTACCTCATGCTAACAGAGCTATGAGCATTTGTCTAAGTTTATAGGAGGACTGGAGGGGAGAGTTATAATGGGTAGGACTAAAAGTCTCCTGACACTGGTACCAGTAGTCAGATCAGGACATGTAATGCACTGGGAACATCTGAAGGCAGGTACCTCCCCAAATTATTTAAGAGCAATAATGTCAATTTGAGGACTAAGATGTGCCTGTCTCAGGCTATGATCTTTTCAGTAATTTGCTATGCATCTGAGAGATAGACAATGAATAAGAATAACAAAAGAAAAATGTATACCTTTTAACTTGGTTGCTTGAGAAGAGTGCTAAATTACTTTATGGGCTGCCAAAAGAATAAACAGATGTTCATAGCAGCATTATTCACAATAAGAAGAATATGGGAAAAGTTCAAATATCCATTAACGAAAGAATGGATGAGAAATTGTAGTACATTTAAGCAATAGAATACTATGCAATATTTAGGAGCAACAATTTCAAACAATACTATACTACACAGGAAAGACTGGAGAGTAGTGGTCTAAGTGAACTAACTCAGTCTCATAAGAACAAATATTGCATAAAACCACTATTACAAAAATAGAAGAACGATTTATCAGGATGAGTACGGGAATTGAAGGGGGAAAGGAAAGAGGACAGAGGAAGCTAAGGATAGGGAGAGGGGAAAATGGTGGAGTCAGAGATTAATAAGGGGATGAAATGAAGGAATTAGAAAAGATTCAGTGGAGACCTGAAATGATGGGACAATACTGGGCAGAGATTATAGTGGTTAATTTTATGAAACCCAATTTGTATTATGCAGATGACACAACCGTGTTTGCTGAAACTGAGGAAGACCTGAATCACTTGATGCAGAGGATCAAGGACTGTAGCCTTCAATATGCACTGAGGCTCAATATCAAGAAAACAAAGATTCTCACCACTGGGTCAACGGGCAGCATCAGGATGAATGGTGAAGAGATTGAGATTACTAACAGCTTTAGTTTGCTTGGCTCCACAGTAAAAACTCTTGGCAACAGCAGCCAGGATACAAGAAGGCGTACTGCAATGGGAAAGTCTGCTGTTAGGGAGCTCGGCAAAATACTGAAGAGAAATAGTGTCTCTCTGGAGACTAAGGTGTTCCAGAGACAGACCATGATCTTTGCAATCACTTGCTATGCCTCAGAGACTGGGGCAATGACTAGGGAGGATAGAATTGATACCTTTGAGCTGTGGTGTTGGAGAAGAGTATTGAACATACTATGGACTGCTAAGAAAATTAAAAAGTTGATCCTGGAGAGGGCTAAACAAGGGTGTTCCTTGGAAGCAAGGATTATGAAGCTTCATCTGACATACTTTTGCCATGTTTCAAGGAAGGCCCAGTCCTTGGAGAAGGATGTCATGCTTGAGAGGGTGGAGAGACAGTGCAAAAGAGGAAGACACTCTATGAGGTGGATTGATTCAGTGACTTTGGTAATGGAGATAGATGTGTTGAAGACAGCTAGATTGGCACAGGATAGAGCAGGTTATAGGGCTGTTGTACCTAAAGTCATTATGAATTGCAGGTGACTCGACAGCACATAACAACAACAATGTAATGAAGAAATGGAAAGAAGAAATTTGTGAAACACACTGTATATGAATGAAGCACAATGCATATGAATTTTACATGCACATCAATTTATATATAAATATAAAATACATAA